>NC_069132.1:45012081-45612081 GCF_026914265.1 Mya arenaria
ATTGAGCAACCAAGAAAGTCGCTTGCTATGCCACTTCAGCAACCAATGAGTACGAGTACCTGTATTTGCGTTCTTTCAGTTGATGTACTTATTAAGCGGAACAATCGACTGCACGAGTCCAAATTACGCTCTCATCTTACCCTTCATGTTTCAGTGATATATTCTTATATGAATCGTGCTCCTGTAAAAAGCTATTTGAAATACTTGAAAAATACTTTTCAGGGACGTGACAGAGTTCTGCGGGAAAACTGTAGCGATATACAAGCGGGTACAGATCCTGATAGCGGACATCTGGGCGTGTTTTGAGGGGCAAGGGTTCGGCGAGTTCAGGGATATCGACACGATCACCATGTTCGCAGACTACCGGATACCACAGGCGCTACTTTTCTTCGGGGTTCTAGAGTACTCGCCTGAGTTGATGGAGTACCTGAAGAAAGACAGCATGATGAAGTCAGGTTGGTTCATTTGACATTACAACGTTTAAGTAAGGCTTGAGAAAATAGGCCTTAATATAAACACGTAATAGATTCTCATTTATAAATGAATTAAGGGCCCATGAGGATGGCCTCGATCTCATGGCCCCTTTACGGGGCTAATAGAAAGGGTCTTCAAGGCCTCAAAATAAAAATAAAAAGAATCACATTTATCCTCTTTATTTGTAGAAATATAGTCTTAATAAATTGTGTCGCGTAAATAGGGTGTTTAGTATACAAAAATAAGTATTTGGTTTACTTGTTTAAGTAAATCATCGCGGATACATTGATATCGCTTTTCAGGTCTTCTTCGTACAGGGGTGTCTTTTGCTTAAAGCATTTAAAAGGTCAAGGACGGTAATTCTTACCAGGTTTAGGAGATTCAGTCTCATTTCTATGAAAGGGATTTTCCAACACATTTTATTTTTGAATTTGCAAAATGTGTTCAAATTTAATATGTTTTTTTATCATTATAACAAACAACAAACATTAAGTTACAGATTTTTATATATCTGCATTCGCACCAGGTTTTTTGTACAATTAAAATCGCGTCCTTTTTATAAACCGGACGACCTTTTGTGACCTCTTTAGGCGGAGTTTGGCAAGAAAGAATGGGCTCATGCATATGTAATTTTCCAAGCGCGTTAATGAAATTGCAAAATCGCGGCCGGGCGTTCATGCCGCATGAACGCACGAAAAAGAAGAATCAATCCTTAATTATCAGAATGAACATTTACCGGGGGCTTTTGCCGAAATATGCTTCAAGATTTTCTATCATAGTTTCAAATTTTACTGACAACAGAACTCGTATTGCAACTACGCGGTTTATGGACATTGCATATGTAATTAAAATGTTCGATGAATGACTCTTTTATAAAACGTGGAAGTACCTTTAAAATTACCGGAATTTGTTGTTGTTGTTGTCCGCTAGGTGACCGTTACGAGGTGGAAATCCGGGGCTGCAGTATCTGGGCAACGGAGCTGGTCAACGAGGAGACCCGACGGAATCTGGGCGCCCAGCTCAGAGGAGGGGACGAGCCCGATGGTAATAACCGGTCTGTGGGTCAGAACCATACTGGGAGTGGAGATCTTCTGGTGAACTCCATCCTCATCGACCACTACTTGTGGGATTACCGTCGGGAACGTGCCGACGAAATGACGGACATCCCCTTCCATAAGATTAGGTGCATCTACTATTGAATGCATCACAATAATGGTGGAATGTTGCGAAGCTCATGTGAACTTTTGAATTAAAATAATTTCGTTGTTTGTATATTAGTTTTTATTGGCCTGGTTCTAGTTCGAAATATCTGTACAAGTGGATAGTTAAGGTACTGAATGACCTGGTCCTAGTTCGATAAAAACTGTACAAATTGACACAATTCAGGTACAGAATGACCCCCATTTTTATACTGGAGCGTGTTTTTTTTCACGGCAGAATTCAAGCTCTTACTTTTGTGACTTTTTCCTTGAGCAATATATTTGACAGGCGTTCTTGTGAATGCTGAGCACGACTTCTATGTAGCCTGTGGAGTCTCGATGAAATCCACCGGGTCTGCTCTACAAGAGGGCCGCCTTTCCTTCTTCACGAAATGTCGCCGCTGCGGTACCATCCAGAGTTCATTAATCGCGGCACTCTCATTATTCTTGCTTCAAAATTACTTGACGTGTCCTAGCTACCAGCCAGTGGGGTCAATTTCCCTCTTTGGCATCGAAATTCAATATAAAATAACGCTGAGAGACGTTGCGGGATCAAGCCGTAGGCACAAACTTTAACAAGTGCATAGCGCACTTTAATAGAAGGACAATATTAAAAGGTCGAATTCGTTGTTGAACAAATATAAGAACACAAAGGCATACTACGGTGGCACAGAGGTGACATCCGCAACACTTCATTTATATTGTCGCCATAACTTAGTAACTTGTTAAATAAAGCCGGCATGTGCAGGCGAAATATCCGGGGTATCCATTGTACCGTACTAACACTGGTAATAACCATAAAGAGTCGCAGATGACAGCTGTTTTGATTGGCTAAACTAAATTGCGGCCACAAGTTACTGAGTTAAGGCCACGACTGAATAAGTTGTGGCATCAAGTTACTAAATTGTTGCCACTAGTTACTAAGTGTTGGCCATAATTGACTAAGTTGTGGCCTCAACTTTCTAAGATGTGGCCAAAATATAAATAAAGTGTTGCGGATGTCACCTTCGTGTCACCGTAGCAAACTAATGTACTTTCCTATGACGTTTTATTTGGGTCAAAAGTTTCCTGATATCGCTCTTAATGCTAGTAGATAAGGGTTGCACATACATAGATCTGTTCATTAGAAGAATCGCACATGGAACGAATTCGAAACATGCTAATAGTTCGGTCTCTTTTGGTATTGTTATGCAGCGGCATATGTCAAGGACTGGGTGATGCAGAAATTCTACGGAGGTTTGAAGAAATGGAAAGGCGCGAGGCTGTGAATAATGTGAGGTACGCAGATATGGAGAGACGGCTGATTGATGTGACGAACAGGGGTGAGTGGTATACAGAGTTACCTTCCATACGGTTTTGCTAGCACGTTACTTATTCCCGTGCACGCCTTTACGGTCATCTGATCACCAGATGGGACTTTAATTGAAAATTTATGGAACTAAAGATACCGATGTTAAAATAATAAACATCCTAAACACAAGCAAGCAGGCAACTTACCAAACTCAACGCAGTGTTACATCCGTTACAGTAGATTAACCACTTCCACCATGCAATCACGTGACCAGAGGAAAATATTGTAAATTCTTTTTGATTAAAAAATGTATTTTAACCTCAATGCACGTTAAGATAAATTCAAATTTGATAAAATCTGTCAAAAAGAGGGAACAAGAAAATGTGTATACTGGAGTTGAAATCCAGCTGTACTCGCTCATCATGGCCTGGGACCAATAATACATGTAATCTTACTCCCAGTCATGGCAGAGGTCTATTCTGCTTCTTAGGGGAGATCACTGTCAAGGATATAGGCAACCTTCTCTAACTTTTCCTAGAGAGGGTTAAATGCTTAATTACAGAGCAAACCTTGAATGAACGACTCGATGGCCAGGCAGAAGAAATCGAGAAACTGCGGGACACGGTTGCCCAGCAGCAGGCTAGAATTGCGGAGCTCGACGCCAGTCAACAACGAAAAACACAGGATTCTAAAGGCGGTAACTCCGATTCATCGCAATCCGACAGTTTGGAAATAGAAGAATCGGATGAGGAAAATACTGCTAAAGAAATGTCAAGGATGGGTAATTAATACCGGTTCAATTTATACTTTGTATTGATAATAAAAGGTGTTTGAATAACCTCATTGGTAAAACTTTTGGCCATGACCATTTCGGGATGAGAAAAGCAGACTTTATACAATTGAATTGTTTTTTCTTAGTCTGTTTCTCAAATAAGCGGCCCGACATGTGCGCGCTGACGTTTATATGATATAAAACGGTGAAAAGCATCAAACGGATAATTTCACTGTTTGAAACTAATAATAAAGAATATGTACTCTTTCCAGGAAGACGTTCAATTCCAGAGACGCTCGTGGCATTCTCAGCTTTCCTGGGACACGATCAAATCAACGTAGATCGTAATGAAATCATCATATTTGACAGTGTTCTTGTGAACACTGGGCACGGCTACCATTCGAGTCTTGGCAGCTTCATCGCGCCCGTTGCTGGTGTTTATTTTTTTACAGTTACACTGTTGCATCCATACTTACCCTACTCTATGCACGCTCAAATCATGCACAACGGAAATCCTGTTTCATACATTCATGGCGAGCATAGGCAGTTTGCACAGGCTTCACAATCTTTCCTGTTAAATGTAAATGCCGGCGACGAGATCTTTGTTAAAAACGTTGACTTCAACGACCAAACTTATCAAGCGACGTATAGTACGTTTTCAGGGTATCTATTATGGACGTCGTAAGCATGATTGATAACTTGTGTTCTTTGTCACGATGTTTAAATAAATTTGAACAGCAAAAGATAGGGTTCTTTTCCTAGATATTTATAATATCCTGCTTGTTCTGTGGCAGTTTCGGTCAAGGATGGTCAAACATATTTTATAATATATATATACAGATTTGAGGGCAAGGGTCAAGTCAGGTCAATACATGTACCTTTAATCTCTCATTTCCAATGTACAACATGAAAATGTTGAGGTATGTAATAAAGACAATGTTATACAGAGGCTCCAATAAATTTTAGAACATACATTTTACCATATTTAAAATAAAAACAAATAATATTAAATACATAATCTGTTTCAGATTTATTAGCGGTCTAGGATTCCTTCTCAATAGGTTTATAATCAAATTATCATCCCTGATCGATAATATAAGTTACGTAACGTAACCAAGTAACGTATATATCACGTCGACAACCTGTTAACACGTTTAAATGTTTCATTTATTCATCGGAATATTCACCGGAATCGGAAAATAGACGCCATTTTGGTATGATATAAATTTGGTGACCCAATATGGGAAAATATAGGGTCACTGCTAACCAGTCCTGGACGAATGGCGTTGCGTCATTTATGTTGGAGGCGTGATATTGACAACTATGGTTTGGTGGTTGTCATTACAAAGGTATGTGTGTCCGGGTTCGATCCCAATTGGAGCTTTGTCGAGGATAAGCACTGGTTACCACCAAGGGGACCGTTAAATAAAGATCTTCGTCGATTTCAGCCGTAAATTCATATTATCTAAGAAGCAGTTTCATTATTTTGCTACATATTTGAGTGAATTAAACATGTTTAAGAATTAAATACAAACATATTTGAGGGGGGGGGAAATGATTGTATCGCCATTTGTGCCGTTTATACAGATTTAAGATTATTAAGGTTGCGACTAAAATCCTTAATCAAAACGGCCCACAGTAATGATAGTTCTAAATCACATAGAAAAGCCGATTTTTAATCTCTATAGAATTGCGTCGCAAAAGGCTCTACAGACCTTATTGTTTATCATTGCGAGGTAGCTTCGTTTTTCAGTCGAGACAATTATTTAAGTCATAGCTATGTGCTTTACCATACATTAGCGTCTTGTCTCTGGCAACACGTGTGCCATGTTTCAGTTGAATATCATTTTTGGAGTTATGGCCAAAGTGAGTGTTTGAACTACATGTACTACAATAAGAATATGACAAATATCGCAGGCGTTGTTAAAAGAAAAAAAACTGATGAGCTAGAACACTTAATAATCTTTTAAGTTATTGTAATGAA
Source organism: Mya arenaria (assembly GCF_026914265.1). Classification (NCBI taxonomy): domain Eukaryota; kingdom Metazoa; phylum Mollusca; class Bivalvia; order Myida; family Myidae; genus Mya; species Mya arenaria. Next base: position 45,017,802 of record NC_069132.1, read on the forward strand.
GTCATCAATGTAAAGGTATAAAAATCATGCACATTTTGAGTGAGCTTCTAGCTGACAAACGACATGATTAGTGTATGGATAAAAAACATTTTGCCATTATATTTTTTTCTAATTAGTAGCTACTTGACTACAAATTCCCCATGCTTTATCTGTACACAATTCGTAAGTTGTTTTTTTTTAATCATAAGAGACAAATGATTTAAACATGATAATGCATTACAATCAAAAGGCATTTTTCCATCAACCGACATCTTGGGCATTAAATATACAAAAACAACAACATGTACACGCAACTCACTAACCAAATAAACATTAACAATAGATACACATTTTATTTAACATATTGCACAAACACATGTATAAATCCTAACACAAGTTTTGAGTGTTAAATTTAGATGCCATTCTTATTGGCTTTTTTCAGGCAAAATTAATGATACTAATATTCAGAAGACTTAACAATGTCTTCTTTACAAATAATAATAACATAAACATGTGAAATACAATACAAGTATACCAGAGTTTTTAATGTGAGTTTATACATCAGCAAAGGATAAAACATATCCCTTTCCCACTATAACTATTCCACAAGTTCAGTGCAAAGTGGATACTGACATCACACTGTTCTGGAAATTAGATTTAAAAAAGAAGGTATTTTTTATCACAGGATTTGGAATCACTCAAGTTTCCAAATGTGTATGTCCCCAAATTTCACATCCTTAGTGTTCTCATCAAGTCCTCTGAAGCTGTATCTGGAATTTACCTGAAATTTATCAAAAAGAAACGCATTTAGAAGCACAGCTGCCATCATGATTTAAAGCTACTTTTATAATATTTATAGCAGATATTGTGAGAATCTTCCACTTTCAAAACAATAAATTTCAAAATAGACAAAACAATATCTTTTAAATAATATTTATATTAAACATTTTATGGTAGAATGAAATCACTTTAAATGCCACTATAAAAAAAAAAATTCATCCATTGAAAAATATTGTTTGATTATAAACTATATGGAAATGGAAGTCAATCATGATTAGAGTAAGTACATTTATGTTGACTATGACAAGTGAAGACTAGGAGTATACGATTACAAACAACAGGTTCATACATGAAGGCATGGCGCTGACTTCAGCTGTGACCACGGATGTTACACCAATATTTGCCAATGACCCACGAATAATTCCACACGGTAGAGCAAGAAACTGTTGGAAACAAAGACATGAATACTTAAAACACTGATATTCAGAATCAGTTACATTGCATACATTTTGTACTTTATCTAGCCTTTCTGTAATACAGCTTGTTTCATGTGTGTTCTTTAAGTTGGTCAATGTACAAAACTAACATAAAAATCATTTGATTTTTAAGATTAAATTTGATAAAGCAATTTGTTAAATATTGGATGGACTGTTCACAACTTCGCTAAAGTTCAACTTTGTTAACATCAATTTTGTTTATTTTCAAATCTTTACTGGTCTGGAATGTTAATGGATAAATTTGTGATCTGCAGTATGTATAACAAGGTTTGAAACAACGGTTTAAGATGTACTTAATTATTTAAAAATATTTTATTTAATTGAACTCTTGACGCTTCACCTTTATACTCTCCTCTGCAATATAAGTCTTTCTTATTTCTAAGCTTTCATACGTAGTTTCTATTCTTCGGTTGGCTTTTAAGCCAACCACTTGGAAAGCTGTTTTTTATCTACAGCCAGCACTTGAGATTTTGTGCAACACTGAGACCACAGAGGCTATAACAAATTAACAATACCTACATTTATATCTAAAATAAAAAATCCTACTCATCATTATCAAGTTTCATGGACAAGTCAGATGACTACCTACCCTAGGAGAAATCTCCATGTACTGTTTGCCGTTGGACATCTGGGTGAGGAACCTGAACTTGTTGTCTTGCAGAACATACACGCCCTGTAAATACCAGATTACATATGTATTCATTGCACCATTTTTATAAGCCCCTTTTTTATTCAAACTGATATCTTATGTCTAATCTGTTATCTAAAAAAGTGATTGTGCATTGATCAAATAAAATCAAATTATTGACAATGACACACAACATTTGTGGTATTCAATTATGATCATCAATAGTTCATTTGCATTGAACTGTATTATTTTACTTAAAAGGGATATAAATTATTATTAACCTATTATCATATCATATAATAATAGGTTAATAATATCAAAATTAGTGCTTTAGATGCGCAGAAACATTATTCATGTAGAATTTATTTATTTTGTCATTCAAAATGTTGAGATAATTTTGAAATGTATGACATAAAAAATGTTGAAATCATCATAAATTTGCATACTTATGTGTATTTCTAGTATGGAAATACACTTTCATTTTTTTTATTTGATCAATTATGGTTGAACACTTTCCTTCGATTATCAATTTATCTGGTTATCGAACACTAATCTTTAAGTATTATTACGATTATATTTAAACGATCTGTGCCATCTTTATCTTGGAAAGAAGTAAGCAAAACAGACTTTTTAAATACCTGATGGTTTGTTCGTAGATTGTCAATTTGTTTCTTGAATACAACACTCCAAAAATCTTTACAAATGAACTTCATAATGTCCAGGTCATCCTTAAATCTAGCTGTGTCTTTTGTAAACCTGAAATGGTTAATGTCAACATGATCAAGATTTTTCTTATTTTTAAAACTTCAATGAGAATAGTCTTAAAAGTGAATATTTTATAACGTGTCTTTTCTTTAAACAATACTCTTGATTTTATTTTCTATGAAGAGAAAGTGTGACCCTGACTAGTGACTTAAAGCTGCTTCCTCACAGATTTACCATTTTTCCAACTTCTTCCAAATTTTTGAATTAGCAAATTTTGCGTAAATATCTGCAAACCAATGATGAAAGACTGCTGACAAAAGATCAGATTGCAGATTTTCATATTTCCATTCCAAATTTAATGTTTTTTAGGCGTAACGGTTCAAAAACAAGAGCTGTCACAGAGACAGCGCGCTCGACTATTCCGCCGCTTTTCAGTGTAAGGATTGAAAAGTTTTGGCCAAACATGCATGGATCACTGTTAGATTAGATTTCAATGCAATACATGATGTATTTGCTGAGATATTAACATAAATGTGGTTACATGCAAAATTTTAACCAGAATTTTTAAGTGTAATAATAAAGGGCCATTATTTGCAAAACACAGTTATCTAACTTGATTATTCAATTAGGTTGGGTGGTTGTATAAAGTCTCAATGCAATTCATCCAGTAGTTGCTGAGATATTAACCTATGTGTGCTTACATGCAAAACCTTAACCAGAATTTCTGAGTGAAATAATAAAGGCAAGTATTTGCATTAAATGCAAATTGAAAAATTAAGTAGGTTGGATGGTTGAGTACCATTGTATCAAGTCTCAATACAATACCTCAAGCAGTTGCTGAGATATTAACCTATGTGTGCTTGCACGCAAAACCTTAACCAGAATTTCTAAGTCAAATAATAAAGGCCTATTATTTGCATTAAATGCAAACTAGAGTTATCTTACTTGGTTAAATAAGTAGGTTGGATGGTTGAGTACCATTGTATCAAGTCTCAATGGAATACCTCAAGTAGTTGCTGAGATATTAACCTATGTGTGCTTGCACGCAAAACCTTAACCAGAATTTCTAAGTCAAATAATAAAGGCCTATTATTTGCATTAAATGCAAACTATAGTTATCTAACTTGGTTAATTGAGTAGGTTGGATGGTTGAGTACCATTGTATCAAGTCTCAATGCAATACATCCAGTAGTTGCTGAGATATTAACCTATGTGTGCTTGCACGCAAAACCTTAACCAGAATTTATAAGTCAAATATTAAAGGCCTATTATTGGCATTAAATGCAAACTATAGTTATCTAACTTGGTTAATTAAGTAGGTTGGATGGTTGAGTACCATTGTATCAAGTCTCAATGCAATACCTCAAGTAGTTGCTGAGATATTAACCTATGTGTGCTTGCACGCAAAACCTTAACCAGAATTTCTAAGTCAAATATTAAAGGCCTATTTTTGGCATTAAATGCAAAGTAGAGTTACCAAATTTGGTTAATTAAGTAGGTTGGATGGTTGAGTACCATTGTATAAAGTCTCAATGCAATACCTCAAGTAGTTGCTGAGATATTAACCTATGTGTGCTTGCACGCAAAACCTTAACCAAGGGGTGATGCCGACGCAGAGGCTTGGGTGAGTAGTATAGCTCTCCATATTCTTTGAATAGTCGAGCTAAAAATGCATAAAACATCAATTTTGGAATGGAAATATGAAATCTGTGATCTGATCTTTTGTCAGCAGTCTTTTATCACTGGTTTGCAGATATTTATGCAAAAATTGCTCCTTCCAGACAAAAAATAAAAAAATGTCAAAATGTTCATTGTGTGAGAGCGCAGCTTTTAACATTTTTTTCTTCAGTCATTTCCTTAATTTTTTTAAATAATATTTGATTTTAATTAATCACTGTTTCCACAAACCTTTCAACTAAGCTTTGTCCAATTCGAAACCCAAGTGATTCTAATTTGTTTATACACTGGTCCTGCAAATTCACAAAAAAATGTTATCATTCTATGACATTTCAAAATAAACAGTGGACAATACAGCCATTCCCCAACACTGCACTGATTGGCTGACTATTGAAATTTTACCATATATTTTTGGAGACTTCCCCAGAGGATTTGCTTAAACTGTTCTTGAACATGGGGTTTGCTATTTGCCATTTTTTAATCTGTCTAAGTCATCCAAATAAGACTTTTGGATGAACAAACCCGAATTTTTAAAACTGGTTCTTGAGGGAAACTGTTAGGCCCCGAAGGCCTGTCTTTCCCCTCGATGTCTGTTTTTGCGTTATCTCCAGTCCGGTTTGGCATATTTTTAAAAGTTTCTTGTTTTGGATCTAATCAGTACACATTTTCAAGAGTAAATCTCTTTGCTTCCCACAGCATATTTAGCTTAAAAATAATCACATTTTTTGCATTTACAATATCTACTGTTAAAGCATTCCAATTGTTTATGACTCTATGGGCGAACGAGTTTAGACAAATGTTCTTATTAACTCTTTGTTTCTGTATCTTGGAATGCACCAGTCAATTGAAACCACGGCCCCCCCAGGTTCGGGGTATACCGGGGATAACTTGGGAAATGGGCCGTGTTTTTACTTCTCAGGAGGCCCTGCAGTGCCGGGTGAATGCGGTGGTTGTGTCTTTTCGCAAACTATAGCGGGAATTTGCCTTACTTAGGCCCCCTGGGGTGCGGGGCATTTCGCAAGAATTTGACCTTCCGTTTGTCCCCGCAAGGCGAAGATTTTACCCGGGGTTGGCTGGACCATAGGTCAAAGTCCCCACTATTCCCAGGACCTGGGGAGGCCGTGGTTACAATTGACTGGTGCATTATGATGTCCACTGTTTGATGTGTTGGTTGATAAGGTAAACAAAGTAGTTAAGTCTATGTCATTGATGTGATGTATCATTTAAAATTCTTGTACAAGATCACCTCACAACCTTCTGTATTCTAGAGCTGCAGGCCTTCCAGCAGCCACTAACAAAAAAGTAGGAAAAAAGTAGGAGGTTTTCTGACAGAAAAGAAGGAAATAGTAGGAATATTTTTTACAAAAAGTAGGATAAGTAGGAATATTTTTGGTTAAATATGGGGCGATACTATTTCCCGGTCCCGGTCTCATCCGGTCCCGGTCTCCTCCGGTCTCTGTTTTCCAAATTTTATAGTAGCTATCGGGCATGTGATCAAAAAGGTGTTAATGACCGCGGGGGGTAATAGGATTACAAAAGATTACAGTTGATTAAAACATTAGATATTTGATGATAATTATGTCACCATTTATTTCATATTTTATATCAATATAACATATAATAAATTTAGGCAAAGATAAAAACATGAACTATGCACATGTACTAAAATTAATGTCATGAATAACAAACACATTGTGTGTGTATGTGTGTGGTTTTTTTTCATATTAAATTCAGTTATAAGTATACTATTGATAATAGTAATACAAAAAGAAACAATGCTTGACTACATGTAAATCAAATTTGTAAGTTAACTCAGTACTTCAGGAATTTTATTATTTTTCTTTTGTTTAACTATTGATTTTGTTGCAGCAGATGCGCTTCCACGACCAGTTGCCTTATGTATTTCTGCCAACTGATCGTCTAATTTTAATTTTTATTCCGACGCATTTCATGTGGAATCTTGTCCTGCATGTTCTATTTTCGCAAATAACTAAATTATCGACGAATTCTGGCATTTCACATGAACAGAATGTTTTAATTTGAAATTCATAGGGATCGCGATTTTTCATTTTCTTTATGAAACAGATTTTTTTTTATTTTCTAGACAGCTGACTAGATGTTCCCTTATTTCATTTACAACGAAATTGACATTTGTATTTACATAGCCATTCTTAAAACAAGAATCCACAGCATTAGCAGTTTCAGAGACACCACAGGCATGTACATTTGGTTGTTATAGAAGTCGTGGAACTTTTAAAAGCTGAGATTTGTTACTTTTTATAAATTAGGAGCATCGTAGTTCCACCGATCATGACGACTTTAAATAAAGATTCTTGTATCTTGTAAGTTATATTTCATTTGTAAAATAGCCTTCCGAATATTTCAGAAGTTTATTCATTATCATTTTATTTTGCCAAGGAACTTTTTATAACAGGTTTATGACAATACACAATAATGTCATACCATGAAAGGTGTAAATGCGTTATGCAACGCGTGTCAGAGATTAGCGAATGTCCCTTGTTAAGGGCATGATGAACGGATTAGCCAGTTTTTTATTACACAAGCACGGCTACTGTTCTGTTCATACCCTAAAAATATTGTTGTTTATTATAAAGACAATTTTATAGAATAAATGATTGTTATGCAAAGACTCTTATAAGCTTGATTAAAAATAATACGATTATAACATATAACCAAATTCAAAAATAAATAAAATAATCAGCATCAGATTTCTTAAACAGCTAGAGTTTTATTGCAAACTTCAAGTTGACAAATAAAATATATTCGGCTGAAGTTGTGTAATAATGACGAAGGTATTCAAATGTATTCAATGTTAGCGAATAGCACAAAATTATAAACGAAAAATGGAGACATAATGTGTTGATTACTTAAGAATGGCACAACTTCAATTAATACTATTCATCTAGTAGCTTTAATGTCTAAGCACACGCATACTTACTATAATAGGATGTTATAACATTGCAACTATTAGCTCCAGAAAATGTGTTTTTGTACTTTTTCTCCATTCATTGATTTACTTGTTTACATGCTATGAACATTGTATAATGTTTTACGCAATAAACATATCGTATCGTATCGATATGAGTCGGATATGCAAACATGGAATTTTTCAATTGTAATCATTAATGCTTAAAAAATATAATGTCTGGAGGGAGGGGAAGGGGGGGGGGGGGGGGGGGGGGGGGTAAACAAAAAAGGAAGAACAATAAACAACTTTGACATAACATAATTTAAAAGGTGCAATTCTAAGTTACTTCATACTCTAGCCGTCCTCAATCTTTAAGGCAAAAAACATGAGCATTTGTACTGCCATCGCATCTTTCTCTACACCTTTAACACGAATTGCATAAATAGTGTAGACCTATAACAGATTGCATAAATTAAGACATAATGTTCATATATTTTATACCATTTTGTCACATATAAAAACAAATAAGATTGTCAAAATGGTGTTATAAACATCAGCAACACAATCCGTTGCCTGGGGCCTTAAGTTATGAACCGGGAATTATGAGACCGGATGAGACCGGATTTTACGAGGAGAGACCGGGAAATAGTATCACCCTTAAATATGCAATTATTAATACCTATAAACTTACCTAGAGGAGATGTTTTTAATGCAAAATCATACCTTTCTATATGCCACATTGAATATTTTAGTGAATGATGCTTGGTCGGTTTCTGTTGCTGAACTGTGTGGGTGAAAAGATGATGCACGTCAAAGTGGAACATGTTGCCACACCTTTCAACAACAGAAACCAGCCAGTTTGACATTTTTTGTTCATTTTCTGCAAATAAAATTAGCACAAAGATCAATTTTAATATTTTTGCGGACTTTATTTTCAAAAAAGTAGGAATAGTAGGAGTTTTTTAGAAAAAAGTAGGAAGCTGTTAAAAAAGTAGGAAAAAGTAGGAACGCTGGAAGGCCTGGAGATGGCAAATTCAGCTCAATACTACCTACCTTGTGTCTTCTAGGGAAATGTTTAGCCCTTTATGCTAGTTGATCCCTTTAGACTACTTCTATGCAAATCTCCACTCCGATCTGATTTTGTTTATCAATGAAAATATTGAAATTTACTCCAGTCTGATTGTTTGCTGATGAAATTAATACACATCACTTAGATCAAAACGTTTGTGTGCCCATAACTTATCCAGTTGTGATTTAAAACTGTTCACGGTGCTGCATGTAACAATATTATGTGGAAGGCCGTTCCAAATGGATATAGTACGATGTCCAAAAGAATTTAATCGAATAGACTTGTGAGCTTTAGGCATTGCAAGCTTCAAACAGTGACCTCTTGTTCCACTATTGTCCGCAAAATTGAAAAATACACTTGCATTGATGTCATCAACTTCGTGAATAATTTTGAAAACTTGTATCATGTCAAATCTTTTTCTACGGTAGTCCAATGTTGGGAGATTCAGTTCTTTCAATCGTTCTTGATAGGAAAGTCCACGAAATTCAGGTATTAGTCTTGTGGCTCTACGTTGCGCATTCTCCAGAACTTGCTTACACTTCTTCGTGTATGGGAAGTATATTAAATTTCCATAGTCCAAGTGGGAACGAACAAGAGACTTGTACAATGTTAAGAACAAGGATTTGTCCATGAAGGTGAATTTCCTTCTAATAAGCCCAATGATTTTGTTTACTTTGTTGACTGTATTATTAATGTGGGTTTCAAAATTCAAATTATTTGTGAAGAGCACACCCAGGTCTTTTTCAGAAATATCCCTTGCAAGTTTGTGAACATTTCCATTCTCATCTATCATGTTATAGTCATTGTAAAATTTTTCATTACCAAATGACACAATTTTACATTTCTTAATATTAAATTTCAGTAACCAGTCCTTACTCCACTGACATAAACGGTCAATATCTTCCTGAAGCTGTTGTTGATCAGTTGCGGAAAGAATATTTTTATAGATTTTACAGTCATCTGCAAACATTTTACAGAGGCATCCAACTACATCCGGTATATCGTTCACGAAAATTATGAAAAGAATCGGCCCAAGTATGGAGCCCTGGGGAATTCCTGACAAAACTGGATTCCACTCAGATTTTTGACCATCAACAACTACTCTTTGTTTGCGTCCATTTAAAAAGTTCTCAAGCCAGTTCAAAATTTGTCCAGAAATACCATATGCATTTACTTTCTTGAGAAGTCTACGGTGAGGTACACTATCAAAAGCTTTTCTAAAGTCAAGGTATATTGTATCAACTTGAATATTATTGTCAACTGCTTCAGTCCAATCCTCCAATACTGACAGTAGTTGGATAATAGTGTTTCTGTTCTTACGAAAGCCATACTGACAGTCTGACAGAAGTTTATGACGTGACAAATGTTCAACTATAACAAGCCGAATTATTTTCTCAAGCAGTTTACAAATCACAGAAGTCAATGACACGGGGCGGTAATTTCCTGGGTCTGTTTTGTCTCCTTTTTTAAAAATGCATGTTACATTTGCTAGTTTCCAATCACATGGTAGGATCCCGGTGGTAACCGACTTCTGAAATATTTCGCTCAACGGTATGTATATTTCTTCAGCACATTGCTTTAAAAAGAAAGGATGGCAGTTATCTGGACCACACGCTTTAGAAGCATTTAGAGCTTTTAAATGTTTTAACACCAACTGGGGTGATACAATAATATCCGAGATGAAATTTTCTTTTTCCAACTTATCCTCAAAATTAGGAATTTCTGAGTTATCTTCCCTCGTGAATACTGATGCAAAGAAATCATTTAAAATGTTAGCTTTGTCTTTAATTTCAGTAGCAATGTTACCGTTCTTATCTCTTAGATCACCAATCCCACTCCTGGTATTTGTCTCCCCTTTTACAAAACTCCAAAACGATTTTTGACTTGTTTTTGAACTTTCTGCTACACCTTTTTGGTATTTCCTTTTAGAGAACCGAATAGCTTTAGTTGTACTATTTCTTATTTTACAGTATGATTGATAGTCCCTATAACTACGGCTGTAGGTGTAACGCTTCCATGCATATATTTATTCCGAAAAGCAATGATTGTTTAATAACCCAAGACTGAACACTTGATATATTATTGTTTTATATTTATTCAAAGATATTGTTGCATACCTGATCGTCCTTATCGGCTGTACGATAAAGAAGAGACACTATTTCCGAGTGGAGCAAGTCAAAAATAATTTCGTCGGCCATTTTGTTTGTATGATATTTTCTCATGTCATAAAATCTGTAAAAAGGCTTTATATCACCATTTTCTGATTTTCCTACAATAAAGGCTACACACTACTAATTATCCTGTTATGGAAAGAAAAAATTGAAAAATGTTATTTTTTCTTTTTTTCGGTTCAGGCAATTTCTTCACATGGTTGCCGAAATTAAATGTCGAAAGGTGGCCTTTTAACAAAATTTAGAACTTAATTTGCTATACTTGTTAAGTCCAGAAATGAGATCACTTCTTCAAATCTGGTATGACACCATGTTAGACGACTTCTCCTGTTCCCCATTGTTGGACTCTTCACTCTGCATGTTATCATTCCTAACAGTTATACAGACACAAAATGTGACAGAAAGCCTTCTGAGACATAAAATTCAGAAACACAGCAATTTCTTTTAATTATTAAAATTAATACATGTATTTTATAATACAGAGAAATCACAGATTTCAATAAGTTAACTGGATAAACCTAATTTTATTCAGAATGATTGAAGAAACATAATTATTCAAATATAACATTATAAATAAATTGATGTACAATCAGTGTGTATACATTGAATTGTTTGTCTTTTTTATAAATATTTTTCATTCAAGAAAAATGCTCATGTTCATACAACTTACTCATATTCATTCATACAGTAGGCCTATCAGTCTGTAAAACCGACCTTAGAGGTCACTTGATCATCGCAGTCAATTAACATCTGATGCAGGACTGCTACAAGCAATCCTGTACTGTACATTTCAAAACACTAGCTTTTGGCAATGCGTTTCATTTAACACACAATTTTAACACGAAATCAATAATTGTTTAGTTGTCTAATTTTCCTTTCAACTGTCTCTGTCCATAACTATTTAGTTGTACAACTTTCATTTGAACCCATGCAAATCATCATTATATAGTCCTTCAACTTTTTTTCAACCCTCTTCATCTTCTTTCATCATCTGTTCTATAAGTCTCTTCCTTTCTTCAGCTTGTCTCATCTTCATCAACACGACACTTTCAAAATCCCGGTTATCAGGTGTGGGCTGATCAGAAAATAATGGCTGTAAAAAAAAACAACATTTTGAAATTCAAACTGGATCATTAAACTCAATGCTTGATCATTAACAAATGTTCAATACAGAAATATTGTATAAATTCATAAATTAAAGACAAGAGCACAGCAAAAGTTTGCCAATGCTTGCCCGTTTTATTTCAAGGTCTACTCAGGGGAATTACTGAACAAAGACATACAGCCAGAGTTGTCTGACTTGCTTCATAAAGATTAATGTGTATCAGGTTTCATGCAATTATCTGTAATTAATTTTGAATAATGGCCATGGTTAAATATTTTGCATGACAAAAAGTCTGGACACAAGGCTCTGACAAAACCTGGACTCTTTAAAACCCTTCAAATAAATCTTATAATATTCTTCAAATTAAAGCACATTGGCAGCAAGTACCTGTGTTTGAGAGAAAGACGTGAATGAGGTAGCTCCTGTTGGGAATGAGGCAGCTCCAGATGTTCCAGTTGCCTTCCTCGTTTCTGTTGAATCACTGTTACCATGGTTACCAAGGCGGTCTTCTGGTTGTTGCCCTGACAACCAGCTAAGAGTGAGAGGGAAGTCAGGTTTTCCAGATACATTCTTCATAGCCACATCCTGAGGGTGTTTACACATGATTTGTAAGTTCACCTGTCTTAAGCAGCCAAATTTGACCTTTCTACAAAGGTGGCCACTTAAGACAAGTTTGACTGAATGTACTTTTCAATATTATTGTTTCATACTGTTATAATTAAAAGTTATAACTTATAATATAGATCATTGTACACATTTGTTAACAGATACAGCCATTTGTTACACCTTGCTCCTGTCTTGGCATTTTTACAACAATTTTGTTTTTCTGAATCCGAGTCTCAAACTCTGACTCCAAACATCAGTAACATGGCCCTGGTTCCAATGGCTAGCTAAATATTGTAATTTAATCATTGCCTCGTAAGTTCTACAACTTACCGCAGTGTAAGGTGAAGAAAACTCAATTATCGCCGTCCCAGATTTCTTTACTGATACGACGATATTCAGCACATTACCAAACTGCAAAATAGAATGTGGAACACATCAAACTGCAAAATAGGCATGTATATATATAAAACCCAGTGAGTCCCTACCAGAATGAGCTCAGTGGCCATATTCATAAAACACCCAAGAATTGTTTTTCAACAAAGTGGAAAAAATTGTTGTTGTTTTTTAAGTTGAATTTAAAGTCGACTAACAATGTTTTCACACCCATGAAAAAAAACGAAGCAAAAGAACCAAGTAATAGAGGCATATGAATAAATTTGATGAAAACTAGACTGTATTTAAAATATTCATTTTTAAAATTTCAAAAATTACATATAGTCAAAAAAATTCAATAAAAGCTTTATGGATACGGGCAAATGAGTTTGGAAGAATGCTTATGACATTCATTGTATAATCAGGGGCAATCTTACCAATGAGCGTACAAGGTATTGTAAGTTCAAGAATATCATTAAGCTTAAAGATAAGATCGTTCCTCAAATAAAGGCATACCTTTGAAAACATTTCATCCAGTTCTTGTCTGGTATAACCTTCATCCCTCACATTCCCTTTCTTGATCTTCCATTTTGCCTAAAATCAAACAAGATAATTCTTCTTTTTTTTCACTGTTGACATTCATTTATCACATTGTCTCAAAAATTTGATAAGCATTAAGCATTCTAATGAAGTTCCATGAAGATCATGATTAAAATCATAACCTTAATAATGCAAATAAGCCTTTTTGAACTATGACCTTGTGACCTACTTTTAGACCTAAAATGACACATTCTAGTAAACTATCAAATTTGACCAAGATTCTGCAGACTATAAATATATGTACATGTTCTACTCCTAACCTTTATCTTAGCAGTGTGTTCTTCTCCCTCCAAATCCTCATCGCTGTCCCCACCCGCAGCAGAGTTCTGCCTCTCCTCCAAGTCCCGTCTTAACTGCTCCTGTGTCTCACGTAAGATTGAATTCCCCTCCTTCCTCAAACGTTCTATCTGTATACAATTAAGAAGATTAAGAATTAAGCAAAACCAATGTGGTAAATCGAACAAAAAAAACACGGAAATTTTAAAATGTTTTTAGGTCGTAATTATGATACATGATGATGAATATTTTCGCAAAGCGAAGCTATTAGTCATAGGCAAAGGAAGTATTGAAGGTCACTGGCAAAGCAAGTATTGAAGGGAACCGCCCTATTGATGAACAAAAAAAGATCGATCATTTGGGGCATATTCACAAAGCATCTTAGAAAAAGATTACAAAAAGTGCAAAATTTGGAATCATCAACCAAGCCAAGAAATATTATTTCATTGAAAACTATTTTCTTCTTATAGGAACTATATAATTTTATTAAATATAATAAACAGAAAACTGTCTAATTCAGAAAAATGACAACTTTTAAGGGAAAGATAAAACCCTAACTGAAGATGCTTTGTAAATACAACCCCTGAACAGGATTAAAATAAAGTTTCTCAAGCTCCTAGACCATTTCCATTTATAATAATTGAATGATTGTTTAATTGTTGAGTGTCACCTCTTGTTGCAGTCTCTTGGCAGCATCCACTGCATCTTCTTTTTTCTCAAAAGTGGCCTTCTCCCGAACCTCCAGGTCTGAAACAACCAAACTAAGGGTCTGAGACAACTAAACTAGAAATCTTAAATAATTAAGAAAGAGGTCTGGAATAACAAAACAAGAATATTTTAACCATGGCCCAAAAAAATAAATGTGTGGCAGGATTTTATCTTTTCCAGGTAGGCTTTTTTATTTTTTAATTACCAGATAGGCTTTATGTAAGTATGTCATTGACATAATTGGTGAATGGCGTTAAACTAATATTCAGAATAAAGCTTTTTAAACTACATATTCAAACACACACAAATTTATTTATTTTTTGAAAAGAAACGAACTAATAAAACAGTAGGGTCGGCGCATAATATTATTTTGTAGATAGGGTCGGGTATCCTGAATCAGAAATTTATTTAGGCTCAATAGAAACTAATAATTAATAGTTATTTAATCATTTTACACAACATGCGTAATATGCAAAAACAATATTATTTATTTTTAAAAATCTTCTCAAGACCTATAAGTAAACAATTATGAATAAATACCATCTTTAAATTTCTTTCGTTTCGAATCATACTGTTTCCTTCGCCACTCTGCTTCCTTCTTTCCCTTTAAAATCTTGTCATAGGCAGCCTAGATAAAAGGTTGTATATTTTCAGTTTATAACATCTATATCAGTCAGGCACCCAGCATAAAGGAATGGAATCGGGACTAAAGATTTTAATCAAGGTGTGTCATAAGTCCAGCAGGCTGTACAAATAATGTTTTACTAGTATTCAATTTCATTAGGACAATGCCATTAAACCACATCTATTCAAAAAACATAATGATAACTGAATTATTAAAAAATAGAGTTCATACCCTTGCTGCAGCATCAACCAAAATTTCTAGAGCTTGAGTAAGCTTGTGGAATTTTTCCGCTGAAATTGAAGAATTAAGTACATTGTTGCGTCATATAATCATCTGACATTGTTCGATGGATTTTTCTAATTGATATATATGAGAATTTAGAATATACATTTCCTACCTATTTAGGAAATCTTTATTAAACTTTGCAAGTTAAATAACTTAAAATCTCAATTAAGTTTCTGACAAGCTTCACATTTTACTGAAATTCCTGATGTTACGATATATGTCTAGAAAAATATATATATCAGTTTCTAAAAAGAAATTATGCATGTTGGAAAAAAAAACTAGAAATTTAAGCGAATGACCATTCACCCTAGCTACAATAATGAGCGATCAGGGATACTTTTTTATTATTTTGACATTTCTTATGAATCCCTGTAACGCTACAACTCTCTACCATTTTACCATTTATCCGACAGTGATCTGAACTGGATTTAATTTGTCATTAGAGTTGTTATTTTCACATTATTATATTATGGGTCATGAATACCGTTATATACATGTACACAACCAGTCAGATTTGTCCCAGATTTACCTATATCGGGATACTTGATAAACAATCAACACTTGTAAGTGTTTTATGATAACTTAACATGTTTTTTGGGCATACTGACATAACTTAGTATGTATTTAATTTCAAAATTGTGGCCGCGAGAATTCTCTGCGCAAGGACTGCTTGCTACTTTTTGCTGGGATGGTGGACGTCACGAGTCTGCCATATTAAACAAGAGGCACATCAGTGCCTGTGCTCCACTGGCCAAAAGGTTCAAGCAAAGACCACCTAACGAACATTTTCGTCAAGTTTCATAGAAATACAATCATCAATTTTTGAGGAGAAGTTATTTAAAAAAAAATTTTACTTTAATAGCTCTGGCTGCCATGTTGTGCAGTGGACCGAAATGATTTGGGCAATTTGAGTAAAGGAGCACCAAACAAACATTTCTGTCAAGTTTTATCGAAAAAGGTCATCGGTTTCGACGACAAGTCGTATAAAGTTTTTTTTTTATTTTTTAGCTCTGGCAGCCATGGTGTGCAGTGGACTGGAACCATTTAACAAATTTTGGTTAATGACCACCCAAGGAACATTTCTGTCAAGTTTCATCAAAATCTGATCATCGGTTAACATTTAATCTGAATAGATTATGAAGCAAATATCTAACCTGAACAAGAACTGACGAGATAGAATCGACTTGGTGTTTCACTTACACTTTTCGGCCATTTAAGTTACTAAAAATAGCTGTTTCATAAACTTTCAGAATGTCACTTAAACGAAAATTAATGTTCAGTCTATATATACTTTTCTATGTATAAATGTAAGGTTTTTAAATTGATCTTTTTGTGAGAACTTTATTCTTATATGTTTACTCATAAATTATTATTGTTTAAAAATTATTTAAAGATGCTATACGTGAAAAATTAAGACATTATTTTTTTTTCTATTAAAGGGAGGTAATTCAGTAGTAAAATGTAATCAAAGCTATTAAAGCATGGCATTTCTTTTCTAACCATGTTGATATTATTACAGTCTATTCAAGCAAGATGCCTTTTGTTTTTACATAGTACCCATAGGTTCTGAAAAACAAGGAGCACTATTCCCAACAGAAGGATGTCACTCCCTATCACTGCATGAGCATCACAAGCTGCTCAATTGAAATAGGTATTTACCTCAAGCATACAGTTTTATAATGTGGCAAAATAGTCGGACTACTAGATTGTCATTCAGACTAGTAAAATATGCCATTATGCTAGTCCAACTGGCTAGTAGGTTAAAATGTTTTTCGTGAAGACTGCGGACGAGAAGTCCTTAAAGGTTTTTCTATTTTTAACTCTCGCAGCCATGTTGTGCAGCGGACCGGAACCATTTGGGCAATTTTGTTTAAAGGGCATCCCGATGAACATTTATGTAAAGTTTCATCAAAATCTGATAATCGGTTTCTGAGAAGATGTAGTTTAACGTTTTTTTCTATTCTTAGCTCTGGTGCCCATGTTGTGCAGCAGACCAGAACTGTTTGGGCTATTTTGGTTAAGGACTACCCAAGTAACATTTCTGTCAAGTTTCATTGCAATACGATCATCGGTTTCTGAGGAGAAGTCGTTTAAAGGTTTTTCTATTTTTACCTCTGGGGGCCATCTTGTGCAGTGGACCGAAACCATTGAAGCAAATTTGATAAAGGACCATCCAAGGAACATTTCTGTTAAGTTTCATCAAAATCTGATCATCGGTTTCTGAGAAGATGTTCTTTAAAGGTTTTTCTATTTTTTTGCCCTGGCAGCCATGTTGTGCAGCGGACCGGAACCATTTGAGCAATTTTGGTTAAGGACCACCCAAGGAACAATTCTGTCAAGTTTCATCAGAATCTGCCTATCCGTTTCAGAGGAGATGTCGTTTAAAGATTTTGCTATTTTTAGCTGTGGCGGCCATATTGTGCAATGGACCAGAACCATTTGAGCAATTTTAATAAAGGACCACCCAAGGAACATTACTGTCAAGTTTCATCAAAATCTGCCGAACCGTTTTAGAGGAGATGTCGTTTAAAGATTTTGCTATTTTTATATATATATTGTGCAATGGACCGGAACCATTTGAGCAATTTTGGTAAAGGACCACCAAAGGAACATTCCTGTTAAGTTTTGTCAAAATCCGCTTATCAGTTTCAGAGGAGATGTCGTTTAAAGTAAAAGTTTACGCACGCACGCACGCACTCACGACGGACAATCTGTGACGACATAAGCTCCATGGCCTTCGGCCAGTGGAGCTAAAAAATCGTTAAAAGACTTGTTGACGGCCATTTAGGTGGACTACATTCACCCTAGCCTTTACCTGCTTTGGGGTTATCAGGATTTTTGTCTGGATGACATTTCAACGCCTGTTTTCTGTATGCTTTGGTTATCTGAAATGATAGTGAGAAGTTCTGCACATTCAAACTTGTATTTTTGTTGTAACAGCAAAATTCCAGCACTTTTTACACAAAAAAAATATTAAAAAAATCATTAAAAACCAAAGATGAGATTCAGTTAAATTTACATTAATATTTTGAATATATATATCATATTATGACTCATATACTCCGATAATGATTAGTAGAACATTCCAATCTGCTCAAATTTGTAAAACACTGTCGAATCGTTTTGCTCGCGAAAATACATGACGTATTTGTTAAACATTTTTATACGTGTTTTTCCGTAGCCTCTTGTTCAACTCCAAGGATTCCATACAAGTCTTCTTTCGTCATGTCTAGCTTATTCGCCATTTTAAAGACAATAAATAGAATTAATTCAGTAAATAAATAAATCAGTCGGGACGTAAATAACGTGCAGTGCTTTCCCTTGTCTGTGGTATCATTGACAATGCTGTAACAAGTTACTTCCCTTATAAACAATTTTTCCATTATCAAGGTGACAGGCGAGGCAGGATGAACCCATAATAACTCCAGTTTTATACACTTTCAGTGTTATTGGAAAACGCATTAGGTTTGTTTCACTAATTGGTCAACCACTGTTTATATCTACCTCTTCACCTGATTAAAATCTGAACAAATACTGCCTTCGCAATGGACAATTGAATAATTTGTTGTTACTCATTTATGTTGTATGGCAAAGCTAAATTACTAAAACCTGGGCCGTCGTACCAATGTACTGTAGTCAAAGACTTTAACACTCTCAGGTCTTAAGTAGCCATAACAATGCATGTTTTGGGAACTTTTTTAACTTTTGGATATTCATTTTGTTCCGTAAATGCCACAAGTCGACTGAGCCATATCGGTGTAAAATATATTCTTCAAGTATTACTCCACAAAACTTAACACTTCATTGTTAAATATATACACAAAAGTTACACTTTAATTATTTTATCCAATACCTTTTACTTATTACATTTATGTGTTTAATGAAACACAAATAATTAGTTTAATTTAGATTGACTTCTGTCAATAATGCATCGCCATTTTTAAACCATCTAGCAGGTGCCTGTTATCTTTCTGCTCAATATACTTAGTGCTGGGATCTGTCATTCTTGGCTAGGAAAACAACAAGTGGGATATGGAGGCGTAGAGTCGCCAAATCAAAAATCGTCAAAGACTCTGAAGTGGCTGTTTATATGGACTTAGGGTCTTAAGGTGTTATATTGATTTACAAATGTGATAGGATAAGAAAGTCCTCATGAGCTTGTTTGTAATATCTGGAAGTGGTAAGTGGACTTCCAAATGTCACTTGTTATCAATGTTGTTTTGACGAAAAACTTGCAATAGTTTTGATACATTTATAAAATAGGAACAACCTATTTTGTTGTAAATAGGCCTTTTAGGCAAAATATTTCATTGAAAAATTGAATTGTCCTGAAACGTTTCGCCAAAACATTTGCATAACATTATTTCTTTTAAGGATATATATTTATTTCTGCAATCATTTTGAATAATCAAAATTATAGTGTAACATAAAAATGTCAAGCTCTGATGGACTTCACTTCTGTAAACAGGTTGTTCAAAACAAATCAATCTCTTGAGCTAAATAAAATTATCTACCAACAGCCTTTAATATGCAGCAATGGGTTTATTTAAATTATTTACTTCATAGATTTCTTATACTGCAAGCTGGATTAATTTATTATCAATTATCTTCCACTTGTATGATTAGCATTAGTAAGCAAACTTGCGTCTCACCAGAGCATCACAGCTTTGATTCCTAGCCCAGGTGTATGTGAGTTTGATTTGTGGTCACCAAGCTGGACAGGTGGGTTTCCCCCTCAGAAGAAGATCACGACCTCACGCAACATTGTACCAATGAGATTGACCTAGCATTAGTATAACTTTTCTTACAATTGTTGTAAAAATTTTTTATAAATCTTGTTTATATTAATTATTTTTAAAGCCTGGGAAGCTAAAACTTAATTATAATGGGTGCTCAGATAATGCTCTTTTACCGAAGAAAATGCACAATTAACATTTAATACAATAATTAATAAACTCATATTTGTCATTATGAAAGTAAATTGGTTATACCTTTGCCAATTAATTAGGTATGCAAAACAATGCTTAGGCCTAAAAAAAAGGTTTGGTTAGGGTTACATTCTTTTCAAAAATAGGTAGGGTAGGTAGGCTTTTATTTTTATTTTTTTATTGGGCTTTATATAAGAATGTCATTTTCATCATTGGAATGGTGTTAAAATTCAAGGTTTTAAACTACATATTGAAAAGCAAAAAAAAAAATAAAAAAAAAATATATAGTTTTTCAGGTTTTTTTTCAAACTGACTATAAAAATGGTAGGGTCGAACCCTATTTCGTAGAAAGGGTCGGGTAACCAGGACCAAATGTATTTTTTTTAGGCCTTACTGGTGGAGCTGTGCTGCATATAGCAACACAAAAGTCACAGGCATTCGGCTCTTTGTTTTGCACATACAAGTTTGTGTCCCTTAGTATGTTATGCACCCTCTTACGTCAATTCCTGGACCTGCCCCTGATATGTGGTCATATTTGTTTTTTATTTCATTTTATGTCCCCAAAATGATATAATTAAACATTTTAGACACAAACAATAAGCTAAATTCCTGTGCCCAAAACATGTTACCGGTATGTTATGACTGTGACAACTTTTAGGACACTGAAACACTCGGGTATAGATGTGTGAATTATTTTGTAATTGTTCAAGATTATTATTCTAAATATAACTTTTACAGCAAATACTGTCTTTCTTATTTCTTGCTACCACTACTTTAGAAAGTTAAATAAATATAACTTTTACAGTTGTTTTCATCTTTGCCAGCTTTTTTTTTTAAGAAATTTATTATTTTTTCTTAGCTTGCAAATTTTCTCAGCTTTAACTGTTGAACAAAATATTAAATTGGTGTGGCCTAGATATAAAAAGCATAAATCGTACTGAAAAATGTAAGTGTTTGATCATTTTTTCAGACACAGCAGAATGATTCTCAAGGACCCAGTCAAGAAAGGGGGATTAGGAGCTGGAAAATCGGTGCTGTTACTGTACGCAGAAGCAAATACAGTCTTTCTTATTTCTTGCTACCACTACTTTAGAAAGTTGAATAAATATAACTTTTACAGTTGTTTTCATCTTTGCCAGCTTTTTTTTTTTAAGAAATTTATTAATTTTTCTTTGCTTGCAAATTTTCTCAGCTTTAACTGTTGAACAAAATATTAAATTGGTGTGGCCTAGATATAAAAAGCATAAATCATACTGAAAAATGTAAGTGTTTGATCATTTTTTTTCAGACACAGCAGAATGATTCTCAAGGACCCAGTCAAGAAAGGGGGATTAGGAGCTGGAAAAGCGGTGATGTTAATGTACGCAGCAGCAAATACAGTCTTTCTTATTTCATGCTACCACTACTTTAGAAAGCTGAATAAAAGCGATGGTATGATAATATTTTCATAGTCTTAAAGATATTCATAAGAGAGAGGGCATTTGGAGGATTTATTAATATTATGCATTTAATGGTTGGCCCCACCAGGGCCCAATTTCAATAAATATTTTTAGTTGCCTTGCGTAACCCCGTTTGGCACAAACTGCATAGAATCTGCCAATTACTGAACAAGTGTCCCCGAGCACTCTTAAGCAGCTTAAAGTTTATGATTAGAATATCTTTTAATATGAAAGGGGGCCCCAGGCATATTGACTTTTGACGGCAGGTGATTCCCAGCAGGCGGGATTTGGAATTACAGGTTTGGTGAGACTAATTTTCATAAGCAGTAAACCTAGGTGCTTGAAACACCCCTGATTCCAGGGGCCATGATTACAACAGTCCCAAGTTTGAGTCCAGACTCAAGTGGCAAAACTGCAAATCATGTTCAGTTTTGATGATGCAAATTATGGAATTTTGTTACTATTCAAAATTATACAACTATTCACATTCATGTCAGGCATCAAAATTAGGACTTTGAACAGCTTGGCTTGTAATCTTGATATATGAACGAGCCCAAATGAAAGTGAACAAGCCCAAAAATCTCAAACCCTGAGATGTGCAAAAAACCCTACTTATATGTTTGTAAAAGGAATTAAATTAAGATAATTCATTGCAGTTTAACAATTATAAGTGTTTTTCTGAGTCAGTATAGACTTAAACTTGAGACTCTCATGACCCTACGCTAGGGATTTTGCCCTCTGCTCATGTGGTTATTTTTGGACAAATTCAGGTAGGGCATCGCATTGATAGATGTACTAGACCCACTATAATTTAAATCAGATTTTATTGAACCTTTACCGAATACTTGTACAATTGTCCGAAGTATTGGTTAGTGATGGAGAAATATTTTTTTTTATATTATACTGTGTGTGTATTCCACATGATGAATTATGTCATATATGCTACCCTGGAAGGCAACATTTTGCCTAAAATAAAGACTTTAAACAAAGATAACTTTTCTGTTACTATACCATTTAAAACAAAACAAAGGACAGTCTATGCCACTTAAAGAGCCCGGCTTTCATTTTTTTACCGGAGTTTGATAAGGTGGTTAGTTTCATCAAACCTATTTCTAATATAATGTTTTGACAGCGCTTTATAAGACAGCCGTTTTGTGAATAGATCTGTCAAAGTGTTTTAAGAAACTAAAATCTCATCAAACCCTGGTAAAAGACAGAAGACAGGGCTCTGTAAGCGGCATAGACTGGACTATGTTTCATTTAAATTGGTGAAAAAACAGTCAAGTTAACTTTGTTTAAAGACTTCATTCGAAGCAAATGTTGCCCTCTGACGTAGCATTTATGACACAATTTATCACATGGTATACACACTGTTATAGATGGATAGTTGTATACATAATTGGACTGTCTTATCAACAAACCTTCCACAGAAAATTGTAAGATGAAAAAAAAAATCAGTTGAATAATATGCAGGTTTCAGAAATAGACTTAACATTTCTAATTATCAATCTGAATCACTTCACAGGGAACTGAAGCAAATTATTTGTTCATGCTTCCTAGCCTATATATAATGTATAGTATTTTATAGGCTAGGGAAACCTGAAAAAATAGTTTGCTTGTGTCCCCTTTTATAAGCTTAGAATAATATTTCAAGCCAAAGTGTTTGTTTTAAAATGTATCTCATTACAAGAAAAATGAAGGATTTAAAAAAAAATGGTACAATATGTTTGTTGGTAAGTTGATAAGCCTGCCCCAATAAGTTATTTGAATTATGATGAATATAATATTAAATAATGTATATTTTCCCCCACACCTGACTGATACTGCTGCCAGTGGTCAGAATTAATATTTTGTAAGTCATTCATCATTTCTTACACATCCTTTGTTTCCTTCCTTTTCAGAGTTCAGATATAAATGGTATAACGAACATCCGAAGCTGGTTCAGTGTAAGTGATTTTGCACCAGTAAAGGTAGTTTTTTATGTGACAATAGTGGCCACCTGTCTTAAGCAGCCACTTCGACCTTTTCCCAAAGGTTACCACTTAATACAGGTTTAAATGTACCATTATTGGACAGTGTTTTCTATGTTTTCTTTCTTCAGTTACTCTCATGTCAAAAACTATCATACAATACCTAGTAGAGTGCGGATGAATAATAAATACTGGATATTTCAAAATAAACTCACGCAAGTTATTGTACGGTAAGTTTGGCAAAATATTGTTAAAAACAGTTACTGCACCCACTATTCTAGTGGTTGAAATTATACGTAACTTGCTTTTCACGCTCTTGTATAATTTCAATAACTTTAAAGGTTAGTGCAGTACTTATTATCTTATCACTGGATTCACCTCATTTTCCATTTTTTTACCTTTTATACCAAAAGTCATTTACATAAACATGATTTAAAGATATTTTTGGGTGTTTTTACATTTACGCTTTATGCATTTTTAGTATTAACTCAAAATTTAGATGAGTTGAATGCCCTGATGCCAATTTCTTAACATATCTTAAGGGAAACAGGTTTAAATTATTGGCTTTTACTTGATTTTAGGAACCAAAACATAAGTTATCATGATTTTCGTAAAAACAATTTCCCTTATAAGTCTTAAAATGCTTTTATAGAAGAAAAGTACAGTATTTATATACAAAAGCATTTAGTGAACTTAAGTATATTTTCAGACATTCAGTGTCATGTTGGAAAATAGCTTATTGAGCTTATGTTTCTTGTTAAAATATATCTGATTTTAACCCTTAAGCGGCTGATGGCAATTTTAAAGGCTTTGCAAACAGCTTTGAACCAGACTAGACGCCGAGTAACTCGGCGCCTGGTCAGGTTCCAAGCTGTTTGCCACTCAGTCAATATATCCCCAAAGTTTTAAGTAAATTGAAAGAAATGGTTTCTTAGATTGGTTCCCATTATATCAGTGTTATTTGTCTGTTTATATAATACTCTAATGTAAACTTTCGTGTTTGCAGTCTACTACATGATTGATAGACATGTTGGGAAGAGAAATACCTATTATGATGACGTTACAAGGTGGAAAATGGAGGGACGGACAATGCGAAAGGACTTGTAGGTCCTTATGTGCTATTAATTTTTGTGAAATGCATTTTCATCTGACTTACGATAAAACAGTATCTTTTCCACACATTAAATGTGTATGAAACTGTGATCAAGATATGTCATGTTTATGAAATTAATAATCATTATGTTTTGTATTTGAATAAATCATTTTTGTTTTAACTTTTTAATTTTATACAAACATAATGCGAGAGCCAGATAATGCAATATTAAAAGGAAGTATATAAACAAATAAGACAAGCGAAAAATGCAAAACAGTTTGTAAAGATTTCAGACAGAATTGAGGAAAGTGTTAAATCTATTTGAATAGTATCGAGAAAATTTAACAGACATACTGCTAGGAGATTGATAAAGAAAAGTTAAAAATATTCCAATGAATTTAAGTATTAAGTCAAATAATTGGTCACTAATGGTAGAGCCGGTTGGAAAAACATGTTAACCATCCACAGGTCACAAACCTTCTATGTCCATGGAACTCCTGAAACAGGGCTTGAATGTTTTCCATGGCATGGATCTATGAAAGGTCAAACTGAACATGTTGGTCATTGTGTTAATTGTTAGGAACTCGTGTTACCAATCTACATATGATATACTGAATTGTTTTTACACAGCTATCAGATGTTGTTATCGAGAGGGCGATACTCCTGTTTGATTTGTTTATAATATTTAGTAGTTTAAGTAAAAGGGTGGAACTGAACCCTCGAATCATTTTATAAAAGACTCTGAAACTAAAATAACAAAAAATAACAAAAGTAGACGAAGAAAAGGATTTTATTTACGCCAACAACTTACTTTCAGGAAGCACATTAAATGTGAAGAATAATGGAAACCTAGGTATCATTATTATGACTTTCCATTCCATGTCGAAGGATATGTTCCTCACTTTTCAGTTCTGATCATTGTGTGCCCTTATAATAGTTTAAACATAGTATAATTTTAAAAACATCTGTCGTAAAACGAAGATGATAGAGGAGGTAACAGAAGGAGAAGAGGAGACAGAACAGAGGAAGAGGAGGTGAAAGGGATGACAAAACAGGGGAAGGATGTAGGAAGAGGATAGAACGGAGGAAGAGCTGGGTAAGGATGATAGAGGAAGAGGAATGGAGGATGAAACAGGGGAAGTAGAGGAGGTGGGAGAGAGGATAAAACAGGAAGAACTGGGGTAGGGTGTCGGAGGAGGTGGTAAAAAAGATAGAAGAGGGAAAATCTGGGCTGAGACAAAAGAGGAGGTGGAAGAGTGGATAGAAGAGGAGGGGAGAGAGGATAGATAAAAGAGGAGGGGAGAGAGGATAGAAGAGGGGGGAGAGGATAAAACTGTGGTAGGATGACGGAGGAAGTTGAAGAGAGGATAGGGCTCTGGACATAAGACGATTGATGAGATAGAAGGGATGAAAGAACAGGGGTAGTATATGAGATGGAAAGGATGGAAGAACTGTGGTGAGAAGTCAAAGAAAGGAGAATGGAGGATAGAAGAGGAGAGAAAGCAAGAGACTCGGATAAGATGATAGAGGAAGTGGAAGGAGAAATAGAACAGGAGAAGAATGGGTTACGATGGTATTGGAGGGGAAAGGAGGTTAGTGTAAGATGATAGAGAGGGAGAATGATAGAGGGGAGAGGGGCATAAGTGAGAGGACGAATGGAGGATAGAAGGAATTAATTAGGAAGGATACTAGAAATAGGAAGAAAAGTGATAGAAGAAAGACAGGAAATGAGGCAGATCAAAATAAAGTAGAATTACGTGGTAAGAAATAAGCGGGTGAAGTAAGATGATGTGAACATGCAGAGGTCAAAAAATAAATTAAGGAGAAGAGGTAGTGGTAGTAGTAAAGGAAGTCGATTTGATAGTTCTCGTAACATGCGCGACCACATACGCATGTACGATGGTTACTCTGAGAGTCAGTGGAAAGACAGAAGAGAAGACAGATCTCGTACCATGCACGACCACACGTACGAGTGGTGGCTCTCACTCTGAGAGCCTGGCTCGAGAACAAGCACCGCTAGTTCCCGTACAAATAAGTCCAAGGTTTTTAAACCCTGGGAAATTGTGTCTTGATTTAAAATAGGTGGTTTATATTGCAGATTTCTATATCTATTTCCGCGGAAGTGTTTTTTGTATGAATGTTCACAGTGGTGCACAAGAAACCTCCATCTAATAATACCGTATTTTAAGAGCTTCATTCTGGAGCGATAATTCTCCAAAATTGAGTTTTTTTACCCATTTTATCGTTTAAGTAATAATTTTATACCTTCCGGTTTTGTTTTCTTCAGTCTATTTATATAATAACTAAACTTAACAAATAATCTAAAAATAAATGTTTTATTATAATAATAATGTTTGGCTAAAGGTTAACAATAAAAGGTGCGAAAGAATGGCCATGCATGATAAAAGGTTTGAATCTTCAGTTGCATATCGGTTGTACATGTAAAACTGATGTTCCTTCTACAAATTAAAGTATAGCTCTTGAAATACTAGTATGAAGAGTGTTTGATTTTATTAAAACATAAACAAAACCAAAGGAAAGGAATTTCATTAAAGTAATCGAGAAATTGAAATGTCTTTTTTTTCAAAGGGATAGGTGAAAGATGACGTCCAATTATTAGTGTTTTAATGTTTGTATTTGGTTTCCTTCACAATGTCGTCAGTTCTTCAATCATTCAGAAAAAAAACACACGGCATTTTATATGAAAAGTATGACCCGCGACCTAAAAAAAGTTAAAAAGGCAAAGAACACGACCATAGAATGGCAACTGGCAAGACAGCTTCTCTTATCTGCAGTATATTTTGATACTATTTGCTAAGACTAACGTGTTACAAGGTTGTCATTAAGTGTGTCTTTTAAAAGTGAAATAAAGTTACGATACATTGCGCAACATCATCATCATCGTCATCATCGCCGTCGTCGTCGTCGTCATCAACATCATCATTATCATCGTCATCGTCGGCATCATCATCATCATCGCTATTATACCAGGTCGCAGTATGGTTCTCCAGGCGTGGGTTCAAATCCCACTTCTTACCCATTCTTTTGATAACACAAATGTGTTCAAACACACCAATTTAATATTTGCCGTAAATTGTTGAAATGCGTAGTGCAGGATATCGAGTCAGGATGGCCGAACGGTCTAAGGCGCTGCGTTCAGGTCGCAGTCTGGTTCTCCAGGCGTGGGTTCGAATCCCACTTCTGACACATTTTTTTGATAACACAAATGAGTTTAAACACACCAATTTAATATTTGCCGTAAATTGTTGAAATGCTTCACGCATGATATCGAGTCAGGATGGCCGAGCGGTCTAAGGCGCTGCGTTCAGGTCGCAGTCTGGTTCTCCAGGCGTGGGTTCGAATCCCACTTCTGACACATTCTTTTGATACCACAAATGAGTTTAAACACGCCAATTTAATATTTGCCGTAAATTGTTGAAATGCTTCACGCATGATATCCAGTCAGGATGGCCGAGCGGTCTAAGGCGCTGCGTTCAGGTCGCAGTCTGGTTCTCCAGGCGTGGGTTCGAATCCCACTTCTGACACCTACTTTTGATACCACAAATGTGTTTAAACACACCAATTTAATATTTGCCCTAAATTCTTGAAATGCTTCACGCATGACATCGACGAGTCAGGATGGCCGAGCGGTCTAAGGCACTGCGTTCAGGTCGCGGTCTGGTTCTCCAGGCGTGGGTTCGAATCCCACTTCTGACACATTCTTTTGATAACACAAATGTGTTTAATTAAACACACCAATTTAATATTTGCCGTAAATTGTTGAAATGCTTCACGCATGATATCGAGTCTGGATGGCCGAGCGGTCTAAGGCGCTGCGTTCAGGTCGCAGTCTGGTTCTCCAGGCGTGGGTTCGAATCCCACTTCTGACACATACTTTTGATATCACAAATGTGTTTAAACACACCAATTTAATATTTGCCGTAAATTGTTGAAATGCTTCACGCATGACATCGACGAGTCAGGATGGCCGAGCGGTCTAAGGCGCTGCGTTCAGGTCGCAGTCTGGTTCTCCAGGCGTGGGTTCGAATCCCACTTCTGATACATTCTTTTGATAACACAAATGTGTTTAAACACACCAATTTAATATTTACCGTAAATTGTTGAAATGCTTCACGCATGATATCGAGTCAGGATGGCCGAGCGGTCTAAGGCGCTGCGTTCAGGTCGCAGTCTGGTTCTCCAGGCGTGGGTTCGAATCCCACTTCTGACACATTTTTTTGATAACACAAATGAGTTTAAACACACCAATTTAATATTTGCCGTAAATTGTTGAAATGCTTCACGCATGATATCGAGTCAGGATGGCCGAGCGGTCTAAGGCGCTGCGTTCAGGTCGCAGTCTGGTTCTCCAGGCGTGGGTTCGAATCCCACTTCTGACACATTCTTTTGATACCACAAATGAGTTTAAACACGCCAATTTAATATTTGCCGTAAATTGTTGAAATGCTTCACGCATGATATCCAGTCAGGATGGCCGAGCGGTCTAAGGCGCTGCGTTCAGGTCGCAGTCTGGTTCTCCAGGCGTGGGTTCGAATCCCACTTCTGACACCTACTTTTGATACCACAAATGAGTTTTAACACACCAATTTAATATTTGCCGTAAATTGTTGAAATGCTTCATTATTGTCAGCAGCAGCAGCAGCAGCAGCAGCAGCAGCAGCAGCAGCAGCATCGTCTGTTTTAATTCATGAAATTGAGCTGTTCGTTGCTGACGTCCCTTGCGAGCTTTTATACGCAATCAAAAGAACATAACCGGATGAAATCATATAAACTTTCACACTCAAACTTATTAGATTCACATTATTAAAGATGTTGATCGAGGGCCAGTTTCGGCGCTTATCACACCAGATACTTTAAATCAAATGTATTCGTTACATGTAAGTCTATATGAGTATGCCTTTATCAACAACCCTTTTTATGAACAACCTGAAATGGCAACCTTTCGTAAAAAATGTCTTACGAATATTATTTTTTTCTAAAAATACGCAAATACATCTGGGAGTGGGATTTTTTGTTATTGGTCCCAGTATACATGGAACAATTACAGACTATTTTAAGGATTTTGATAATTTTGACGATATTGCAGACTGGCTACGGTGGGTTGTAATATGATATCGGCTACCTGCGAGTGGCCAGGCTTATTAGCAGTCTGTAGTTAGCTAGCGTCGAATAAACATCGTAAACTACATAGCAGTCTTTATCTATCACCCCTATAGTTAATAAATAAAACGACACGGTGAATTACAAAACTGTCCTAATTATAAAAAGTCAGTTTTCTGATAGCTCAATATTTTGTGACTGCCCATTGCCGCGGCTCTTTGGTGTTCATGTCTGACCCTGATTCCGGGTGCCGACTTTTACCCAAATCATGTGACTGTCACGTGATAATTATAAAAATGGCGGATGTCAAAAACAAAATGTAAATTTTCAGTTGATGTCAAACTGTAATTTAATTTATTTCCATATCGACTGCGTATCGATCATTTTGAAAAGTGCTCAAACCTTTGCATAACTTCTTGTTGAAAGATCCATTGGTAATGCTACATAGTCATATTTTCAGTAAAAAAAATGTGTCCAATAATATTGGCAATATGTTATTGTTAGCATTTCTTTATTCATAATGTGCGGGTAGCCTCTCGGCAGTCACCAACTTTAAAAACGCCCGCAAGCCTGAGTATAGGGCGATACAATTTCTCATTTTCTCTTTGTAATAACCGATCTCATCCAGTCTCCAAATTCCTTGTTATAACTTGGCAACAGATTGTGTAGTCCACCTAAATGGCCGTCAACCAGTCTTTTGACGTTTTTTAGACTATGGCAGACTGGTGACGTCCACCATCCCAGCAAAAAGTAGCAAACGGGCCTTGCGCAGAGGATCCTCGCGGCCACAATTTTTAAATTATCTTTGTTATAAATTCAAATTTCTACGAAAATATCATTGCCTACTATCAAACACACATTTATTTATGTCATTATGCCGAAAAAACATGTTCAGATACCATAATGCACTTACATGCATCGATTGTATCCATTAATCTGTAAATCTAGGACAAATCTGACAGGTTGTGTACATGTATGAAACGGGGTAGAGGATTTCGAATATTTTGGTCGTTAATAGGCTCGGTTAAATAACACTATTAAAAATGCAACCATTTCAATGCGCTGAAAGCTAACGTGTTTAATGGGTCAAGTTGGGAGAAGTTGATGATGATGATGTTCGTGATGATGATGATGATGATGATGATGATTAGGTATCACCATTTTTGAACACTGTTGCGTTGCTCTGCACAAATACATAGAAAAGCGAGGATAACTGTGACTGCGCACAGGGTTAACAATCATTGACGGATGGGTACAAATTTATTCGATAAAAATCAACATGTATAAAAAATGGTGGACTGCTACGCTCATTTCGTGACCCAGAGTATATTTATGTGAAAATAACGACTCTAACGACAAATCCAACCCAGTTAAAATCACTTTCAGGTACATTTCGAACAATTATATCATTATTATTCAACATCGATGCATGATATTACTTATATATTCTTTCGCCCAGTGTTAAATGGTAGAGAGTTGTAGCGTTACAGGGATACACATGAAATGTCAAAATAATAAAAAAGTATCCCTGATCGCTCATTATTGTAGCTACAGATTGTGTAGCTAAAGAACTTCAGCGAACACGTTATATATTACCTTTTTGGATGTGTTTGCTGAAGAGAACGCCGTATCCAAACCCTACCAGAATTTGTGACATTTTTATGTCACGCTTTTATTTCACTTGTATGCAATGTACAGACAAAATAGCTGTATCCTTAGGTTAATGAAGTAAAATGTAGTTCACAAACTCATTTTCAAAACCAAAAAACGCTCTAAAGATAGTTGATTTAGCATTTTAATAAATCCTATTACAAGCATTCCTTATCTAGGTCATAGTTGTGTTCAAATTTAATCACTTGACGCCAAGATTTTCAGAAAATACCCATGTGACCTAGTGTTTATTTTGCTGTTATTTTTTCTATTTCGAATATTGAATAAATAACTAATAACAAATTTGGAATAAATAAATTGTTTTTACTTATCAAAAGGTATTTACAGGCTTACTGCAATTGGATTCAACTAAATGAACAATGTGAATCTAATGCTATAAATAGAATCCATCGATGTCATCATGGTAATGTGATTGCATTGCATCATCACACTCAATTGATTCTGGTTGACTTTACTATAGGGGTTACGCCATAACTTTAATGTGTTGTAAACATCAAAAAAATAAAAATCAACATTAAAGTTATGGAAGCCAGAACTACAGATTGTGTTGCCTATGTTCCATAACAAAATCAACAGTCTTATTCACAGGGGCAGGTTGCGTTGTTTTGACACACCACGCCCCCGCCTTCTTTTTTTATATGTATAATAATTTTTTTAGTTTAGATTTTTTTTTTTATTCTTATAATTATCTACAAAGATATGTGGTGTGTCAAGACAACGCAACCTGCCCCTGTGGTTTAAAGTATATATATGGAAGGCAATTATTCTCTGATTATTTTTTTTACCTTTTTGTCTTGTATGTCCAAAACATAGGGAAATATGTTTCAAGCTAGTTAAACCATACTAACAAAGAAGTTGTCATTGGCCAACATTTGAAATGTTAATGAAAGTTCTAGACTTCTTGTACAGATGGACCCAAAATCGGAAAATACAGTATTTCCTCAAAACAAGCCTTGAGTTGATAATACCAGTTAGTATGTTGCTGATAAAACATCATTTTACATGATTTAAGGAATAAGCACAACAATCTTGGCCCACACACAGTCTGAGCTGGGTTAGCACTAAATGGTTTCCCTGTTTAAAAAAGGCCTTAACTTCACATGATCATTTCACACACTTACCGGTCAATAAGCCTTTAAGCCAACTCGCTGTCATTTTCAGCAGTGTTAATCTTTTTCGAAAGTTTAGATTGATCAATTTCATCACCAATATAAATCTGTCTGCCTATGTGTCAATGTTGTAGCGCTTCTTTGAACTGTCCTTTGTCCTTTTGGGAAGTCATGAAGTGTGTTTATTTAGCACGTGAAACTAACATGATGAGTTGTGATAATAATATTGACTCTATTTTTAATTTTACTCAGATTTACAGGATAGACAAACCCAGTAGATATTTTAATTGGAAAAATACTCAAAAAGCTGTAAATAAATTATCAATTTCTTAGATTTCTTTTATTAAAAATTTCTTATGTTTGATTTGTTTCTTAACTATATAAATCAACTGTTAACGTATTATCCCTGGTCTTTCTCACCTTCACAGCCAATAGCTACTATATTATTTTGAAAAGAGAGACTGGTTAAAACAAGGACCAGATGAGCCAGGGACTTGGAAATAGTATCGCCCCTGAGTATATAATTTATAAACATAACATAGTTTTTTTTGGGAGCTCCTGTTTGATTCAGGCCTGCCGGATTATGTTTATTTTAAACACTGCTTTCATTTATTTAATTATCACACACTGATTAATGATTTATCTACAATGTTGATCATTAATTCTGTTTTACATTTTATTTTTAGGTGACGAAAATGAGAGTCGGGTCGTTTATAGTTTAAAGCTGTGAAACAAACAAAACAAACAATATGGCAACACTTTTTTTTCCTTCTGAGGTGCACCTGGAACAGACAACCAACATGTCGACATTAACCAACTCGACTGTCTGTCCAGAGACCAGTGGCATTCCTCATGTCTGGGGGTTTGTTTCAGCGTTTGTTGCTATTTTCTTCTTTGGGACGAACTTTGCTCCAGTGAAGAAATTTGATACAGGAGATGGTACTATTGTTTATTGTATCTTCTTTCTAAGATCTGAAACATCTTTCTCTATGTTAATATTTATCTGACATTCCATAAGTTTTATTGTTGACCAGTGTCATTATGTCTCCCCCATTCAGTCGGTACATCAAACTTTGTTTCCGCTCGATAACTATAGACACTTGAACCCAACAACTTTAGAACTTGGACCTTTATTGATTTTGAGATCAGTAGGTCAAAGGGCAAGGTTGCAGTGACCTTGAGGTAAAAAAACAGATTTATTGTAGTTCAAAACTCCAATGATAACTTTTTATTGCATGGAGACTTTTCATAATATCTGATTATACAGGTTAATGTGTTTCCAGTTTGACACTTTTATGAAAGTGTATATTCGTCTGTTTTAATGAAATGGTATGAGCCATTTTTATCAACTTATTTTGAATAGAATGGAATTCCCTCTTGCCCATGATTCTATGAATTGTTTTTCAGGGATGTTTTTCCAATGGATCATGTGTATTTCTATATGGTGTGGTGGCCTCGTGGTTCAGCAGATACGGCAGAACCCAACATTCTACCCACTTGCCATGCTTGGAGGATTTTTCTGGTCAACAGGTTGACTTTTGTTTCCTTTATAAAAGTGCATATTGAAATTATTTTACTTAAAACTATTTTATATACATGTCAATTTTTCATACATCATAATAATTTTTTTTGAGTTTTGTGAAAGATATAAATATTAATTATAGTCACTTACTATTGTAAATGTGAAATTCAAAATGCCTAGTCCAAATTAAGTGTCATTTAAAATGTTGTGAAATGATAAATATCAGAACTGTGGGTTTGGATTTTAGAAATAGATAGTTTTATCCTAAAGGCACAGAGTCATAACTTTAAGCCTTGTGTCAATAGAAAGCCTTGCTAGTATATATTTACATGTAATTATGAGTCTTGACTATGATTTTAAATTTGCAACTTTTGAAATTGGTTTATAATCTTGTTTTACTCTAGGGAATATTTGCGTGGTGCCGATTGTGAAGACCATTGGCTTGGGACTGGGGCTGTGTATCTGGGGCATGACCAACCTGCTCAGTGGATGGGCCACAGGGAGGTAAGAGTTATATGTACAGTCGAAACCTGTTGGCTGGATATTGCTTGGCTCAACTTCCTTGTTGGCTGAACTGGGTGTAAAGGCCTGATTTTGTTTTACTGTGTGTAAGCATTCCCCCTTTGCTCGATATTTGCAAAGTATTTTGACGGGTCCCTGGAATATCAAGCCAACAGGTTTCGACTGTAGCTATAAGATATATATCATGTTAAAGACCACTTATTAGCAGAATCCAGTACTGGTGTCCATTGTGGAGTGTCCCTGGCATGACTTCAGCCCATGCTTGGAAAGGTCACTGTATATAAAAAATCGGTTGTAAATCTTTTGTATTGTTAATAAAATATGCTAATGAAATTAATTTCTTCTGCAGGTTTGGATTGTTTGGTACAAACTCTGATCCTCCCGACAACAAGGCCCTAAATGACATTGGTGTGATTCTTGCTGTTTGCAGGTTAGTGAAGAAGTTCTTGTACTCAATTAAAGTAAAGTGAGTTTTATATCATATTGTAGAACTGTGTTGTTTTTTTAACGGAAAATCGCAGCCTTCAACATATTAGGAATACTCTCATACTGGTGGAAGCGAAATAATACCCAGTGACATGAAATAAAGAAGCAGATAAATGATTTGCTTTCTTTAACCCTCCAATACATAAATGCAAGCTGCAGATTACCTCAAACCAGTCTAAAAGTTTGCAAGAAAAAAAATGATCAAGATATTACAGATACCCTCAAAAGAAGCGGACTAAATAATATTTTCATCTTTAGTTCTTTACCTACCATACTGTGTATTTTGTTTATGAAACCTGAAAAGTTTTAAAACTGTTTCTCAAACATTGAGATAATGATGAAATGAAACGAAATAATTTGTCAGGTTCCCTTTTATTCTCCAACAGCAATAATTGTTAATGAAACAACTTCTTAAAGTTTGTCTCCTTATCCTTAGGCATGCTTGGTGATTCCATTTAGTCTATTGGTCAATTAAGTAACACTCAGATTGTATTCTTAAATTTGAGATGGATATAAGTCCCCTGATCTCTACTTCAGTGCAGTGATATTCTCCATGGTGAAGAACGAGATGAGCCTCGATGGGATCAACCAAACCATCACCGTGGACGTCTCCGAGAACAGTCCATTGCTACAGGTACAGGTCAGCAGTGTCTTGTTGGATTAAGAATAGACAGCGCTGTTACAATGATTAATCATTTTTTCATTGTGCACTGCACCAATGTTAGCCCTCCGATCTGTCCCAAATCATTTAGAACATCACCAAGCACTATCCACTGCTACAGGTTCACGTTGGCATATTCTTGTTTGAATATGATCAGACAGGGTTGATACACAGATGAATCATTATTTGGCTATGCATTTGTGGCTAAGAGTAATGTCCCACTCTGCCCTTCACACCTCTCCCATTACTGTTGAAACCCTCTTCTTCCCTTGGGAAAAGTTAAAAAATGATGATATCATGAGGTGCACTATTAAATTATGACCCACTGCACCACTTCCCAACACTGTAAAGCTCACCGAACTTCCCACTGTGACATACTACTAGTATTCACTATGGCAGCTTTCCCTTAGATTCCCCCCCTCCTTCTTCACTTCATGGAACAAAGTCCAAATACAAATGTTGCACTAAACAAACTGCACATGTATAGCTAGGCTTTAGTTATTGATCAGTAAAAAACAGACTTGTGTTGGTGTTCACTTTTGACTGGGACCAATACCACCTCCAAGCTTCAGGACACTCTTCTTTTGATTTGTAACATACCAGGTTTTTCAATTTCAGTGCCATTTTCATCTTTATGTTTATCAATCAATAATGTACAAATTTGTTAAATAGCAATAAGTGTACTATCTAGAGAATATTTTTAGGAAAACATATGAAGAAAAATGATATAACTGTAAGTGAACATTGTGTATTTATTTGCGAATCATTACAGGATGAAGTTCACCGCCCTACCGGTCCCGGGTACACAACCACTCACGAGGTAGACCATGACATCATTGTCTTTGACAAAGAACGCAATGTAAGCACTTCATAATTCAATATTATATAAATAAATGATTTATGATAATTTATTACATTAATGTATACTTAAAAGAGGAAACATCAAGATATTTAAGAAACCAGCAAATTTATAAAAAAGTAACAGTCTCAGATTACGTTTTTGTTAGCTGTTAATTTGTATAATTGTCTATGAAGTTTTTTTTGCTTTCTATATTCATGCTCTAACATATGAGCATGCATAATTGCTCAATACATGTGTATGTATAAAAGACATCATATAGATAACAATTTGTTTGCCTGTATGCAAAAGCAGTAATATTTGTTAAGAATTGATGAATTTTCATGAACAATATACATCATATAGATGTACATATCTTACAGGGCAGCATCAACAAAGATTTGAGTAGCACAGAGGGTGAAAGTGACAGATCCTTTATCGACAAACTCAGTCCAGGATCAAAACGCATTTTGTAGGTTACAGTCAAACTACAGTGGTTACTTCCCTTGCCATAGATTTATCTGTGCTGTCATGCAAGTCATGTAGTAATGGTGAAATTCTTGTCATGTCATTCAAAATGTTAATTTTTTCTTTGGTTTCAGGTTGATTCTGATTTTTTGATTTTGAAAGCAACATTGTTTCTAATGAAACTTAAACAAAATTTTCCATAAACACATGTAGTTTTTTCTTCATCAAATATGCATAGCTGAAATCCAGCTACCATTTTCATACAACCATGGTGGCTGAGGTCTTCTTAGCTTGTCAAGGGATATTTCTTTGTTGGAAATTGGATTACATTATCTAAGCTTGACTCTCTTGACCAGTCATTGTAACTAGTCAATTTTTCAATCTAAATTCCATGGTATGCATTACACAGATACATTTTATACTGTACAATCGTACAATGCGCATTTGCCATTTATGTTGGAAATAAGTAATGTTTTCACAATGTCATCAATCAAAATCTTTTGATTTGACTTAAATGAATTATTTGGTATACCCGGTATGTTTCTATTTTACTAATAATCTACAAATCATTGAGTATATAAAATAATTATAGTATATTTTGTCTTTATACCCCAAAAATGCAATAAGGTTTCTGGCATATTTTTCTATCAGTTCAAAAGTAAACATATTCAGCATGGAATTTGATTTAAGACATAAACATTTCCGACTGTTTTTGAGGAATAGCTTGCAGGCCAATACATAAATAAAAATGATAACCCAATTTCATTTATTTTTCCACAGCGGAATTATTCTATCCTTGGTGTCTGGGATATTTTACGGCCAGATGTTCACACCATCAATCTACATTCAGGACAACTACAAGACTGCTGACGGGCATAAGGCGAGCCAGGAAGGTATATGCAGCAAGAGTTCATTGCAGGATAAATGTCTGTATTGCATGAAGCACACAGCATTATGATGCCATTGCTTATTTCATTGCTTCGCTTTGATTTGGCACGTCTGACATAGTTAGTCCAATGTTAAATGAGTTTCAAATATTAAGCCGATGCATCGTTTCTGTCAGTATGCAAACACTACTTCAACCAAAACTCAAACATTATTCATGGTATTCAAATGAAAATAATTTGATTTAAAGTAATAAATTATGTTTATTTTAGCCCTGGACTAAGTGATTGCAGTATCCTCCAAATACATTGTTGTATATAATTTCAGCCATGGACTAAGTGTTTGCAACAATCTCTAAAAAATTTCAAAATTACATGGGTAATGTTATCTTGCAACATCCTCAAAATACATTTCTGTATCTAAATTTCAGCCCTGGACTATGTTTTTGCGACATTCTCCGGTATACTGGCAACAGGCACTGTGTACTTCCTAATCTACGCTGCTATCCAAAAGAACCATCCGAAGATCTACCCTCGGGCAATTCTGCCCGGTTTTATCTCAGGAACAATGTGGGCTGTTGCTACCTCGGGTTGGTTTGTGGCGAACAAGGTTCTGTCTGAGGCTGTGGCTTTCCCCATTATAACTACTGGCCCGGGGGTGATTGCCTCGATTCTTGGGGTGCTGGTGTTCAAAGAAATTAAGGTATTGCATTTGCATAATTGTGAGATATTTTTGCTCACAAAAGTTGTTTTAAGATGAGATGTGTTTGTAAAATGGAAATACTGTATAAATAAACTGTACTGAATTTGTATAGAAATCCTTTAGTCCATTTATTATAAAACAAAATCAATTGTTGGTGTTTACTATTGAAAATCACAATGGACAATTATAGGAGTTACTGATTACTGTTAAAAACTTAAAATAAATGATCTTTTATTTTATTTATTTTAATCCTTTAAATTTTATTGCTGGTATTAAAGGTGATGGTGTCTGTAACAAGGGAAACCAAGTCAAGCAGAAATATGTCTTATAATTTAACATGTTGAGAGTGATTATTATTAAGTGGTAGCTTTTTTGTTTCTGTCAATAGAACTGCTGTGCATATGGTGTAATGTGTTTGTAATAAACACTTCATTTTTATGTAAATTATCTTTGATATGATATTCCAAACTTGACATCAAATAAATTTCAATTATATACTAGAATCATACTGTTGGGTCTTTATTTACAGGGTCGACGCAATATCCTGATTCTGATGTTTGGCATGAGTGTGACCATCACAGGGTCCGTGTTAGCTGGTCTTTCTAAGAAGGCACCAAAGTCTCCATGCTAGTCATACATGTACATGTGAACATGGACATTATATATGCTTTAGCATTGTTTTTTGTGTCAAGGTTTTTATGGAAGCTAAGCATTTTTTTTCTTACTATTTTTGATAAATCCAAAGTAATTGTAGTGAGTCCATGCTTAGCAATTAAACTTACAATAGGGCCCATTGTTCAGAATTTTGTTTAAAGTTAACACCATTGTTAACTTCATTGTTGTTTATTTTCAAATCGCTACTGATCTGGAGTTTTAATAGATATACTTGTGATCTGCAATATTTCTAAGAAGATTTAATACAACTGTATACATGTTTTATTTAAATATATTAGCATATCATCAAAACAATCTCGTTAATCACGTTGTTAACTTTAACACGGTTGTGAACAATCAGGTCAAAATTTGATACAAATCATCAGAAAACATCCTAATGAAAGAAGGCAATATGTTCTGAACATGTGCATTGTTATTTTTATAACATATTTGTTCGAATTGTTTTATATACATTTCAATACCATTGTTATGAATAGTATTCAGGAATGTTTTTACTTTGCATACCGGTTGAATTAAATTTTAGTTTAGAACTGTTTTTAGTGGAGAGTTTTTGTTGAAGCTATCACTGTGATTGTTCGAAGCCATAATTACGTATGTGCCATTTTTCATTTTTTTTTAAAGTGGTTGGTTGTATATTATCCTGTTATTGATAGAATAATTGATTTTACCCATTCTGCGATATTTCTGACATTACCCTGCTAATACTCAATAGTGGAGATAGCAATCATACATGTTGTTTAATAAAGTCACAGGGTCACTTTCTCGAAAGTTCTTAAGCTTAACAGACTTAAGTGGCTTAATTCTTATCTTAAGTATAAAAACTCTTAAAGAAGTAAATATTATGCAAATTATTGAAAAACAAAATTAGTGAGCTTAGCTTTATCCTGTTATAGGGGACTTAAGAAGTTTTGAGAAATCAGGGCCAGGCATGGAAAAAAAAGATTTAGGTTGAAATGTGAACAAAACGCTTGTTTAATTGATAAAACGTCATTGAAATTAGAGCTATATTCTCATTCTTCAGGTTTGATAATGATGTGGTATGCATAGCATCATCACTCTGGTGTATGTGAATGTTAAATGAATCAATTTGAAAAAAGTTCAAAACCAATTTTACCTACATAACATCTGTGAGTGAGTCCCTTTAAGCATTTACACAGTTTACTTTTTTTTTACAGGATTATTCTTATGGCAAGTTTTAATCATTGAATCAAATATTGTGAAAGAACCCTATTGGTTTTATGAAATAGTTAAAAGTGTATAATGTATGTCTTTGTTTTAATTGATTTCAAGTGTTGTTTATTGTTGACCACCATGATGTAGTCTTTCTTTGTGATAACTGATATTAAGGTGTCTCAATAATGTATATATATATATATATATATATATATATATATATATATGTATTATAGAGTTCCGTGTTGTATATTCTTGATATTCTTGTTATTTTAAAAATTAAACGTCTGAATATTTCTGTGATATTAAATGGGTTAAATGAACATGTACATATCCCTTCAATGATCACAATGCTTGTTGACCATTGAATTTACCAATAAAACAATTTTATTTTGTCAGTAAAAAATAGCACATGGTCCTATAATTCAATCCATTACTTTGTCCACCTCTAGCGTAAATCCTCCAACATGTGACAAGGTTGAAGGAAGTCATATTAATTGCAATGTTGATAATGCTCCACAAAAGACTTGGAAGTTCCTACAAAACAATGAACAATTATTCATTCTAAATAGTTATTAGCACACATTATGACTATAGCAAGAATTACAACTCGTTACCTTAATGCAAGAACACAATATTTGCTTCCATTTCTATATGCAGTTATTGCACTAGGGTGACGATTACTGTACTAGTCGCTTTCTTTAAAAGTATCATATGTACAATTATGTGATTTGTGGATGCCTTTAACTCTGACTTCATTTTATTTTTGTATTATTTGAATGGGTTTTATGTGAACACAAAGAATATGTAAAAATTAGACCAAAACAAATATTACAAATACATGTAAGCTGTTAAGGCCTTTTTATGCAAAGATTACCATACATATTTGGTCATTTCACATCCAAATTCAGTGAAATAACGAGCAAAAACACAAACTACAATAACATTAACTATAATGTATATTAGTATAGGCTAGCTGCACCATTTCAAAATTACCAAATAAGGCATTTATATTTATCATGATTGTCATTGGCATGATAGAATCACTAGCTTTCTTGTACACCAGATATTTTTTAATTATTTTGTAGATTAAAAATCAAACAACATGTATTGCCATAGCCTTACTATGTACTCGTTGATGTTCCTATTGTTATTATAAAATTGATTTTGTGTTTTCAACAGGTGATGCTATTATTTGATGGAATTTCAAGTTTATGATTATTATTAATTGTATTTATAACTTATTTAAAAAAAAATACATTAACATTT
Organism: Mya arenaria; assembly: GCF_026914265.1. Taxonomy (NCBI): domain Eukaryota; kingdom Metazoa; phylum Mollusca; class Bivalvia; order Myida; family Myidae; genus Mya; species Mya arenaria. The sequence continues at coordinate 45,059,346 of NC_069132.1, forward strand.
TAGCACTTCTGACATGTTTATTGTCTAAATGCCCTTTCATGACACAAAACCATGGTATGAAAATGTTGTTATAATAACCCCTGCTTTGCAATATAGGTAATAAATAGTTATTAGATATTAGATATGTATTTGTTCTTGCTTGGAAAAGTTAGTTATGGCAATAGTATTCTAATCCCATGACATGCTCATATGATACCTAGCAAAAATGGGATAGAAGCATCATTATGCCCCCCTCCCCGACCCTCCCTTCGGAGAAGCAGGGCCATATTCACTAACATATTGAGTCTGAGTTTGTGACTCGGGCTCAGTAAACTGAACTTTTAAATCCTTCAAAATATCTGTATTACAGCTAATATTGACAAAAGATGTGTGCCTGATTGTACATTTTTACATCAAAAATAAAGTTATGTTTTTCTGAGTCTGAGTGTTAAACTCAGATTCAGGACATTAGCGAAATGCGGTCCAATCTGTCAGTTGGTTGGTCGGTAGACCAATCTTTGTCTGATTGATAACTAGAGAATGCTTTGGCCTTGGGTTCTCAAACTTGGTAGGGAGGTTGGTCATGACCAGCAGATGATTATTAACTAAAATGCTTTGCTTGAATGTTGCAAGATATTAGCCATTGTTGTATTACTATAAACATATTGGTTACCACTTCAATAATTTTATTGACCTTTTATTATAAGCAGCTATCTGTATATCTGTATAACTTGCATTGCCCATACTCTTAACCTTAAATTTTACGTATTCACCATGTCAGGAGGACGAATGGATGTATTATTGGAAACTTTAAGTCATCAACTCATTTAACAACCTCAAATAACCCCACAGACATTTTGCTCCGAAATGACTGAATTAATGACTAATTTGCTGCCATTAAAGGGACATACGTACATTAAACACCTACAAATTATTTATTAAAAAATCTGATAAAGTATGGATAATCTTAAACCATGTTATAGGTTGTCGTTGCATTGGTGGATCCATGAGCTCAAACTTAGTTCACTTCTTCAGGATTTCTGTTCCCATTCTTTTTTTTTAATTTATAAATTTAAAATCAATGATGCTTGAGTTAAATATTTTGGTGCTAACTTGATATCCCAGGATCCTATGTCTTAAGTAAATATGAGTTTTACATTGTGTTATCAATACACAATTTAAGTTCCCATGTTTACATTAAAATTACATTGGGTCATATCCCCTTCTAACGGTGGGCCGAAATTTGGGCACTGGTAATTTGGTGTCATGCAGGATGAGCCTGGAAGTAAACGTGCATCCGTCAAAACAGCCAATCAAAACATGTGACACAAAATTGGACAAATCGGAATATTGATGACAGAATCGCTTTGGCAAAGTTGTCAACATGGACGTCAATGTAAACAAATTGCAATCGTAAGAAACATATTTAGGGATTTTGATTTCAATTAGTCGTGACAACGATGAGTCATGTTTTTAGATGAACCTGGTTAAGATTTATTACAAGTTGAAAGGGCTATAAGCAAAATAAATACATGTCCGTTCGTGCATGAAAGATGATCAAGATCATAGACTCATAAGACTGTCACCCACCACTGTCACCCAGATTTTTTTAAGTCATATATAATTTATTATTATTATTATTTAACATATTGAGGATCAGTGTGTATTGAATTATACAGAATGGAAACAAACCACATATTACCTCTATGGGAGGAAAAGTGCTTCTGTTGTGGGGCTTGAAATTACCCCATGAATGTCAAACTCAAACACTAGTCCAAATAATTGTACGTTTACAGATTTTTTACGTTTTTTGATATGGCAAATCCCTCACATACAAATTGTTTAGTATCAAAAATGGGTAGTTATTCCGATCGGGATTCCTGGTTAAAGCATTTAACATCTAAAAAATATCATAAAAACAAGAAATATTACCAGATTAAGTTATTTTATATCAGTTATATACATAAAAATGTTGTATCCTACCAATAATTATGAGTTTGACGTGTTTTTTTCATTTCTTGCTGTCAAAACATAGCGATATATACATGAAGGGCACCTGCAAGGCTTCAGGGCACAATTTTTAAACAATCAAAACATTTTGGCCATGGCCGAGTTGTTACGATTGTATTTACGAGGTCTACCTCGAAGCTTATCGGAGGTGGCCGAGTTATTACGATTGGGTCGAGTTGTTCCGCTTGGCATAATTGTTGTCTGTGTCAGTCAACTTTTGTTTTATTGGAATTTTAATGCATTAAATGCTTGTTTTGTGCAAAATAACTTTTCACTTACATGGTAAAATATGAATATAAACCTTTATGATTAATTTAAACCATAAAATACTTCACTTAATACAATTTCAATATTTTTCAAAACACCCCCGGTTTTTGCACAAACCCGTTTAGACGTTAGGGATTGGAAGAATCCAGTATAACACGTCTATAATTTTAGACTAACTCAAACACTTGCACAGTGCTTTACCAAATGAGCTAACTTGGTAGCAGGTCTTTACCGTTCTAGCTGTTAGATTTTGGCTCATTGAAACTGACAAAAAAAGTTTTTAACAGTAAAGTTACATATAGCTAAGAAAACTGCAATTGTGAAGGTAATATAATTATAATGAGACAAGTATATTATGAACTATTAACATGATCAGCATTGCGATTGTTGATTTATTAACGTACAATTATATAGTTTTGTCTTAAGTAAGTTTGATATCGCTGGATATATAGCTTTTCTGAGTGCTTGATGTATATTTATCACAAACAGTCCAGCCTCACATGACTTCCCTATTAAGTATTAAACTTTAAGGCAGTTTTAGTCACCAGTAAAGTAAAGATGGGCGTCTGGTTTGGGGCTCAAAAGCAAAACAGCCAGAACACTAGCATGGCACTCTGCCAAGTGTTCTTACTGGGTGGCTGGTTTTTACCAACACATGCTACATAACAATCATTAATTATTTATAGGGTGAAGGGACATATTATGACACATTACATGACTAGGAAATTAACTGATTTTATCAGCAAAATAACAGTTTTCCTGGAACTTTTTATTTATTACATAATTCAACATACATTGTTCATGGAAATGATGAACATGAAATGTGAAAACGTAAGCATTCAGACAATGTTTTTATTTATTTTGTTTATTCTTAGGGAGAGTATTTGATGCAATTTCCTTCAAGCATCAGCTAAGGAATGGAGCAGTATGGTTTCATCCGCAGAGATACTGGCAGTTCTGTGTATAAGGCAGCATCTAGGTACTTGTTAGAAGCACGGAAACATGATTGGAAGAAACTACCAGCTAATACTTCATCATTTCATCTCATGTTTGGAGAAAGAAACAAACTGCCATTTGGAAGGCTTGGTAAATATATTTATGTTTGCACTGTAAGGGGACATTTTTGTTAAGTGTTGAATAGTGCAACATAATGCTTTCAGAGAAGATTTAAAATGAAATTCTTATTGGTCCCCAGTGTAACAGGACACTGTATGCATCACATTTTAAGACTTTTATATCTTTAAAACTCATGCACAATTTTAGTTAAATCTCTTCGTAACAAAATTGTTAGTAAACTTATTCTTTCATTTTCAAAGCATTTAAATTTTATGTGAAAATGCTCTGATGATGTTGTTATCATTCCAAAGGACATGATCCTGGCAGAAAAAATCTAGTCAACTACTACAGAGGGTCAGATATTTTGTGCAGGAAAACAGCTCTAGTGAAGTAAGTTTTAGAGGTATATTTCTGACAAAGTAACACAGATTTATATTGGTAGTAATATAACTTTTATATCTTTTTGAATTTACTTTTCTATGAAATCTGTCTTGTAAATGCATTTGAAGAAAACTTTTGCAGCAATATTCAACTCATTAGTACAAGAACATTCAGTAACAATCCATTGCAATTCATCCATTGGTTCAAATTTAAGTTATTTTATTCCAATCTTAAATCTTTTATTTTTGAAATGGTTTTATATATTACTGCAGGGTTTTCAAAGAATACTGCAGCTTAGTCAAGTACAGCTACCCAAAGTGGCTCCCACAGTCTTTCCGTATTTTGCCGAAGAATATAAAGCAGACAAGTATACGCAATTCTTCAACGACACTGATGAAAGAGAAGCCAGATGATCGTGATGAGCTTCTTGCGACAAATGTCAGTCTGACACAGGAGGAAGGGAGCAGTGTAGCGTGGATTGCAAAGGTCACAGCTGGAGCGAAGGGCAAGGATATTTGGCAATCTGACTAGAGCACTCTTGCATACAAATTCAAAAGTAACAAATTTAGCATTGGCCGACTAAATATTTTGTCCACAAGATGTCCTCATGGTCTCACTGAAATATTTAATTGTCATGGGGTCTCTGGAAATGAGGCTTATCATGCAGCAGAATTGAAACATAGTTATAACTATTTAGGAGCCAAGATTGATATTTCTCAATAAAATTGAACCTATTATAATTCATATTGATATACAAGTGTGACCGTCCATGCATCCTGTCAAGTTTGTTCTTTTTGTGTGTTTTTTTCAAATACTAATCATGATAAGACTGTGTGCCGCATGTATGTCAGATGTCAAGTTCACACTTGACCACAATGGTGGTCAAAATTAATAATAAATTTCCAGTTATCTTGTTTCAATATCATGGTAAAAATCTTTAATTTGAATTATTTTTTTAAAGGTGATGGTATAAAGATATCTGATGATGTCCACACGCTGCTGGAATATGTGGACCAGCAAGAGAAAGCTTTCGTCATTCAGCGCTACATCAGGAACCCACTGCTTCTACAAGGGAAGAGGAAGTTTGACATCAGGTACCTTTTTATATATTATAAAATGTCTAAAATTAGCCTATGTGCAGGCTAAGAAATTTGAGTTGCCTTTGTGAAGAAAGTGTTTTGGTTGAATTCAATAAGGTTCCTGAAAACAAGTGTACAGTATTGTTAATGAGGATAAGGTTTTTGAAAACATAAATATGAAATGGCAGTATTTTTTTCTTTTTTGCTCTATGTTATAGATTATTTAATTTTCTATTCAGATAAACATAGGTAATACTCAATACCTGCTGGTAGCATATATTATATTTGTCAAATCACCTGTTGTCCATTTTTTTAATAGACATGACTGCAACAACTTCATCAGTATTGTAAATTATGTTTAGGGAGCTTAGACTGAATAACAATAGGGCATTGCTTGTGATGAGAAATATGTTATTAAAAGTAATATAAATTTGTCAAAGTAAAAAATCAATACAATGACCCTAACCAAAAGATTGTTGAAATATTAGCATTATTTGAAGCTCATCTGCTTTTTGAAGAAAAAAGTTGAAGCATTGTCATTGACATTTTAAAAACACTCCCAATACACATGTTACAAGAGATAATATGCACATGTTAAGTGAAACCATAAGACTGGCTTTAATAACTGTTGAGTTATACTGGTTCCCTTTTCTAACTGCAGAAAAAACAGACAGATGTTGGAATTTGCTTCAAAGGTATTATCATGATTGTTTTATTTAGGTGCTGGGTTTTGCTAGATGCCTGGTATAATGTGTACCTGTTCCGTGAGGGTGTCATGCGCACATCCTCAGAGCCTTACGACCCTGTCGACCTTACCAAGGTCACCAGTCACCTGACGAATCACTGCCTTCAGAAGGACATGTCGGAAAACTTTGGCAGGTTTGAGGACGGCAATGAGATGTTCTTTGAAGAGTTTAACAGGTGATTTGTAGTAGAAGAAGTACATCGTGTAAATTCTGATAAAGCAGGCTAATAATTTTTCAATGTTTCATACCAGATGCGTACCTTATATTGAATAAAACATATTTATGCCCCCTTTTGAAAAAAGTGGGGTATATTGTTTTGCACATGTCGGTCGGTCGGTCGGTCGGTCTGTCTGTCTGTCGGTCGGTCGGTCGGTCGGTCGGTCGGAATACCAAATGGTTTCCGATCAATAACTTGAGAACGCTTTGACCGAGGGACCTCATACTTGGTATGTGTATTGGTCATCACCAGCAGATGAACCCTATTGATTTTGAGGTCAGTGGGTCAAAGGTCAAGGTCAGTGTGACCTTTACATGAAAAACGGTTTCCGATCAATAACTTGAGAACGCTTTGACCCAGGGACCTCATACTTGGTAGGTGTATTGGTCATGACCAGCAGATGAACCCTATTGATTTTGAGGTCAGTGGGTCAAAGGTCAAGGTCAGTGTGACCTTAACATGAAAAACGGTTTCCGATCAATAACTTGAGAACGCTTTGACCCAGGGACCTCATACTAGGTAGGCTTATTGGTCATGACCAGCAGATGAACCCTATTGATTTTGAGGTCAGTGGGTCAAAGGTCAAGGTCAGTGTGACCTTTACATGAAAAACGGTTTCCGATCAATAACTTGAGAACGCTTTGACCCAGGAACCTCATACTTGGTAGGTGTATTGGTCATGACCAGCAGATGAACCCTATTGATTTTGAGGTCAAAGGTCAAGGTCAGTGTGACCTTAACATGAAAAACGGTTTCCGATCAATAACTTGAGAACGCTTTGACCCAGGGACCTCATACTAGGTAGGCTTATTGGTCATGACCAGCAGATGAACCCTATTGATTTTGAGGTCAGTGGGTCAAAGGTCAAGGTCAGTGTGACCTTAACATGAAAAACGGTTTCCGATCAATAACTTGAGAACGCTTTGACCCAGGGACCTCATACTAGGTAGGCTTATTGGTCATGACCAGCAGATGAACCCTATTGATTTTGAGGTCAGTGGGTCAAAGGTCAAGGTCAGTGTGACTGTAAGCTGAAAAAAGGTTTTCTGATTGTTGCACATGTCGGTCGGTCTGTTGGAAGACCAAAGCTTGTCCGAGTGATAACTCAACAATTCCCGGACCTATGGTCATCAAACTTGACATGAAGATTAGGTATGACCAGTAGATGACCTGCCTCATATGCATCCAATGACAAATCAGCTGTCATTTCAGTCCATGCATATTTCATTCAATTGTCCAAATATTTCTGGCAACTTGGCGCTCAGGGGGCATAATGTTTGACAAACATCTCTTGTTTGACTTTTGTTTTGAAGACTCCCTAACAGACGAGCACTCATAAAACATCTTAAATCATTTCCTAACTGATGTCATTTTCTTATGTTAGGTATCTCACTGGTCATATGATATACTATAATAACTGAATAATATCTGTACTACTTTATTTTCATTGATTATTATTTAATATGCTTTTATGTAAACACTTTAACATTTCTTTAAATATTTAGGGGTTAAACTTAAGTTCTGAAATGACTTTAATAAGTATTTTTGTGAATACGCCCTCCATGGTATAAACAGTGTCTTCTAATTCATCAAGTTCACATACCATATGAGAACATACATACTTGATATCCATTATCTTATGTTTTCCAAAAGTGTACTTTACAGATAATATATTACAGATTGCCACTAGAAACTGGACAAGTGTTCATAATGTATGAGTAAGGCAAATATAAATAAATTGCTAGATTTTCATCCAAATTTATTTTTAAATTGGGGCGGGCGGTAAAATTCTTTTTTGAAATTTTTCTTAGATGATTGTTCACCGTGCTTTTTGATGAACCAAGAACACCATTGTAATAATTTCTCCTTTTTTACATATGAATGTTTACATCGACAACAGCTGGTATGAATAAACGCTGTTCCTGAACAGAACAGAAGCGATCATAAAATACAGATTCAACATTTTTACATGAGTCAATAAAATTGAAGGCGCTGCAGACAATAAGAGCAGGGCAGGGATGAAAATCTAGCAATTAAATAACAGTTGACTAAGGTTGAATATTTTTAAGTACCCTGGTATATAATCATGGCTCAAGGTTGACCTTTTCAGGTTCTTGATGGAGCAACATGGTACAAGCTTGGAGGCTTCCATTCTACCACAGATAAAGGACATCGTCAAAAAATGTTTCCATATTGTAAAGGAGGTATGTATGTACATATACACCAGAACTCATCATTTGGTACAGTTATATGCTAATATGTTAAATCACAGTAGTGTTATGGGAATTAACTCCTGCTTGGATGTCATATGGTCTGTAAACATTTGAACTAAAATATTTATTTTTTTCTTCAGATTTATCAAAGGGGTCACTCTAACTTATAACTGATATTTAAGCATTTCAAGATTTTCTGACATTGTTAAACTGCAACAATTCATAGGTATTTGATGCTAGACAGTGGCAGAAAAAATACAGTTAAAAAGTAGTTTAGTTTTAGTGGGGTGTGAACCCACACCAGTAATGTCAATATTTTTTTGGAAAACAAACGCCTAACCCACAAAGCTACCAAGACTTTGACAAAGGTGGTAGATATTTTGACCTCCTAACAATACATTGATAACATTACGTGATAATGACAATCAACCAATCATGCAACAATAAAGCTGTAATTAAGTGATTAGTAGCGTTGTTAACATTGATGAAAATTTTGGTCTTTAAAGACGATATTTCAGCAACTATCAAAATTTGCTGAAGGGTTCTGGCTTTTGGTATTATTTCATTCATAATGTTTTGCCACACTTTATTTATAAGAAAGAAAGTGCATTTTACAAAAAATATGAGCAAGTCCTTTTAATATACATGTACAAGCATTGTTCTTCTCTCGCAGAAGATCAACACAAACGGCCTCGGGTATGTGTGTTTCCAGCTGTTTGGGTTTGACTTCCTGGTGGACGACAATATGAAGGTCTGGCTGGTGGAGATTAATGGTGCCCCGGCCTGTGCTCAGTGAGTTAACTATATTGCAAACTGTATTGTATTTTGTTTATGGGTCTTGTTACTAGATGAATTCCTTTAATATGAAACTACCACACATACCATGATTGAGTGCGTCTAATGCTATTTTAAATGAGCCAACCTTTTGTTATAGAGTTTTATATGTTACATTTATGCAAATTCAATTCAATGACAAAATTTAAAGATTTAAAAATGGTTTTTACTACTTAAACAATACTGTACACATATATATAAACAATTCGTGATCTGACTGATATTTTAAGTGCAAAACATAACCTTTTAATAATAATTTTTGTTTGTCTGCATTATAAAGAAAAAAGTATATGTAATGTCATCTGTAGTTTCAATATTCAACTTAATTTGTTAATCTTATGGTCAAACATCATTCACTCTATTGGTCAGTTATTCAGATAACAAGCAATCCGATTAGCTTCATCGTTCTTAGATTCAATTAAGACTTGTATTGATATATATATATATACCTGTCCATATCCTTGGTTCCATGGTGGCCCTTGACGTTATGTGAAATTTTAAATGTTAGCAATGAGTTAAAAGACGTTAAAGATATTCACATGAAATTTGGTTCATGCTCACATGTTAAAAATGACTTCTGCCTGGATTTAATATTTTTCTAAAAAAAAATAAAAAATCTATAATTAGGAGCCTGCTTCCTCACCTGTTCCAAAGTGTCATACAAAAGGCCTTAGAACCAGTTTGCATGTTACCCCAATATTTGCCACGTCCCATTGTCTTAACTCCCATAGATAATATTGTTGAGATATCTGTGACCTGCCACCTCACATGGTCTGCTGTATCATACAGCAGCTGTAGACCATTTCCCCCACAATATCCTGATTTTAATATCCCAGTCCCATCAATTATAAAAAATCATTTTGAAATATTAGGGACATTTTTCCTCACATGGTCCGAACTTACGAAGTATCGTGCACACAGCCATAGACCAGTTTTCCTGTGAAATCCTGATGTTTGCCTGTCTCTTTGTCAAAAAACCCCACGTACATAAACTTCCCATCGATTATAGAAAATTACTTTGTAATTCAGGGACTTGCTACCTTACCTGGTTCGAAGTATCGTGCACACAACGGTATTCCATTTTCCCCATAATTCTCTGATGAATGCCACGTCTCATTGTCTTAACCACATATTTCCCATGGGTTATTGATAATCATTTTGAATATTCAGGGACCTGCTACCTCACATGGTCCGAAGTATCGTGCACACAGCCATCGACCCTGTTTTCCCGCCGTCCATGCCAAGAGAAGGAGATACATGGTTCACGAAGATCTCATAATAACTGCATTATATTGACGCTTTTGTAGAAACTATTTTTACCACTTAGTTTATCTACTTGCTTGCCATTAGAGGAAGAAATACTGCAATAAGAATTTGTGATTTTCAAGATTTAAACATTTTACAGCATTTTACAGAGGTTTAATTGATTAGATTGTCGTTGATATTTAGCTTTCGCACATTCCATGTAAATTTTGATGTAAGTATTTAAATGGAGCTTATTCAAGTATTTTAACACCTTAGGTGAATGCATTTCCTTGAATTGCATTTATATTCTGATGAATGCAACATCTTTGGAATACATCTTAAAGTTCTAAAACAATGCTTGTGGTTGGTCAAATGACATTTTTTCTTATGTTAATTGTATGCGATATATTTATGAAAAAAGTGGCATCATTGATGCAGCAGCTGTTTAAACAGCTGAATAATTACTATGTTCAGTTTTATTGGAAGCATTTCTTTTAGATGTGTATTCAAATTATCCATAGAAAATTGGCAAAAATGATTTTAAACTATGAATATTTTAGAATTTCTGTACAACTGTGTATGAAAATATTTGCTCAGTTAACAGACTGTGAGTGAATCTTGCATTGACCAATTGTTTCATATGCCAATGAACCAAAATATTAAAACATTGAAACCTTACATTAAAGCATTCGGAACTCCTCGGCCATTTTTTTCAAAAACAACCTCGGATGTATTAGGACGGTTTACATACTCGAAAAGTGGTACGTTTAAGTCTGCTGCAAGTAGATCGCGTAGTAATTTTATTTAGCAGTTAAACTGTGTGACTTAACTCTTGGGATTCTTAATTATGTTTGCAATAATACAATTCAATGGCAATCAATTTCGACTTAGATCAATAAATACAACTCTAAAACACTACATTTAATTTATGATATAATTCAAAATTTTACGAACTACTTCAACTGATGTACCTGCATACATCCGAGGTTGTTTTTAAAAAAAATGGCCGAGGAGTTCCGAATGACATTAAAGATAACACCAGCTGATGGTAAACGAACTCATAAGCTCTCAATTTCCCACAGAGTTCCATAACCCAGGATACACTTTATAGCCCCAGTTATTGATATTTAATGACTACCTACTTTAAAAATATTATCCCCAAAGTATTAGCAATGTGCCATTTAGAAACCTGTGTATTGACATTATTTTTTTTCATTAAAACAACACCACAACAATATCAATGTGCAAGTCAGAAATCTCTGCTTACTCAGTCAATTAAAAAGAAGATGGCAGCTTTATACAAAATTTCTTTATTTTATATATTGTAAATTGTTGCAATATTTCATATAAATTTAAGGTCATTGTATGTTGCTTGTAAATTATTAAAAGGTGAGCTGTATGTACTGTTTTTACCAGGTTTTCATTGAAACCAGGTTTTTAAAAAGAGAAAGTTGTTGGGCTGACATCCAAACGGGCATCAGACCGGCTGTTTTAACTTTTCCGTGATTGCTTGGAGCTAGCATTGAAAAGCTTGTCTTTATTTTCGTAATCGAATTCTAGTTTCGTTGTATCGCGGTTTCAATTTAACAATATCCACATTCCGACAAAATATATGAAGACAATTTCAAATCAAACGACGTAACATTTCAGTGATAAGTTGACATTTACATGTTTAGTTTCGTAATCGAAATCGAGTTAAGCGTATTGCGGTTTGGCGTTTAGCGTTAGCCACATAGCGGTTTGGCATTAAGCATTAGACACATAGCGGTTTGCAACATCGTGAAACATGGAAAACATAATGTAAATAACGATATAGCACTTTATAACAACGAATTAAACAATACATGAATGGAATGTATTGTAAGAGATTACTAATAAAGCATTTAAATGTTAACACATTGCCAATTTCATTTTTGACACAAATACCGCTCCATACTTACACCTTGCAGTAAATTTTGGTGTTAGTTCAAATAAGATAAAGATCATGGCCATTGTAAGAATTGAGATTTGCAAAACTTTGATGTGTCTAAATTTCTCAATGCCCATATTGAAAACCTGGTTACAATGTACTTCGAATTGTGGCTTTTCTAGCTTGTTTGCATTTATAGCACACTTATTTCCACACTTATTTTCGAACCTTTTATAATATCAAAGAGTTAGAAAATGTATGTGTTTTATGGAGTATTGAATTATCTATTTATTTTCTTGTTTTGATATAGTAAATATATTAAGATTTGATGCATTTGGTGTCTGTGATATTTAATATGTAATTTTATTTTGTTATTTTTTATTCGTTTACATGCAATGTTAGTTGTTACACATGTACTGTAATCTTTTATGTTTTTGTACATTAAATGTTTTTAACACAAGCTGTTTTCTTAAAAGTTCTATTTCAATTCTTTCTACTATACAGACTGATACAAGCAGCAAAATTTAGTTTGTGTATTTCCAACGACTTTACTATTGCTACACTGCATTTGCCTAAACTTATGTTTTTAAAGACCTCATAGCCTAGATATTGTTGAAATTTGAAAACCACTTTGAGAATGTGAAATGTCAACCAAGCTGTGGTTGCGTTGATCTTTGAACGGCCAGACATATAAGAAGTAATCAGGAAACGCTCATTCAAAATAGGTTATTTGCTTTTTTTTGTAAAAAATTAAAAATTCCAATTATTGTATTCACAACCGATATTGCAAACTGCTCATTTCATTTCCATTTCAATTCTGACAATGCAATTGTGCTTTTATCATAAGTTGTACGAAGATGCCCCAAAGTGGGACTTGATTGGAAGTAATGGAAGAAGAAAAAGTCAAAACAGACGTATACATTAAACATTACAACAGTAATACAATAATGGTTTAAATGATGTTTTCCAGTCAACTATTATTGATGTTCATTTTGTCCATAATTATATCTTGCTGTTAATGCAAGAGTCGTGTTCAGCTGGCAAAAGAGCAATCATAGACATTTTATCAATCAGGACATAACAGAAATGAATTTTTCAGTTATTAGAAATGCATTTTGCCCAGTGTTGAGTTGCACAGTCTGGATGTTTAATCATTAACGTCTAATGGTTGTCAACAAATAAGGGACGAACCTCTGCACATCACGTTTTCATAATATCAAGGGAGATGACTGTGTAAGGAGTTCGTCTTACGTATTAGTTAAGTGTAACCAAAAAGCAAATTTTGTGAATTAAAATATTATCAGACACCTTGATGACCTTGACCTCACACAAATATTTCGATGACAAACAGGAAGTGAGAAAATATCATAAACATAGGCTGCAATTATTTTGTCTAGCCAAAATGTCAGAAACTTATGGTATGTATGAACCCATAAGAAGTAATTGTCAATACAATTAATAACTTTGAATGCGTTGAATGTCATATATTCGACTGTCAACTTCTTTATATTTCACTTTATTATATTTTTTAGACATATTTTGGATATTGTCTTTTGAATTTAGAAAAAAATCAATAAACTTCCTTTCATGTTTTTGGTAAATATGTAAATACATCAAGCATTGATATCAGCAAACTGGTAGTCATACCACTATTGCATTGATTGAACTTATTTCTGTTTCCCAAATATATGTACGTATTAGTCAAATTTATTGAATTGCCCAACTACTCTGGATTTTAAAAGCTCCAAACTTTTCCGATGTGGTATCATATTTTAACTTAAATACTGGGCATGGGAATTGAATCAAAAGCTTCTGTCTAAACTACTGTAAAATGTATATTTTCATGACTATCTAGCGAGAAAAAAAAACACGGATAGACTAAGGTTAGCATTATTCCATTGAACGATTATCATTGAATATCAATTGAAAAGGTCAACATTGGCAACTATCAATAGTGATAAAATTCAGCTAGGCTTATTGAAGAATATGGAGAGCTATACTACTCACCCTGGCGTGGACATCAGACCTTGGTTCAGGTTTTGCATGTAAGCACTAGTCCTGTAAGTTATTATCCATGCATCCATCTAAGCAAATACATGATGTACTGCATTAAAATTTTAGACATGTGTTCACAACTATCGAACCTACCTTATAATTCTTAGTAGTAACTTAGATATTTTGGTTAAATTTTTGCATACTTAGGTAATGTAACTACATTTAAGTCAATATCACAGCAAATACTTAATGTATTGCAATGACAGGTGCTCCCAACTACAGTACACTCAACGAGTTAGACCCACTTTCCGTTTTCCTCCGCGGATTTTCGCTATCGCGGCCAACGCAATGAATTTATTGTCTGTCCGCGTTCCTCAGAGTTGGAATTTAAGGCCCTCGGAGGGTGATCGGTCGGCCGAAGAATGACGAACGCGGCGTTCCTCGGGGGGGTAACCTCCGCGAAACTCTGCAGACATTTGATAAGAATCTACGCTAAAGTTATTTTTTTATTAAAAATTTCCATCGATAATGACGGCTTCAGTAAATTTCTATTATTCTTTTTCCTCTGCCCGTTTTACATGAAGTTAGCTTAACACAAGAATGCAGTCGTATTTCACTATTTGCACATGCATCTTATAAACGTATATTTTACTAATGACTGAATACATTGATAAACACGTTTCACCCGGAAAAGGCTAGGTTACTTATTACACATTTTCGGAAAATCAGGAGGTCAAACACGCGTTCAAAGTTCGCAGCGCATGGTTGAAGCCTTGCCTCGTTTTCATAGCTATTTTTAACCACCAATAATAAAAAGTATATTCTATATAATGTATTGATCACGCGCGTGACGTCAGAGGTCATGGTTCAGAAACGTGTAAAATGTCGGCTGTTTTATGATGCAATACAATTAGTGGCAATTTATCAATGATTCAATGTTTACTATAAACAAGTCAAGACAATATTCAATTGGCGTTTTCGGACACAAAGCAAATTAAACGCTGGTAAGAATCTTGTACGATTAATAATGTACATAAGCATAAAAATTAACTTCTAAACAAGAGTGATTTCTTGCTTGTCTGATTAGACACGGAGTTCCGCCGAGGGGTCATAAAATCGGACGATTTTCAACGCTATCGTTCATGTTAAACTCGGCGGAAAACCAGCCACTCGGAGGAACTCGGAGGGATTTTAGCGAGGGCAACAGTTTTACCCTCGGAGGAAGTCTGCGATCATCGACTTTATCCCTCGGAGTGAGCGAGGAAAGTGGGTCTAACTCGTTGAGTGTACTGTATCTAACCTACTCAGGCCAGAGTTTTTTTATTTTTCGTTTTACAGGAGCGCCGTACTGAAATATTGCAAAACCCAAAAAAGAAAAAAGATTCAAATTACTAACTTTATTTTTATTTTTTTCCGCCGCCTGTTTCTTCGATCTCCGATAGAAAATAAAATTTAGTGTTATTTAACCTAACGCTAATTTCACAATAACAAAAAATTATCGCGCACAGTTTCCAAGATGGCGGAAGCCGGCGATTATTGCTTACAGTTAGCTGAAATATGTTTCATTGTTTTGTGATTTCTCATGCATATTATATGCCGTGATGAAAATAAAACTTGAAACTTGCTTAATATCATCATCTTAGCGCTTGTAAGGAATATGGCTGCCTTTTACGAAATTTTGAAGTGGATTAAGTTTGAAGACTGAACCTGTTGTTCATAAAATCGTGGTGTTTTTTTGTGATATCGGAACGAATTGTATTTTCTTTATATCGAAGCATAAAATAACTTAAATATTTCTGTGTGTAGACCTGTTTACACGGGGACACACTGAAAATTGGAATTTGCTGTACAGTTTCTGACTACAGAAAAAGACGAGAATGTGACATTGGATTTGGCTTGTTTGTCTAAACGACAATAAAGTTATACCAACATATTGCATACCATTTTAAAGGGCATTGACTCCTCTTTTCATGTCACCTATTTTAAAATGGATTGTTTGTATGTTGATTAAGAAACTTTAAAAAAATGGACTCGACCGTGAAATCTGGTAAGTTTGAGTTACAAACCTTGGTTCTTTCTTGTATATCACTATCAGACATTAAATTTCCTCAGATGTGTTGTTTATCTCATTATATACACATATATATACAGAATTGATTTAATTATCATCATGTGAAAATGACAGCTTGTTTTGCCTTCATAATACAGACTATTGTTGCATCATTTTAACGATTACCAGTTATTTGCAAATATTTAGGTCCTGCGTGAGAATTGTTTATATTTATATTTTAAATCTGCGTTAGGAAGTCTGGATTTTTTTCAATAAACGTGTTTTGTTCTCATATATATCCAATATGGTTGACGCTGTGTCTGCTACAGCGGGGTTGGCCATTTCTCGGCCACCGGCCAAATGTCAGGTTGGCTGTTTTCTGGCTGTTTCTTGGTAAAAAATGGGCCTCTCTATTTAGACACCGGCCAGAAAACGACCCGGCCAATTTCAGCCAGGGAGATGGCATATTTGTTTAGGTTTTCATTGAGACAAGCCGCATTTTTAGTTTTTAATAATTTTACAAAGATTTAAAATGAATAACATTTATGCTGCGGCTGTCATTTTATTTTCTACAAACTTGGAACATTTTGGAATTTATTCTTGTTAAGCAATACATAACTTAGATAGTATTTAATTTTCTGAAAGTATGGACTTTACAAATATATTTGAAGAAGTTATAGTTTTTAAAACAGCTGTGGCGCAACACTATTATACAACAGGCAGTATGGAGTACAAAACAAGTGTGCACAACTTCAAAACATGCATTGTATAAAAAATTCAAAAAAAGGAAAATATGGAAAATCCATCTTATTTTTATTCTTTTTCTCGACGCTCATTTTTCGACATCTTTTTCTTATTTTTATTCCCTCCTCCTGGTGCTTATTTTTGAAAAAATTCCCGTAAAACAAAAAATAAAAAAGCTCTGGCCTCAATCTTTTTTAAGATTTTTGCATGTCATCTTATTTAACAGGGATCCATGCATGTTTTACCAAATTTTTGCAATCCTTAAACTTTTAAGAGGTCGAAAAGTCCAGCGCCCTGTCTCTTTGACAGCTCTTGTAATGATAAGATAATAAAGCCAGAATGCAAAGAGTGAAGAGTTTGTATAAGCATGAAAATAAATCTTCAAATAATTTTAATAATTTATCAATTGATCATTGATCAGTTTTTAATCTTTGATAGTAAAATTTGATCGGATTCCAAATATTATTTCCAGCCCCAAAATCTGGTAGCCCATTTGCACAGATTACTGTCAAATCAATTGAAAGATTAACCTTCTTTTTTTAAACAAAGAAGGTAGTACTAGTAAATGACATTAGTCTTATTTCCAACTTATGTGTCAAATAATTTCACTTTTAGTTGTAAACTCAAAATGCATAATATGGGTGTGTTAAGGTCTAGTTTTTTGGGGTACCACATGTATGTTTCAATTGCCAGAATATTTCCCATTTTAAATGCAAAAGATCCAAAACTCTTTAAAAAATTGCCGGTCCAGTTTGGTTAAAAAATGACAAAAAGACATGCATTGGTTAATTGATCAATATAAACCTCATACAATATATATATATACTACTTAATATCATATATGTTTAATATACAGCCCTTCCTGCATGTTCCTTTCGATAGGAAGTGCAGGGTCTGGAAAGTCATGCTTTGTTATATTTCAGACTTTTTTTCAAGTTCCTTAAGAAAGAAATTGCAGGGATAGGAAAGTCATGCTTTGTTACATTTCAGACTTCCTGTTCAAGTTCCTGGTGATAGGAAGTGCAGGGGCAGGAAAGTCATGTATTCTTCACCAGTTTATAGAAAACAAATGTAAGTATCAAAAGCCAAGAGTGGAGAGGGTAGGTTGTGGCCACAGTGGGTTGGATCCCACAAGGGTAAGAGTGGTCAAGTTGTATCTGCATATCACCCAAGGGGTTATGGGTTGGATCCCCACCAGGGTGAGAGTGGTGTAGTGTTATTGGTGTCTGCATCTCTTCCAAGAGGTTATGGGTTTGATCACCACCAGGGTGAGTGTGGTCTAGTGTTATAGGTGTCTGCATCTCTTCAAAGGGGTTATGGGTTTGATCCCCACCAGGGTGAGAGTGGTTTAGTGATATAGGTGTCTGCATCTCACCCAAGGGGTTGTGGGTTTGATCCCCACCAGGGTGAGAGGGGTCTAGTAAAGGTTCTTGCATCTTACCCAAGAGGTTGTTGGTTTGATCCCCACTAGGGTGAGAATGTTCTAGTGGTGAAGATGCCCGCATCATACGGAATGGGTTGTGGGTTTGATTTCCACCAGGGTGAGGGTGGTCTAGTGGTAAAGATGTCCTCCTTCTACCCAAGTGGTTGTGGGTTTGATCCCCACCAGGGTGTGAGTCGTCTAGTGGTATAGTTTTCTACATCTCAGCAAAGAGGTTGTGGGTTTGATACCCACCAGGGGGAGGGTGGTATAGGTGTCCACATGTCACCCAAGAGGTTTGGTGTTTGATCTCCACAATGGGTTCTTTCTCATGGCCTCCATTAAACCCATATGATCAGTACTGGTTTCTACTCGGGAAACAGGCTCCAGTGTGATTCTTTAAGCTATTGGCTTTCGTCATAATTGAGCTAGAAGAAATTAGTTGACTGTGAAGTAAAAGACAGAGAAATTAAAGTAATACAGACAGTCATGTAAATGTTCTTGTTTGAACTGTTTACCTTGTTATACAGTTAGTTCAATCTTTTATTTCTGTGAAACATTTGGCCAAAGGTGGGTTTGGGCAAAATAAGTTATGGACAACACATGCCCCAACATCTTGTTTACTGTACGTATATTGTGTTGTTGTTTGATGTAAGTCATAGTAGTTCTCCCCTTGTCATATTTCATGATATGGTTAACATATCTTGCGTATTTTAGTCAAGACAGGACTGATTGTCTGGTAAGAGTAGTGGTAAGTGCACTCAAGGCGACACAGGTCGATTCCCAGCCTGGGTGCATGTAGGTTTGGTGTTAGTGGTCACCAAGCTGGACTAGTGGGTTTTCCCCCGGGTACTCCGGTTTCCACAACATCATTAGACCTCTGACACTCTTGTGCAACATTGTGGCCACGAGATTGACTAAATACAAGTTCTTATTTATAACTTTCTTAACAATAGTTGTAAAATATATCATGTTTTAACTAAACAGGACTTGAACGTCACAATGAAAGTGGCATTTATCAGACAGTCCATGGAACTACAGTTCTGGGACTTCTTCTTTCTGTGTCATACATGTAACTGATTTTTTGGGTATATTTCAGTCAAACAGGATTCCAACCACACAATAGGGGTGGAATTTGGCAGTAAGGTTGTGAATGTTGGAGGAAAGTCGGTGAAACTACAGATCTGGGATACAGCTGGACAAGAAAGATTCAGGTATTTTTCAAAAGCTTGCGTGTCTTTCTTTTAAAGGCACTAGACACCAGATGGAACAAAAATCTGCAAATACAGTATTTCCTCAAAACAAGCCTAGAATTGTCAATGCAAGCTGAGGCCGATAAATCATCACTTTACATGATCAAAAGCAACAAACATTCTGCATGTGTCGTAAGCAATTTGATACATCAGCTAGAACACAACAATGGCAATTTTATGCAAGGTCTTGACCATTTTCTTTTTTTCTTGCAATTTTATCATCTTTTGTCTAGTCCCATAAATGTCATGTAGTTTTTTCCTATTCACCTTTAGTATTCAGTAATAAATATTAAAATTTGGGAAAACAAAAAAATACACTTCATGCTATTATTTACTTTAACAAAAATATGACATGTCTCTGTATGTAAAATAAAACCAGTATTTTATCAGTGCTGAGCTTGCAGTATCACTCTACCAGTTGACATTATCAAAAGCCCTGAACTTGTCAGATGCTTTGAAGGTTACTTTATATTTTTCTAAAGCCAAGCACAAGGATACATATTGAGGCTTGTTCATCCAAAATTTCAATGGCTGCACTACTGTTATTTTAAACCATGTACACAATCTGTATATGTAAATATCCTATAGCATGATGTACATTGGTTTCTTTGATTTTGTTATTAAATCATCTAATTTTCATTTAAGTTAACAAAGTTTACTGGCCCAAAATACACACTTAAAGGGACTCCTCATCTTTTGGCCCCAGGAAATGCAAATGTTTTCACAACAATTTCTTTTCTCCTGATAATGCATCTTGAACCACTTATATCACAACTAATTCACTCTTTGATACCAAAATTGCAGAAAAAAAATATAAGTATAATTTTTTTTGGGTTTTTCGTGGAATGTGAACCCACGCTCGTACAGTCAAGATAAAATTATAAAACTGACAACAATATTTCACACCCACAAGGACTTATACTCGAACTTATGATATGGATAACTTAACCTTTAAGCCATGTGTTGAATTGCATTACTACCGTTACTCTTTTCAAAATCATGGATATATATATTCAGCATTTATGAACATTAATTTTGCTGAACGAACGGTTCCAGCGGTCAGTATCTTAGTTTAAACACTCCTAATGATTTGCCACACTTTATTTCATCATACAAAAACAGTGCATTTAACAAAAACATGAGCGTGCCCTTTAAATATGTATTGCACAATATTGCTAACAGAGTTTTGCTGTAGAAAATATGCTGCAATAGATATTACACATGGGATAAATGGAAACTGAAATCTGGCAACATCCCAGGAATGAAATGAAATTTAAAGATATTTTATTCTACAAGGTCAACAATATTTATTGTTTCACAAATAATCGTTTGATCTGTAAAAGTATCATAAAATATTGAAGATGAAATGATTCCCCTGCAGAAATTGAAATATAATTATGGTGAAATTGTTCCATTACAGATCTGTAACCCGAAGTTATTACCGAGGAGCTGCAGGTGCCTTGCTTGTATATGACATCACAAGGTGAGTGTGTCATAACTCGGCCCTACATGTTCTTTATCCTGATTGGGAAGGTGAGAGTGGTCTTGTGGTATCAGTGTTGCCTGTGTATGACATCACAAGGTGAGTGTGTCATAACTCGGCCCTACTTGCTGTACCCTGTCTTTTTATGGTAGCACCCAATTGCCATAATGGAGACCTTTCTGACTTCATAGAAATTAAATGCTTAAGACTGTAAAATATTTAAGAATATATGTAAAAACTTATAATATGATTAAAATACATACTAATTTTACATATTTGGCTGTTGAAACCTAAAATTACTTCAATTAAACATAATTCTAACATTTTCAGTCATATTCATGATATTTAAGTTTTCACATAATAACCTGTTCCTCTTCTGCAGCACCCTTTCCTTTATAATACCTGGCTAAAACCTTAGCCTCTCTAGGTCCTCACCAGGGTACTTACTTGGAGGAGACCACTTAGAAAGACATTTGGGTGTACTTGAATTGGTGACCTTGTGGTCGATGTGAGGGGGGGGGGGGGGGCATCTATACTACTGTAATGAACAATTACTTTTCATTTTACTTAGTTTTCAGAGTGGCTTTTCTAAGGGTTTGAGATAAGTTTCAAAGTATTATCAGTGTATATTTGAATAATTAACAATTGATTTTGTTAAACAAATTCAATTAGAGTTTGAAAATTTAACCATTCTTATAAATGTCTTTGTGTTTACTATATACATTTCATGGCTGCTATATACATTTCATGGCTTAAGGCGGCACTGTCATAGAGTTTGACATAAACATAAATCGTTTTATGTGAAATATGAACAAAACGCTTGTTATAATATTAAGATTAGAGATTTATTGGGAATAATTATTGAAAAATGTTAAAGAAAGTGCTCCTTATTTGGTTGAAAAAAGTAAGTTACGCATTCTAAAATTGAATAATTTTTGTTTTGGAGAGTTACTAAACTGTTCAAATAAGTAAAAACCAGTTGATTTTTATTAAATTCAATAAAATGAGGAAAAAGCTTATATTCAACAAAGTTTTAAAATATGTGTGAAAACATTAAATCTGCAAGTGTTGCTGACAACCACTGTTTGAACTTTGCAATATAATTTTTTTCCCATTTATTTTCTCCCCATTTTAACTGTCTCCCATTTTTACTTTTTCCCATTTTTACTTTCTCCCATTGTTTGATGTTTGCATTTTAACTTGTTCCCATTTATTTTCCCCCCATTTTAACTGTCTCCCATTTTAACGTGCTCCAATTTTAACTTTTTCCCATTTTTATTTTTTCCCATTGTTTGATGTTTGCATTTTAACTTTTTTTCATATATTCCCCCCCCCCCCCCCCGCCCCCCACATTTTAACTTTATTATATTTTAACTTTCTCCCATTTTAACTTTTTTCCATTCTTATTCTCCAGCCGTGAGACATACAACGCCCTAACCAACTGGCTGACAGACGCCCGTACCCTGGCCAGTCCCAACATTGTGATCACCCTAGTGGGAAATAAAAAAGACCTAGAGGCAGAGCGAGAAGTAACATTCCTCGAAGCCAGCAGGTTTGCACAGGAAAATGGTAGGTATTATAGTAATAGTTGTGTTTATATTCTTTATTTCTTGAGGGCTATTTGGTAGTTTTGCACCTGCTTCTTGTTTTAAATTTCATCTGGTCTAACAAAATGGCTTATTTGGGTACTAACTTAGTAAAATTTGGTCTGAAAAGTATTGCTTTTCACACTTGAAAATATCATTTTAACCAAAGAAGGATGGACTTACATTTTTTTTGAAATAAGGTGAGAACCTGAAGGTCCAAGACAGCTGCTACCTTATAGAAATCACATTTGATTTCATTAGTAGGAACCAGTACTAGTGTCCAATTTCAGCGGCCAATTGTGTGCCATAGTTGACTTGATCCCATGACCTTTAGATTCTAGTTTGGTTTAAGTGTTTAAGGTACTGCTAGAGCACAAATGAATTTATAAGGTCAGTTTTTTTACACAATGTCAAACATAGCCTAGATCTTGCATGAATATTATAAGTATGAGGATTATTTTCATTGTGAAAGAAATAGTAAAATCATTTATGTGTGGGAAGTCCAATAGGCAATTTAATTTAAACTGATATATTTTACAACGGTTGTGAAACAAGTTATTACAACATTATATAAATCACTCTCATTGGTAGGATGTTACACAAGAGTGTGGTCTTGTGTTGTTGGGGAAACCGGTGTACTCGAAGGAAACCCACTTGTCCGGCTTGGTGACCACAAACTAACCTCACATGCGTTAAGGCCAGGAAACAAACCAAGGTCTCCTTGGTGAAAAATGAGTGCACTGACCACTGTGGTAACTGAACAACCTGTAAATTGGCAATTTGCTATACAAATTATATGTGCACAAACATCCAGAATATGTCAGGATCAAACTCTGCTACACATACATAATTTACATTTTGATTTGATTTTAAAAAGCATCATTTCATAAAAATTATTGATTTTTTTCAGAGCTGATGTTTTTGGAAACAAGTGCTTTAACTGGGGAGAATGTCGAGGAGACCTTTCTCAAATGTGCTCGACAAATCCTCACTAAAATAGAGTCGGGTATGTTAAATGCTTGCTGGTTATTGAAATATACTTAACATATTATTCAGGCAACAAGTTATAGTTTGTTTGGCCATACACAACCCACGTTTTTGAGGGAAGGTGGATCATGAGGTTTAAATGTTAGTTTTCTTGTTGTTTTTTTAAGAAAAAATATTATCTAGATGGAAAGACAGGAGAAGATTACCAAAAAAGTTGAGACATGTTTTGTTGTTTTGTTGTTCTTGTTGGTTTTTTTTTTTTTGGGGGGGGGGGTCTGTCAGGTACGGTCAAACAAGTTATTTATTAACGGTGGCCTAGCTTTCTATATTTGGAGATTGCATGCTGGATTATATATTCGGTAATTGACTTTTATTGTGTTATCTGTACATTATATAACTGTGGTAATCTCTTACTTACCATTCAAAATTTGGAAGTCCCTTGAAATAAAGGTCATAATTTATGATGTACACGAAATGTCTGTGATATATAGAAAGGCTGGAATCAGGGAATTGTGAAGTTGTCTGTGTAATATAGAAAGAGTGGAATCAGGGAACTGTTAAATTTTCTGTGTAATATCAAAGGCTAGAATCAGGGAATTGTGAAATTGTCTGTGTAATATCGAAAGGCTGGAATCAGGGATTTGTGAAATTTTCTGTGTACCGTAATATAGATAGGGTGGAATCAGGGAATTGTGAAATTGTCTGTGTAATATCGAAAGGCTGGAATCAGGGATTTGTGAAATTTTCTGTGTACCTTAATATAGAAAGGGTGGAATCAGGGAATAGTGAAATTGTCTGTGTAATATCGAAAGGCTGAAATCAGGGATTTGTGAAATTTTCTGTGTACCTTAATATAGAAAGGGTGGAATCAGGGAATAGTGAAATTGTCTATGTAATATCGAAAGGCTGGAATCAGGGAATTGTGAAATTGTCCGTGTAATATAGAAAGGGTGGAATAATATATATATATCGATGAAATTCTAATTTAAAGCACCGTGAGTAACCCCCCTTTCTCCAAATATTAAGTGCCCTGGTTACATGGCACTAAAGAGCTTAAGGAGAGCCACTCTGTTTAGTATATAAAATAGACTAAGTAACGATAGAAACAAAAATATTTTGTTTTCCAACAGGCATATCCAAAGATTATTAAGCATCATCCAATCACTTACTGTTGCTCGAGTATGTAATGAATGCTACTTTAGGTGAACTGGATCCGGAACGGATGGGCTCCGGGATCCAATATGGGGACACATCCGTACGACGCCAACAACGACCCCCAACAACGTCGTCGAGACCCGAATGCTCTTGCTAGCTTTTCTCTCTTTTCTGCTTCTACTGGTGGAAGAATTGGACAATGTGTGTACTGAATTTTGTAAACACTGCCTTTAATGCTTTCAAGGTCGTATCTAATGATAGGGGCATTAAACATGCATGTTATGAAATACATTAAGCTCATTTAATTTCATGAAAATACGTTAAACAACATATTTCATAGCATCAGAATTGGTCTTGTTTTGCTGCTTGTGTTTGAGTCTCCTGCAAAGCATTGCATGCGTAGGGATAACTTCGATGACTATTCCTATAGTCATAAAACTTGGTATGTACATTATTCTTTGTCAGCAGATGAACCACAGGTATTTTGGGGGGTCAGTATGTCAAAAGGTCAATGTTATGGTGAACTGTAAGTAGAAAAATAATGGACATATTCAAATTGCAAAACTTGGTTAAAGCTAAATACATATTTGATAAAGTGAAAAGGTGGTTTCAGATAGAGTTTTCTATTATCTGCATTATATTTTTCGAATTGCAAACAGAGTTACATGGGCATGGCCATATTACAGACTGGTACATGTTCAAAACATCAACAGAAATGGAAAACCTGATGCAAAATTAGAGGGCGCAGTCTGACTCCTAACCTGATCCATATCATCAAAGACTTTAATACCTAGTTATGCCTAAATAAATGATCATTTCTATATTTATTAAGTAAAATCAACCTGATGAAATTCACAGGACATATCGGCAGTTTTATTAAAAAAAAAATATTGAATCAAAAGCATTGATGGCAACTGCATGTTGTGGCTTGGCTGTAAATGAATTTGATATTATTTCTTTCATTCTTCAGTGTAAGCAATGCTTATTTTGGTCAGGTCATTCAGGTCATATTGAATGCCAGGATGGAATATGAATATTAATGGATGATGATATTTACTGTTATACTTACTATGTTTTGATCCAAATTGGTAAGCTTTTGTTTATGTTAGCTGATTTTTAATGTTACGCTTATTTAATGTTACAATAATGTTAATAATAGCTAATGTTGATGTATTTCGAGCTTATGTCTGTTATGCATAAATAGTAGTTCTCCAAAACAATTGTATCTTTGGTTCCTGGGTGGTATTCACTCATTTAAAGTCTGAGTTTGAGACTAAGGCTCAGAAAATTGAAATCTTTATTATTTCAAATTATTTTTTATATAACTCTTTTTTTACGAAAGGTGTTTTCTTGATTGTAAAACTGATTATTTGAAACAGATACCAAAATTTTAGCATCTTTGCTCCTATAATAGCATTTTCCAACTTAATGATGTTTTTGCTATTCTGAGTCTGAGTCCCAAACTGGGACATTAGTGAATAGGGGCCCTGGTTTTAGTATTCTAATAAACATTCATATATATTATATATATATATGTGATTTTTTACAGAAAAATTGAGTCCTGTGGAGAAAAAATGATTATGGCACATTTTAAGCCCTTTTGTCTTTTTCGATGAAAAAAATCAAAGTATTGTAAAGGTTTTTAATTGAAAACCATTTAAGGTATTCAACTGAAATATGGTTAATATTTTCCAGAAACTATACACACATGTATAGCAAGACCCATTACTATGCCTTTAAAAACTGTTGAGTTGTGCATTTGTTTTAGCTGACAGCATAAACAGACAACATACCTGCCATATTTCTGAGAGGCATCCCAGGGGATTTTGGTCCGAATTCCAGGGGATTTTGATATTACACCAGGGGATTTTTAAGCGGCGAATATTTGCGCAATATCTGCATTTATAATATAAAAATAAATACAGAAATACACTAAAATTACAATAATTTTTGGACTTAGTCATCATGGTCCTTCATGGAATTTCACACTCAAAATATCATTGATGCTTTCCACTGTCAACCTTAAGCAAGTTTTGAAAAAAACAAAAAACAAAAAGTTAATTCCAGGGGATATGGATCCCCCGGCGAGGGACCAGGGGATGGGTCAAAATTCCGGGGGATTTTCCCCCCCGTCGGGGGATATGGCATGTATGAGACAAGTGTTGATTTTCGCTTCATGACACTCTTATTCTCTACAGAACTCTTTTTTTGTGATGATATTTATAAATGTAACTGCCTCCACAGGAATCATTTTTTTGCTGATGAAGTCACATATGATGAAAGCAGTTTTTGAAATTAAGAGTTGATATAATATCTATTCTATCTTCTATAGGTGAGTTGGACCCAGAGCGTATGGGTTCGGGCATACAGTATGGCGATGGCTCCCTGCGCAGAATGAAGAAAACCGAAACTAAATCTCGGCCAGATTGTGCCTGCTAGCATCAAGCAACATCTCTCTGAGTATCAGTGATCATGACTCAAACTTTTGTACAATAATCTCAATGTGTTTTGTGAGTGTGAACTTGAACAAGTTACATTTAGTTGATGTAAATCATTATGCCCCAATTTCTCAAAACATCTTAAGCTTAACAGGTTTAAGTATAATTTTTCATTATGCCAAACTCCTCAAACTTGCTTTAACTGGATTTTATCAACCAAAATACAGTTTATCATGCTTATTTTTAAGTTCCTTTTAATATCTCCAACTTTATAAGGAGAAAAAATACTCAATTTTTGCCAAAACACAAATTGTGAGCTTAGCTTGATCCTGTTATATTGGGCTTAACCAATTTCGAGAAATGGGGGTCTTTTTGATAAATCTCAATGCATTATGTATGTTAGAACTTCAAACAGTTATATTTAGTTGATGTAAATTATGATCCAGTGTGACCCTTGAACTTGTGGGCCAAAATGTAATGTTGTCTCGAATTTTTCAGCACAGTTTGAAAACAAAAGACTTGTCTTTATTCATGATTTCAACAATTTGTTGCAATAGTGTTTCATTTATGAATCATTATATTTGAGTCTATCAGTCTTTCAAGTGCATATATGTGAACATGTACCTCGCATTATATATTTCTTGTTTGTCAATTTTTCAAAGAAAAAGTTGAGTTATTGTGAAAGCCTTCGTGTCGTAGGCATATAAAACCTTTAAACTTGGTCATGATGCTCAAACTGTAAGATATTTAACTCAAAGTTGGTACACATGTTGCCAGAGACAATATGAACATGTATAGTAAGGCTTATAACTCTGGCTTAATAATTATTGAGTGATTCCCCTTTTGGACTGAAACCCGACAGACAAGCGTTGATGTTTGCTTTGCGGCACTCTTGTTAAGCAATTGGGACCACAAGACATTGTTAAGGAATAAACATGATCAGACTAGACACCAGATGATACAATTTCTAAAAAAAAAGAAAATTGTCAAAAACTTACATAAAATTGGCATCATTGTGTACAACGCAGTGAATCTTACTTGCTGATGTATCACATCACTTAAGACTCTTAAGATTCTTAGCCTCCTACGAGCTGGCATTGACAATTATAGGCCTAACTTGAGGAGAACCTGTATATGCCAATTTTGGACCATCTGGTGTCTTCTCCCTTAAACTAATTTCCTGTAAAGACCACATCTTTGACCATATTTTCCTTAATTTGCATACTTCCAAGTACATCTGACAATAAGACAGATGAAAAGTGAGATAAGGAGTTTATTAATTAAGTGGATTTATTATTACCGGTTCTCAGAAAATATGCAGTATACAAATAAGCTAATATTTTGATATTTAGTACCTGGTACCTTTTTGCTACTTACTGGCTTGCAATGTGATTTATATATATCATAATTCAGGCATTTTGAGAGTATTATAGATCTGACATACATGTATTACCGGGTAAACTCAGAGTTGATGCTGTGTTGATAAATTGATATCATATATCCCCATTTGTTTTCAAAAATTATTTATCATGTAAAAAAAAAAAATGAATATCATCCTAAACTATGATGTACATGTAGATGGTGTTATTTGCATGAAAAGTGTTTTTCTCTTTATCTTCTATATTTAAAAATGAACACAATCATTACATTGTATATGAAGTTTCCACTGTTAGATGCACAAGTTTTATGCTTATACTTGTGGAACACTTTGTGAGGCCCTGATAAAAATCTTACTTAAGTGCATGATCTTACTAAGGTAAGATCTGACTCCGAGCTATTGAAATCTGTATTGTAAGTGATCTGAATTTCCAAAATTTCCAGCCACTAAGAAGTTATGTAAAACTAACAGTATGTGTTCATTAAGTTAATTCCCTATCTAATCTCAGAAACAATTCAGAAATCCCAGTTAAATGACTATTAAATTCATCTTTATTGTGGATACAAAGCTATTTTAAGTAGGCATCTGATTGGCTGACAGAAAGTGTTCCAGAAGATGACCTCTTAAGGGTGAACCTAAGTTCTTGATGGCAATGCGTGTAAAGTGATACGATCTTAATAACATTGCCCTGATACAATCTATATTTGTAGATTAAATTGATTGAAAGTCATATGCAATAAGTTGTCAAGTGATTGATAAACTATATCCGGATAAATAAACTTTTGAGGGCCTCAAATATTTCTATCAGTGATAAGTGAATTATACAGCTTATTCAAGACAATGTGCTAATTCCTTGTAAATATAGGGATATTTGCTATTAAAATTAAGGCTTCACCCATTATTTTTTTATTTAGATACATAACATTAATGTCAAGAATCCAATTCTTAATTCCATATTGTTCTTTTAATACTCATTTTGATATTTGAGGATGCTATAATGAAATTCAAGCAGATGTTAATCATTTTTAAAATCATTTAGCCACACAGCTTGGATAAATTTAAGTGTTTAGTATGCAAAGCTTATGTAATTGTTTAAATTGTGTTTTATTTGTATTTAATGTATTTTGTTGGTTTATTAAATCCATAGTAAAAATCAAACAAAACAAAATGCAAATGCATACAATCATGATGTGAAGAATTTAAGAAGTTTTTTTCATAAACTGTTTCTAAGAACATTCCATTCACGTTGTTTATTTCAGGTTAAATTAATCCAAACTTGTGCCACTTGTTCAGCAGCTGATTATATAAAACTGGTTATGCTTTGGTTTGTTTAAAGTTATCAGTATGTTATCCAATAAATACCAGTTACCAATCAAATCGTTTTAATGAGCCAACTAGCCAAAAGTTAACCTGTAGACAACCTTAATCAATGTTTTATACAATTGGCTGCAGGAACTTTGTTAAAGTTTACAACGCTCTTAACCGCATTTTTGTGAAAATTTAGAAGTAAAATATTTTTTGGTATTGAAGGGCTCATATATTTAAATTATACAAAACTCCGTTGAAACAGTTCTCCAACTATTTGTAAGAAGTGTTACAATTGTGTGTCCAGTGTAGGAAAGATTTGAAAGTTATTTACAGTGACCATAGTCTACATTAACAAAACACTGATCATTCGGCCCAAGTCTGTCAATTATTCAATAATGGGCTGATTGTGTCAGAACAGTGTTAAAGTTAACAACATTGTAAACTTGATCGTTGTTAACTTGTAGTGCTTTATTGCTCTAAAATGTTCATGAACACACATTCGATCTGTGTTACTTTTCACAAATATTAAAACCTCTGATTCAGCTATGATTGTTCTATCGTAATATATATCAGCACATAATAAAATATTTCACCTTTAAAAAATAACAATGATGCTGTTAACAATGTTGTTAACTTTAATAGAGTTCTGGACAATCAGCCCATGGTCAATCACATGAACACAAACTTATGTAATATCAAAATTGTCAAACCCCATTCAGCTTGCATTTCGTACAATTTATATATTAAAACGTTGTTTGTTCATATATATGATTTAATGGTGTTCATTTTTTTCCATGTTTCCCATGTAAATATTGTAGATAATAAGTTGTACAGACATATCATTTCTCGCCATTTGAATTACATGTAGTCCTTCTATACTGACAAGCCATTTTGTTGGTTCTGTGTGTATGTGTTATATTATGAATTCAAGAATAGCATTTGTTTAGATTGGGGCATTTTTGTTGCATTTTTTAATGAATATTCCTTTTGCTAATTGGATAAAATCTACATATTGTGTATATGTAGAAGTGTCCGGTTTAATCTCCAAGTTATAAGCCTAAAAAAAGTAAAGACTGACATGCTTTAAAAACTGCTAGAAATGTGGTTCTTCCTTTAATCCTGAAAATGGCAAAAGGGAAATTTTTACTCCATCCATAGTTACACATGTTATGATAAAACGGGTCCCTGAATAATGTTTTTCAAGGTCCTTTTCTGAATTTTTTTCAAGGTACTTTTATGCTATATTACACTGAATTCTTGAATACTATCTTCCAGAAATGTGTTAAGGCACTGTTGTTGAAGCAATTGTGAAGCTCATCTTCTTTTATTAAAAGAAACGAGGTATTGTCAATGCGTTCATGTTGTCATCGTCGTTGGCGTCATTGTAAACAAAATTATCCTTGGCTATAACCAGAAAATCTTTTGAGATACTCAAATCAAACTTGGTACACATGTTGCCAGACACAACACACACATTTGAGGCAAGGCCTATAACTCTGCCTTTAATAATTGCCAAGCTGACTGAAAAAAAACCAGACAAGTGTTGGTGTTTGCTCACAATGCTTTTTTTCAGCTTCCTCCACATCGTACATGTATTTGTTTATTGATTATGTTTTGATATAACATGTCAAAATAAGTGCTGGTAAGAAATTGAATTGAATGTTTTCTGTGTATGTGTGTAGGTATGGATTTCGTTATGTTCAAATTATATTTGTGAATTGTTGTTAAGATTTTGTTGATAAGTATGTTGTATTATTTGAATGTTTATTTATGCAGTACATGACTATTCCTTTGACTATTAAAAAGATTGTATGCACAGTTGTGTTGTTTTTGTATAGCGCGCATTCAGCCGAGATTTTGATGCAAGGCAATGTGTGAATCTATAAATAGAATGAGGTTTTACCTTCCTCATCTTTAATTATTATTTTTTTCATGATTTATGCTGAATCACATGATTGTGTTCAAGATCTTGTTTCAATAAAGATTGATTCGTATTTTCAGGCATAACCTCGATTTGGGCGTTAACTGCGTTACAATAAAAATATTGGAAAGACATTTATATCATAGATTCTGCCCATAACTTTATGGGTGAACTGGAGCACTCTTAGGCCACATAAGGTTTATGACTTACTAGCATAAGTTTTATCATTTAAATGTAGGCATCTCATGTATTCTCTTAGGTAGGCTGGATTTCTGTTTATAGGATGTGGGTATGATCCTCTCATCTGATCTCTATACATGTGCGTCATGCCATAGCCAAATACTGCTCCCCAAAAATTATCAGGCATATAAATGGCTATACAATATATTTTATATCTTCTCGGAAGATTCTTGAAATTAAATGTAATTATTCATTGACATCTTTTTTTAGAAACACACACATAAGAGGCTACCTGCTCAGTTATGGATTGTCTAACATTTTCAAGAAATCATGATTTATAATTACTGGGTGTGGTAAAATGTAAATGTAAAGGTTGCATTCGTATAGATGTCTTGAGGTATTAAGGTAATCTTTATTTTACATTGCAATGATGAACATTTTGAGCTTTTTGCCAACATCTTTTTTTTAAATCTACTATAGTAAAGTACATGTGAAAAACTGTTTACCATTTCTGGACTACCAGTACTATCATTGACTAGTCTCCTAACCCTCTGATCTGTAGTTTCATATGATAAACACATGGCCGTTGCCGACATCACACTGACAATATTGTGGAATCAAGTCCCATCTTTACTTAAGCTTAAATAAATCTGTACTTATTAATAACAGAGGTCAGACCTGTTCTTAAGACATTGCACTGAACTATTTACACTTATTTGTAATAAAAGTGCAAACTTTGAAGCAAACTGATGACAAATCAAAGAAAACAAGAGGACTCAGATGGCCCTAAATTGCTCACCAGTGTATAAGTCTTATAATGTTCACAAAACTTTTGGTAATAGCAAATGTCATTAACCTTCCTGCAAAGAATTATGAATACCGGCCAACCAGTTTCAGAGATTTCAAAATTTTGACAAACTTACCTTGTTTCGACTCAGAATTCTTTAAACACTTAATAAAAGGTCAGGGAGTAGAGTCAGGACTTTTTCCCCAATAATTCATCAACAAGTAACAGAGGAATTTAAAGGTCTTTCTTTAGTCGAGCAAGGGCCATAATTTGAAGAAAAATCATGCAAGAATTGCCAAAGAGCTGAATTTAGCAGATCTCTTGACTGTGAAGCTAATTTTTGAATATCAAACAAGCACATTGTGTGGTTTGAGGCTTGATCCAAAATTTCTAAGACTAGGGTAATTAAATAATTATCAGCCAAGAGTTGTCTTACTTGATTGTTTTAGTAGGAATGATGACTGGTAAGCATTGAAGTATCAGTCCAATACATCAAGTGAGTACACAGAAATGGCCTTGATAGTAAGCTGTAGGTAAGACATTGACCAAGATGACGTTGACACCTGTGTGAATAAAACAGCTCTTCCTATTCTTCAAATATTTGAGCTCAAAAAACACATGTTAGCAAAAATATGTTTATTATAATAATATGCATTAACTTTCTTAACAATACACAGTGTAAAGCTAACTACTGCAAGTTAACATAAATTACTACAAGTTCACGTAATTTAGTGTTACTGTTAACCAGATAAGACACATTGTGCTTCTTACAATATACACCAAGTCCTACAGTAAATTGTACATTAATACAAACATGTACATTTTGGTTGTAATGAATACACTCAACAAAATAAGTTAGGAGCCATTTGTTAAAACATTATTTTTTTATTACAATCATATATTGATAAAATTGTTCATAAATTTAATGTAGCTGATGATTCTATTAAAAAATCATAACATGTTTCTTGATATGTTTGTAAGCAACTTTCCATATTTATTTGTTTTAAGTCAGCTGTTCTGTATATCAAAAATTGAACAAATCTATTGGTGACCCTTCATCAATTGTGCTGAGTGTTAGATTTCACTACCACAATTCATCATAAACTGTATTTTCTCACAATAAGGACTACAAATCAACCTTCTTATAGAAATCAGCTGTGTTTGTTATCATTTAAACATATCCCAACATTTTAAAAGAATTACTGAGTTTAAAATGAACAAATAAACATTAAACCATGCATATTAAATGTACAAAAACTAAAACAATAATGCATCCAAAGGTATTAATAAAATATGGATATGAAAATACATGACTGGCAACATATTTTCCTATTTAAAAATCTTGAAGATTTTTTTTACATAAGATTTCTTTAAAATGTGCAGCAATTTAAAAATCTTGAAGATTTCTTTTTACCGGTACTTAACATCTCTCCAAAATGTTCAGCAATTTTAAGACAACCAGCCAATTGTTTTTTTTCTTTATGTACCAGTCAAAATTCAGCATTTCAAATATCTGCCCAAATATGTATGTTCTTCTATATCAAACAACATAAATGATGTGTATGTATACATGGCAGAAAATAAATCATAGGAAATGAAAACAAATTTCTAGCAAAAAATGCTTTACAATTTCCTTTTTTTTCTTTGAGCAAGAGCAAACTTATTGGTAGATCAATGAAATTGTGCGAATAATTTTTCGCAAACATACCGGGTAGTCCAGAATCCAAGAATGAAGCACAATTTTACAGTGTTTTAACCTGAAGAAATATCAATCAAAAAAGAACTTAACACTGACACTATTTTACAAATACACTCCAGTAAGGTACTACACTACATTGTTACATCGAGTATTCACAACAAAACAACCTATCACAGATCTTCCAAGACTAGCAAAAAACATGTCTTTCTCCTTCCATCCTAGTGTCCATATAATATATACAACTTTCACAATACATGTAACACTTAGAAATAGCATTAAGTGCACATGCATATCGGGCAGTGACCATTATTTAAGTGTGTTTGAATTTTATTGATAACGTGACAAAGGTCTGAGATTTTTTTTATTCAACATGGTTGGAAATACACTTGTTTAATAACTGTCATTAACTCAGCCTCTAAATTCTAAATTCATCATTTTCAATTTAAAACAAAAACAAAAGCAAAAAAAATGTATACAATAACTTAATTATGCCACTAAATGCTATTAACTTCAAGGAGTTGGAGGAAAGTCTAAAATATATAAAAATCAAAATCATGTTGTAAACTGGCTCTTTCTTTTTCGTGGATCTCTCTCCGTTGTAGCGTATTCATTATCCTCATAAGCTGGATAACTTCTTCGGTACTCAGACTCCCAAATAGCTGTTTGTCGCGACATTCTTTCATTAAATCGAGCCTTGCGACGCTTTTCTCGTGCAGACGCTGAGCGCTGTTTTTCTTGCTGCTGTTCAACAAGAAGTAAATTTCTCTTCTTGGCTCTCAGGGCAGCTGGATACACCTGAAGAATAGAAATGGTACATTTTATCATTTTCAATTTAATTCAGCAAGTTTAAATACTTCAGAATCACAGCTGCAGATCATATTTACTCAATTTCTGATGACAGGGTTCCCACTCGTCATTTGTGACAAAATCTCGAAAGTAGTGACAGTTTTTCAAATTTTGCAATAAATAATTTTTATGGCAACATTGATTTTCTCATTAATATTTTCTTAAAATTGTTAGTAGCCTTCTAAGAGGCCTGCACGATAATTGATTCAGTTTCTGTAAATTAAGTCTGCCCCAGTTGTGACATATCCAATAATCGTGGGATGCGGTCAGTCATGTATGTTACTCCTGCTTTATTTTTACTCTTCCCATATGGTTTGGGTAAAAAAAATATTCCTCAGCAGATACAGTAAAACGGTATTCACACAAAATATATTATAATATATAAAATTATCATTCACTAGTAAACTTACTGCCGCTGATGCTCTAACATTGAATGTTTTCTTGTCTCCTAGTACTCTGTTTCCTGCCCCACCACCATAGTTGTAGAATGGATGGCTTGGCCCAGCTTGGCTTACTGGCCGCTCATTGGCTGTTGCTGGGGGCGGAGCAGATTTTGGTCTTGCTCCTGGGGCAGACAAGGGACGGGCTCCGGACAGCTTACCCACTCTGTCTGGTCTTCGTGGCTTTGAGCGTTTCACGAAACATTTCTCGTCTGTGACCTTGGGCTTTGCAAAGGTTTTCCCCACTGAAAAATTGATTTTGACAAATATTTTATTATTTACATTTTGTCAAACATAAAATAATTTACAAAGTCTTATAGAATTGCTACTATCAGAAAATAATTTAAAACAAATGTTTTGGTCATGAACAGTTCCGTATATCATTAATGCACAAAGTTTTTATAATTAATTTTTATAATAAAATTATAAATCTTTACGGATGAAGTCAACTCTTTTTTCATAAAATAATGTACCAGTATTTAAATCACGAACTTCAATACTTACAAACTTTCTCTGTCATTTTCTTTTCACTTTTTTCATCAGTGTTTACTTTGCTGATATATTTGTTTAACTTTTCTTTTGCAGACTTTCTTAGATCATTGTTCTGTCTGATTATATCCACATCACAAGCCCCTAGATTTGCTTTTGACGCTCTTACATCTTTCTCTTTAGCTTCCCTCTTTTCCTTAGCTATATCATCCTCAGATTCATTTTCAGATTCCTGTGGCAATTCCTCCTCCTCATCTTCAGTTATGGCAAGATCTGCAAGACGAATCTCAGGAACTTCTGGTTGTTCCTCAGCTGGTGTCAGTTTGTCATCACTATCCGATGACTCTACCTCTCCATCCCAGGAAAAAGGAGTATGTGCACATTCTCTTTCCCGTCGAATGTGCCTGTAGTTGAGGTGCTCCTCATAAACTGGTATGTTCTGTATGAGGCTTGAAATTTTGTAATTTCTTCCATACTCAGACTTCTTGTACACCATGTTCACAGGTGTCAATGTGGCCCGTTCAATGCACTGTCACTGAAAAGATGCTGAGAGTAATAAATCTTATGATGGAAGCGTAAACCAATGATGGATATAAGGGATCTATACCAATTGAGCTAGCAAAGCACCTCGCTTTTTTACCAATACTATATTGTACATAGGATAATAATATTACGTCTTCAGATTTATTTTTTATAAACATATATGCCTTATTCTGCATTAAACAATAGTCTTGTTGCTAATGAATTCAGTAACATTTCTTTCACTTTATTGATATAATACAAGGCAAACATCATGACAAACACTCTAACAAAGCTGCATGTGAATCTTAAAATAAAAAAAATATGTCTGGACATGAATTCTAAATGCCCGCTTTTGAAAACTATACTGTATGCATACCGGTATTATGCATTTCAAACTGAATTGCACTTGACCAGAAATAATATGAAAACTGTTATTAAACAATCTTTTGATGGTTAAAACTTACGTTCAATTGAAAAATAAACGTTTTTGTTTTGTTCAGTATGTCAATACTCCATTTTGAATGTTGGCCGGTCATGTGACCAAACAATGTGATACGTACGACGAAACATGAAATGGGCAAACTTATTAAGCAAACTTCCCCTGAGGCTGGTGCAAAAAATGTCGGTCACAGTAAAATTCATGTTATTTTTTTAATATGTTACACGTTAATCAACGATTATTATAATTGTGCATGATACTGGAAGAATCACCTTCAAATACGTCACAAATGTATATGTTTAGGAAGTTTTAAGGGCCATTTACTGTTTAAAAACCTAAACCCTCCCAGTCTTCACACACACGCGCGCACCAGCCAACAATATTGGTTGCGCCTTAAAATTCGTTTCTGGTGAAGGCCTTTGTATTTTATAGCAACCAATATATAATGAGCGCATTGTCATTGTTTCGAGCCATTTGCGATAATGTTGAGTGTTGATTCCTGACAACAATATCACAAACATTTGTTTGGTGCACGAGACTAAGATCAAGTAAAATATTATAATAAGGGACAAAACAGCTTGACAGATAAAAGATAAGTGGTAGGTGGCAGCTATCTTTTGGACTCCCAAAGCTGACTCCTCTACCCAAACCAATCAGTTCACAGTGGCTGAGGCTGGGACAGTTTTGGGAGTCAATAATGATGACTTGTAGCTGACCCGAGCATCAACTGAAATGGTTGAGAACCCCTGTTTGAAGGAGTCATAGACTTCGGAGGATGTTGATTTGAGCTTTTCTCCATGCTGATGATGTTCAGGGAAATAATGGTTCAGGCAGTACAATGTATGATGTAGGTCTCGACTGAGGTACGAACTTCCGCCCTGAGTAGTGTGACTGTTGTGGAAGAAGTGAAATAATTTTGGCAGGATATCTTTCTAATAATAAAACAGACAGGATTTGACTATTGTTAATAAGATAAATGTTTTAATAATTTAAGTTTGGATTTGAACGCAAGTGATCAAACTAGCATAATAGCAAAGAGCATATCTTTGATATTAGCTAGGGTTGCAAAGAGTGCACATTAAATAAATAGAACTAGAAATAACCGACATAAAGCATGGTTTAATCAAGAATGTCGGATTGAACGTGAGCATTATATGCGTGATAAAGATAACGTTAAAACCATTATTCTCTTAAAGCAACTAACACATGAGGCACAATGATACATTTAAAAACAAATTACGCAGTTTAAAATTGTAACGGTCCGCTGTGCGTTCATAGTACAATGTATAACATTCCGTTATAGACGGAATTACGTTCATAGTACGCATGTTAACTTGGTTGGTAATATGCAAGTTAGCAAAGCCTGGGTTCTGTGTGGATTGAGAATTTACTGTATATAAAGACCAGCGGACCCCTTCAAGGTCGAGCATGCTTTTCTCTGAAGGGATCTGTTGGTGTTTGTGTGACGTCGCACGTTACAAAATAATGCAATTCAAAAGCTTATTGGTCAGTATTGAATAAGCAGAAATTAATGAGGCTATCGATTACTAGTATGTAAACACATATAACAAATATAATAAAGCATGTTTGATGGACGATAATATTATTCTAAATGAGAATGTAACACATTCCGTACAGATTATGTTACCATTATATTGTAAACTTTCATTCATGAGTCGGGTTCCTGATGTATGGTGATCTGGTGCTATATTGCCCATTTATTATTTTCTAACAAAGGGATTATAACTTTGGAAAGTTTACCATTTGGAGTTGCTTTGACAAGTTTCTACTACAGTGTTGAATAATAGACATAGTCAGTTCCCTGAACATTCTGGTATCTTAAGAAGTGATGAACAGCAAGGACGTCAGGTCAAGTTACAGGCTTTCGCTAGGTATCCCAAAAATACTTATGTATGGATCCGACGTTTGGGATTCCGAGGACAAGTCTGTGATAAATCAATTGCATTTAAAATTACGTAAATTATTAACATGAAATATATTAAAATGGAAGCAAAGTACGCCGTAAGTAATGATATTTGGTGAATTAGGGCAATATCTAATATATTTGAAAGTATCTTTAAGAATGCTTGATAAATTTATGTTGTAAATTAGAAAATGGAAGACATGATAAGATTTTTTTCTATTGTAACGGTCCGCTGTATGCGGCGGATGTGCGTTCATAGTCTCCACTGCTATGCACTTGCTAGAAAGCTCAGCTGTCCTGTGAGGCATAGTAAGTTGGAACTTCAACAATCTTTAAAGCTCTGCTTTCCTGATCGTTGAAGTGTAACGGTCCCCTGTAGGCGGCAGAGGTCTACAGCGGCGTTCATAATAATATACCGTATAAAACGGACGTTCATACCGGATGTAAACTTGGTTGATAATATGCAAATTAGCAAATCCCGGGCTATGTGAGAATAGAGAAGTTAGTGTATATAAAGACCAGTGGACCCCTTCAGGGTCGAGCATGCTTTTCTCTGAAGGGGTCTGTTGGTGTTTGTTTCATTACGCCAGAAAGCTCGGCTATCTGGTGTTTGTTTTTTTAACGGTGCACGTTACACTATGTATAACTCTACCTTTTACTACTGACACCAGTTTAACAAGGACGCCTTATATAGTTGAAAAACAGACTGACTGAAATATACTTTATGCAACTATTCGTATTCGTCTGGATCGATATACGTAACATTAATGAACAGATATTTCGAAAAATCATCGACTGTCCTTGATCCACCCAAAAATGCAAACACCAAATTTGAAAGCATTAATACAACCTGCATACATAGGATGTATTTCACAACGCTAGGGTTGTTACTATTATTTAAAATACATTTAAAAAACTTGGATAGTCCAATTATTGGCAAGCTCAGTTTGTAGATAAGTCACTTGTGTGCATACAAAGGATGTGTTTCACTCTCTCTGTGTTGCTACTATTAATAATAATACATTGGATTAATGAATTTCAATTATTGGCAAGATCAGTTTGTAGATAAGCCATTAGTTTTTAACAGCATGTGTAAGCCTGTGTTAATGGATCAGTGCGGAATGTGTAATTTTTCATTCTTTGTTTTACCAACATTAACCTCTAAAATAAATGCCATGTAAGACCACAGGAAAGGATGATGTAGATCCCAAGAGCTGCCCCTGGCTTACTTTAAGTTGTTGCCTATAGTCTCAGCGGGCGAAAATCAGTCTTGATTCAGAAACACACACAAATTAATTCTCACCTCACGGGGCATAATACAGCTATTAATCATGCGACGGCATTTAATATATTATCAAAGCTGAAAATTCACTACTGCAGTAAGGTTATATAATGGTCATTTATATAACCATAGTGAATGTTTAGCTTTGATTGTATTTTGAAATATCAGGTAACTATTTCAGGTAAGCCCGAGCTAGGGACAGCTGTTGAAATCTACATAATACTTTCAAGAGTCTGTGGTCTTACATGGCATTTAAAAGTTAATGTGTTTTTTAACGGAGCTTTTCTATTCATAAGTCGTACATTTTAATTGAATACGTTTGTGTACATCATAAGACGTCATTTATTTTATTTTATTTTATTTCGTCATCTGATGCCCCGGAATCTGTTTCTTCATTCTTTGCTTTACCAACATTAACTTTTAAATGCCATGTAAGACCACAGGCACTTGAAGGTATTATGTAGTTCCCAACAGCTGCCCCTGGCTTACTGTAAGTAGTTGCCTATGGGCTCAGCGGGCTAAAATCAGTCTTGGCCCGGAAAACAACAACAACAAAAACTTATCAAGTCACGGGGCATAATACAACTATCGATCATGACATATCGACGGCATTTAATATATTATCAAAGCTTAAAATCCACTAAGGTTATATAATTATTTGGTCATTTGTATAACCATAGTGAATGTTTAGCTTTTAGATTCTATTTTAAAATATCAGGTATCTAGCTAATTCAAGTAAGCCAGGGGCAACTGTTGGTATCTACATCATACTTTCAATCGTTTGTGGTCTTACATGACATTTAAAAGCTAATGTGTGTTTTTAACGGCGTGTTTCTATTCATGAATA
Source organism: Mya arenaria (assembly GCF_026914265.1). Taxonomy (NCBI): domain Eukaryota; kingdom Metazoa; phylum Mollusca; class Bivalvia; order Myida; family Myidae; genus Mya; species Mya arenaria. The sequence goes on from NC_069132.1 coordinate 45,100,455, forward strand.
TACATGCATGTCGTACATTTCAATTGAATACTATTGTGTACATCATCTGACGTCATTTATTTGATGACGTTCCAAACTCTATCCAGTGACGTCATGTGAGCTAAACTTATTTGCATAACGCACGACCATGCAATCACATCATTATTTTCGTTTTTATTTATCAGGGGCGTAGGTAGACAATACTTCATGCATGGTCTACTAAGGGCTATTGCGGTGTTTTAATGCTGGGTGCGCTTCTACAAATGTGCCTTTTCTTTTTAAATAAAATAAAATACTGTTAATGATAGACTGGCTAATATTCTAATCAGAAGCATTACCTCCTACCCATTCAGCTTTAAAGACATGCTAACAATTTAAAAGAAAACATGTGCAGACCCGGGCCTATAGTGCCAACAAACGAAATGTCAAAACGTGAAACAATCAACGATGCGCGATAAACCATGTGATTTATATTTCACAGTTTGAAGTGTTGTCTCCCCCAATGCATTAGAGGAGTATTATTTTCGCTCAAGCTGGATGGGTAAAGTTTATGCGACCAATCGGCATCTACCGAAGTCACGTGATCAATACAATCTGTTGTTGGGGAGAAGTCGCCATTTTTTCTGTCCTTGGAAAAAAACTGGCAAAAGAGATCGTTGTGATCAAAACAAGTACCAATCATGACAGCAAGTGATACATAGAGATATAAGTGATGATATGCCGATAACTGGCTAGCGCCACATGGCATTGGAACGGAGTATTTTTATTTCTTTTTTTTGACAGATTGACTTGTTTGTGTAAAACTTAAATGGCAGGTAAAGTAGCCAAGGTTCCAGTCCCCAAATTTCCACATTCTATGCATGATTTTAACGATGCTGGTTACTTAGACAAACGCCAGTCTGGAGGCTGGAATATGGATGAACATGAAGTCGTTGATCAACTTAAAGATCAGAGGTTTCAAAAGAGAGTTGAAGTCTTGGAACAGCTTCTGATTACTGTCAGAAGAAATGGAGGAAAACTGCCATTCTTGAATCTACAACCTGTGTTTCGTGGCCTTGGTTTAGCATTAACAGATTCCAACTGGGACGTGCGTTTAAAATGCATTCAACTGATAAACGAAGTTATTCCCCAGTTTGGGGATGGTCTCGATTCGTGCATGTCAGAGGTCATGGGGAAGCTGATTCCAAACATTGGCGAGAGCAAGATTACTGTGCGAAGGGCTGTCATTCAGACATTGCATGTGTACATGAAGTGTACCAATCATGTACCCTCATTACTGAGAGCTATTGTTCACTATGGACTTGAAAATGAAGACCCAAGGGTAAGGAAAGAGTCAATAGTTGCTCTGCCAATGCTTTTTACTCCTGAGTTTGCACGTGAAAATTTCTTTGAAATTACACAATCGCTGGCAAAGAAATTACTTGACGCTTCAGTGGATGATAACTTACGGGACTGCTCATTGACAACATTAGAGAAAATAAGAACTCTTGTTGGTGAGAGAGAATTCACAACATATCTACACAAGCTGTCTGCTCCTTTGCGGCGGTACTATTACCAATTAATGGGACAGAGTGAAAGTGACAATATGCCAGATACAAGTGCACACACTACCCCAAGGAATGCACCCTTTTCAAAGGCAAAATCTAATGGATCGGGAAATCAACAGATTCAGCCAATATATCAAGCTCAGTATGTGGATTCATATGAGTTTGGCATTATTCCTAGTCATGTTATGAACCAAATAAACGATCAAGAAAATTTTAAACTCCGAGCGAAAGGAGTTGAAGAGTTGCGAAGCATCATGTATGAGTTGAATGAAGACGATGTTCAGAGTAACTTGATGCCACACATGATTTCATTCATAAGTTTCTTAAATAACTTGTTAGATGATTCAAATTTTAAAATAACCACAGTGACATTAGAAATTCTTCGTATTCTTGTTGAAAAGTTAGGAAAGAATGTGAAACAGTTTTTGAAGCCATTATCCACTACACTTGCAAAACGAATGGGTGATAATAAAATTGTTGTGAGGCAGGCGGTAATGAAAGTTGCCATGAAGATGATGCAAAGTTACACTGCGAAACCTGTGCTTTCTGTGATATGTGAAAACCTTCAGCATAAAAACTCTAAAGTGAGACAAGAAACACTAAACATCATAATTGCTGCGATGTTAACCTTCCCAAGTTATGCATTTGATCTCGCCGCTGTTTGTCGTATGGTGGCACCAACATTGACTGATGTAAAACGTCAAGTGCGACAAGGTGCACTAGAATGCCTTTCAGTGATAGCTCAAACCATGGGTCCTGGCCGGCTCCAGCCTTTGGTTCAAGCAGTAGATCAGGTCGAACTGAGTTCAGATGGGGAAGGCGTCATGGGCGCAGTGCAAGCCCGTTTGGCAAGGAGGCAACTTCCTAAACTAAACAGTGAAGGTCTTGTTGAGTACGCGACACCAGTTCCGTCTTCCGCTTCAACCAGAAGTGCAGCAAGTTTTCAAACACAGGGTGCTGACATGGAATGGATCATGGGTGGGTCATCTAGTGTGAGGGGACTTTCTCGTTCAGACACTATGGAACTTGAGTCAGTGGCATCATCGTCTTGTCCGACACCTACGGCAATTAACACAGATCAGAATGGTCAGAGTCGACCCTTTGTCAGTGCAGGGAAAGGCAGAAAAAAGCTACCATGGGAAGGAGAGACAAATGGACAGGTAATTGTCTTTATTTAATTGAGAAAGAACAAATGGACTAGACCAGTATTAATAAATAGTTTGTTTGACTTTTCCTGACCAATTCACAAGCATCTCTGGTAGTCAGTTTTATATTGTGTTCATTATGGAAGTAAAATTAACATCACTAAAAAGACAACCTACCTAGCCACCTTTCAAAAGGTTGAGCGCATAGTGCCAAACAATATCTTTGTGAATTGTTGCCGTAAGTTTGGACTCATCATAAACTTTTGTAATTTCAAGATTCTGGCTGTTATAAATAGAGGTTTGTCATTTTAGCAGTTTAGGTACATTCATTAGCAAGGCACTGATCTACCTTAACTTACTGTTACTTTTTCATTTGTTCACGTTTCAAGCCAAAGATTTCATACATGGTTACTTTGTATAAAAATGGAAGAAATTACATCTCTCTTATGCTGAGAGAATTTATGCAATGTTTCTCCATATTTTAAAGAAGGAGTTTCATCCATCTAAGGCTGAGAGAATTTTAGATACATGTATATGTTACTTTTATAATAATAGGAATTATATATGTCTTGTGCTAAAAATTTGTGACTAAAATATTGATGTATTTATATAATGTGCATTGTAAGAATTGTGAAGAAAGATATAAAAACAACGATGGTTTCAAATAATCTCATTGTTTTCATGCTTTGCCTAATTAATTTATTATAACCAACTAGCACAATATGATTCTTATGATTATTTTGTATCAAGAAAGGTTTAATTATGAAAAAGAACTATGAACAGAAAGAAAAATAATGACTGTCAAGACACATTTAAGGGCTGAAATGTTATGGCATGTCAAAACATTTGTTGGAAATCCATCTATCAGAAGGAAATTTAATTGAACCATACTGGCCAGACACTGGCTAATCTTCTTTTATTTAAATTCTGTCAATAGACATGAGGTAGAGAAAAGAAAATTCACTTTCAGGCCCTCATGAAAGGAACTGAGTTTTATTACGTTGTTTGTGAACGGCATAGAAACATGTAATTACTTTACTGCCATCTTAAAATTGACAGATTTAGTTTGTTTAATCTTTCGCCCTATTGAATGATTCATGTTTTGCCAATAAAGATCTAGGGTAGGTTGTGTATGCAAGGTTAAGTAAGAATAGTATGCTTCAACTTTTTAATACATATTATAGATCTAAAAATTCTAAACTAAAGAGCCATTCTTGTGAATAAAAGCGTAGCGGGTCTACTATATTGTGACCAAACTATTTTCCAATACACATAACAGAATTGTTCAAATTGTTGACGGAGATTTGGCAAATTGTCAGAATGTTTAGCGAGACACAAAAGACTCTATTGCAGTAGACTTTGCTTATTAAAAGGATATGTAGGTTCAGTCCTGTAGATATAGAAATGCATTTAAATAACACATCAATATTTTACAGAATTTGAACGTCATTAAAGGCATTATCTTTGAAATGATAGTATATATTGACCAATGTTGGTTTAATACTACATTAAACTCTCGGATAAGCAATTTATGAATATTTATATCATTTTCTTGGAGAATATATCAAAAGATTTTTTATTGCTTTGGGTATAATGACCTTAACTATTCCTACGCCTTCATCCTGAGGTGAAGATTTATTCGAACGATCACACTGACATGATCACATACAAATAGAAATGTGGACTTAGTACTGGTTGTGCTATTAGTAAATAAAGGCAAGATAAATAATATTTTGAGAGGTAAAAAATTGAAAGACTGCCAAATGTGAAAGTGTTCTTATTCCTTGACAAATCTTTTCTAACGTTCCTAGCATTTGTAAAAGTTGTATTTGTCTGCTGATTAGAATGTTCGTAAGCTTCTTCCATAGCCACTGGCGTTACTCATCATAGGCACTGTAGGCCAGGGCCAGCAGATATTTCAGAAAATCTGCTTTTTATAGTATAGATATGCTGGAATATGCTCTTTTTGGCATATATTAAGAAATGCAATTTTTTTAGGGGAGCACCGGACTTCCTATACGGCCTGGCCTGCCCATCAAATTTGCTCTAGTTGCGGCCCTCACACTGTTAGCGTACAAAAAATAATGAATCAATGTACTTTCTTTAGACGTCTTGTGATTCATGCATTGCTGCACTACATGTGTGTATTTATGGAAAGGAAATCTGTTACATCTTTTATGTCAGATTGTTAGGTATAATGCCTGTTGATGGCCTTTTCCCCCATCAAGTCATACTTCTTGAACAAATGATGAAGTAGCAGCTTGATAAAAGTAAGAGTATGACCAGCAAAATGTGATTCTTAGTGATAACTTCATAACTCTAAAATCTGTTGGAATGCACAGAGATGGAAACAAAGTACCTCAGCTTTGTTTATAAGTGAAATGGTCACTAATATTCAATATAAACAAAAATTGATCTTATGAAACCATAATTAAGATTTTTCATATGATGGGCTCCTGGTTAATGCCTTTGACTGGTTAGAAAATTTGATACCAATCAATCATTTATATATGAACATGTTGTCATTGCACTTAACAGTTGATTACAGGTCATGAACTGCATGCAAATACAGTCATGATTTTCTTAAACACAAACCTTTTTTTATGAATATCAATTAAGCATTTCTACCAATTTACAACGCATACAATTTAAACTGTACTTGTTTTGGTACCAATATCTTTTACGGCTCGTTAGTATAAATAGTGATGTTTTCAAGTACATTCAATCCTTAATTTTAAAGTCTAAAGTCCAGAAAGAGGAACATACAGTGGATGCTAACAAAGAAGTTGTCAGTCATGCAGAACCCTCAGGGTTCGTATCAAGTGCATCAATCTTTCATTACTCATTAGTTCAATTTTGAGTTTTAAGAATATGGTATGCTTAACCACTTCTAAATGAAGGATCATCGAAGGTGTATTTTCATCAACCTTAAATCTGTATGCAACATCAATGACTAATATTTCCTCAACTCTGTTTTCAACTTGATACTTACCTATTTCTAAAATTTATTTCTCATAAATATGAGTGTAGCCAAAAACCTAGAAAGTATAACACTAATACCGCGTTTATATGACAACATTTACATTCGCATATTAAAGCAAATACCCAATGGGCTAAATCCAAGCCTGTAATTGGAGTAATTTTGCCCCAATGCGTATTTTAAGTCATATTTATATAAAGGCAAAAATTGAATAGCACCCAGGAAATTTTCATTTTGGAAGGGTTTTGCAGTATATACTTCACCCATAAAATAAAGTCAAGCAAGAAATTGTTGTAAATACAAACTTATTAATTCTTTAAACGTTTTTTCTTTAAAGAACTGAAATGTTTGAAATACCATGTTTATGTCTGATTAAACTAATTTTTTTGTAAGTTTGGCTATTTGGTCTTCCTTCGATACTTGTATGCTATCACAATGGAGTGCTGAACTTTGAAAATGCAATTAATTAAAAGTTATCGCACTCCTATCGCAGCTGGAACTTTGAAGTTATCAACATTAAGCACATACATGATTCTTATAAATTGTTTTTTGAATGAAACAAACATGAACACATACAGTTTAAATGATTTCTGACAGACTTTTTTAACAATCTATTTCCGCGTTTTGTACATGTACAGGCATCGAAATTAGACTTTTAAATGAACAAGCCTGAATTCTTATATTAATGCATGGAATCATATTTTTAAACAAGCCCTGCCATATAATATTCAGAATTTGAGCAAGGAAGACATTTTACCAGTGCAGGGCTTGCGGGCTTGTGCTAATTTCGACCACTGCATGTAAGATATTGAATTAGTCAAAAGTAATTTATTCTTTCATCCAAACGTCCAAGATAACAAAATGTGTGGCCTTAAATTATAGGGTTTAAGCTCAAGTTATGCAATGGTGCTCAGCCATGTCATTTTTTGGTAGCACCCTTCTGCCTTATGAAGACAAGCCTGGGTCTTGGCCGTCTTCATAGAATGAAAGACTGTCAAATATATCTTTATTTTTGATTAAATCTTTTTAAATGATTATAAAAATCAATATGCAAATTTAACATATTTGCCATTTGAAACCTAATATTACTTCAATCAAACACAATTGCTTATATTTTCTGTTTAATTCATAATTTTCAAGTTTTCACAGTCTGATACAATGTGCTCTTTTCTCCATAAACACACTGTCCCTCTTAAACACACTGTCCCTCATAAACACACTGTCCCTCTTAAACACACTGTCCCTCTTAAACACACTGTCCCTCTTTAACACACTGTCCCTCTTAAACACACTGTCCCTCTTAAACACACTGTCCCTCTTCTGCAGCACCCTGTATTTTTTAAAACCTTGCTAAAGTCCTATTAAATGTCCTACATAAAAATGCCTGAAGGTTGCCGAACGGATAAATGTCTGCCTCTCATCCAGGAAGTCCCTGGTTCAAGCCCCACAAAGACCCTTTCTCTTGGCTTGTCACAATGGGTCTGTGTGCTGGTTTCTACCTGAGCACAACTCAGTCTTCTTTTGGCACAAGTATAAATCCTGTTTGTGTTTCCACTTTTTAATTTGCTGCCACAAAAGAGCCGTCAATGGCTATTGAAATTATAAGTTAGATTGAAACATATAAAAAAGTATGATTTATATCAATACTCCGGACTCGTTGATATTCCAAAGGGGCTTATAGGACTAGTATTGAGAAGAGGAAGAAAACCTTCAAATTTAATCACATTTGATTATGTCGCTGTCAAAACTTTCATTTCGTTTTATTGTCAGTTTATACTCCAGTATAATATTGGGTATTCATCGGTAATAGGAAAACATTATATTTATCCAAACTTCCTTTGAAGAGATTAGGAGATCTGCATTTTAAGTTATTCTGAAGTGAATATTCACATAATGTTATGGGTACATATGTATATATTCGAACCTCTTCTAATATTTCATGTTCCAACACATTTGAGTGGATGAAATATCATTACTGAATGACAATTTTTGTTTTCATGTGAAAGAAGGTTTTGAAGTGTTTGTTTTGGGATTTCGAGTTTTTCGTAATGTAAGGTTAGAGTATTAGACGGTAAATGAAATGATTACCCTCAGTGATATTGTGGATTTATTTAGGCAAAGATGAGACTTATAGAGGTTCATGATTGGAGAGAAATTCTCTCGGGACTTGAGCCTAGCGTCGAATGTGTAAGTCGTTTCAGTGTATTTTTGGCTTGAGAAAGTTATATATGTATGTTTACTGTTTACCCGTGATGTCATTGTAGCGCAGGCCAGATGGTATTCATAAAACATCTTAAATCATTTCCTAATTAAAGTCATTTTCTTAGATTAAATATCTCACTGGTCATATGATATTATAACTTAATTATATTTAAAATACTTCATTTTTATGTCATTCACATATAGTGTTATGTTAAACAAACTTGTATTATTCTTATTTTATTTTTACCATGAACAATATAGGAAATCGACTTAAGTTATGAAATGACTTAAGATGTTTATGAATGCAACATAAATCATACTGTTTGTCATTTTTGTTTTCTCATTTTTATCGACTATGTAGATCAGCATCAGCTTAAAAGCCTATCTATAAATTGTAGGCTTATTCTCTACAGGAGCAGGTTGTGTAAACTATGATCATATCATAGTTACACACTAAAGGTTTGTTTGTATTTATTCAGTCTGATGGTCCACCAAAACCACGGCAGACATGGTCAATGAACGAAGATGGGGGCGACATCTACAACAAGAAGCCGAACATCAAGCGACGAACGGCGCCAGGCATGTCTGCAGAGGAACCTGCCCAGGAGAGTAAGTGATTGGAAACTGATATCTGATATGGTTTCCTTCAATGTTCGGTATATCCCATAATGGGTCACCTACAAACCCTGTAACTTATTTTACTAATCAAGGCAATGCCCTTAATTGGAATAAGAAGGGAGAGGCAAGCCTAAGTCAGTACACTGTGTCATGCTTGGGATTGCAGACTCATAAATAATTAAAGAAAAACAGTACTCGTGAACATGTAAGATGACACCACAAAAAGTGATACTGCGGTTTTGAAGCTTTCATCTCTTGTGATCTCATTGGCATAAAAGACCGACACTTCAACTATTACACCACCTATCTGGTAATCGTTTGACAAACACTCATGATCTGTCTGTGAGTAAGTGGTCTTGCTTTAAAAAGTTTCTCTGCTCGCATGCTATTAAAGGTGTGATTTGAGTTGCACTTGAATTGAAATGTATAGGGTAGGTTAGACAAATAAAAGAGTATGTGCTAAATGTTGATGTGCAAGAAAGTAATTTAGCAGCTATGGATCCCAAAGGTACGACGTGTTAGTAATACGCCTACAGCGTCCTGTACAATAATTTATCTAGAAAGCCATATTAACTTTTATAAGGATTGTAAATTGGTATTGACATCGACATGAATATTTTAACAACCTAGCCTTGTTTAGAATGCAGCCCTTCGTTGCTGCGGTTAACAACTTGCGCTAGGCGTTCAAGTACTGTTTCTGAAGCATTCATTCAGCATTCATAATTAATATTCAAGCAATGTCTCAAGTGATGTCAAGAGAATTTATAAATATTCTTTATTTATATCTGTATTTACAAGTCGTAAATACAACAACTTTATTTGGTTTAAAAAGCAAGCCACATTCAGACTATATTGACCAAACTGAAGCATTTATGAATTGTAAAATATGTATCTTTATCCTCGCATTGTAAATAACTGTTCAAACCATAAATTTAATAAAAATTCAAACAATCATTATAGCAGTTTTAAACTTCTGTCAGATTAAAATCATCTCATTTTTTTTTGATTATCAATTTGATACGTTTTATCTTTTAAGTGGCTAGTTTTAGATTAATTAAGGTTCTGTATGATAGGAAACCTTTTGAGTATGATCATTTTAAATTTATGCACGTTCTGACATGATCATGTTTTTGCAAAGATTAGTACAGATTATGTATTATTGATATGAGATATTTATTGGATTGCTCCTAAATATGCAGCCAATATTAATTTGAATAAATGCAAGTTTAATTAAGTTGTTTTGTTTGACTTGGCCAATTTTACGTATGATTACTTCTGCTTCCTGTTTGTGCCAAGTTTAACACAGTTTCAGTTTATTTTAATGGCACATTAATATATAATGCAGTCATGGAAATGATACTTTTGGATCAACAGGTCTAAATCATGGCATTAATGTGTTATGAAAATATAATCTCGGCTATTTCAAGCAAGCCCTCAAAACATTTTCCATTACAGGGCTTGCCGGTTTGTTCTAATTTTGACCACTTTAATGGTAGCAATCTAACAGATTATTTCACAGATAACTTCAGCATTGTTTTTAACCAATTTGGGAAAGGGGTTTCTAAAGGTCTTTTTGATCAGGAAAAAATGTGTCATTCTGACAAAAATTTGGAATTCTAAATTTCGCTAGAAATGAACAAGAATGTTTAAAAAAAGAGAAAAAAGATGTGTCTTTAAAGTATACACCAATTCTTTCTTATATGTTTTAAAAAAAGGATTAAACTTTTTTCATAACAGAAATTGTGAATTTCATTTTCATTTCTGGGATAAAGTACATGTTTTAGCTATTGGGAGTGGGGCCAAATTAGTCTGAAAAACAACAAACCTGTTTTTAATATAAATACCATTGATGTCTTAAATATGATTACTAATCAAGAAACCAGACGTCAATTTATTATGTTTGTCCTTCATTTTGACATTTATTGAAGAGTATTTGGAACAGTTTTAGTATACTTTTAAGATACTTTCCAAAACATTCCAAATATTTTGCTGATTTCAGTACTTGAATCACATTACTTGTTGCTATTTCAGAAATTATCCCGTAAACTTGAACTTGAGAACCAATTCATTAAGCAAACATGCCAGTGTCGTAAAGTGATCATTTATTGAAATAAAGCAACAAATGGCGTATTAAAAGGTGTTTTTAATAAAATAGTTTACAGTTGGCAATCATTTAAGTTGTCATCTCGAGATTGAAGTATGTATTAAAATTTCCGCTGTTTTTCTGAAAGTTCAGTTTTTTTCATACACATGAGGTCAAAATTTAAGCACAAATCTGCAAAACCTGCTCTGATAAATTGGTTTCCGGGGTTTCACAAATATTTAATTTTATATAGCTGGGCTTGTTGATTTTTTTAAAGCCAAGAACTTAGTGTAAAAAGTCTGGCTTGTTCATCAAAATGTTTTAGAGTTTTAATGATTGTTTGAATGTTATACGATATAAAGCACATATGCATGTTTAAAATACAAGAACATTGTGTCAGGCAACAAATTTTTGATGAGTTTAAAAAAATCTTCATGGCCGACTTGATCAATTCCGTATATCAATGTAAAAACATTTGCTGATTATCGCGTGGTAATACCTGATTAATTCTAAGTACGTCATCTAATGCAACTACAGCATTTTTCTTAAAAATAATCCTTTGCCTCTGACTGTGTGAATCAATATTGTACCTGCTAGCCTAGTTTAGGACCAAACACAATTGTTACTTTAGAATTACTCTGAATGTTGTACCGAGATGCCCTTTTTAACCTGAATTAATCCATAAATCACCCTGCTTTGAGCTGGTTTTCCCACAATGAATATATTTGAAATGTATTCTTCATGTGACCCATTTTCCTACATTGTGCATGGATATTTTATCTATATTAATTGAAAATCGAAAAATTTCTATTACAGATTCCTACAAATCTATCCATCTGCAGAAGTTGAAAAAGACCCAGTCCCTGAAATCAACTGGATTCCGTAACCTTGACCTTGTTATTGGAACTGACAAAGGTAGGTCAAAGGTCAAGATTGGATTAATGAGCACCTAGTTTGCTGTTCCATTATGACCCCCACCAAGCAAAACTGAGGGTTTGAGGCCGGAGAAAAATAATGTTTAGATTTTTTCGTCCAGTTTGTTTTTAAAAAATGGTTTGAGGAGGGGAAAGGAAATACATTTTTTTAAATGTGCATTGTACTCTTAATCTAAGTGCTGTTTTCCCAATTTTCAACATCATTGTATCAAGATGAGGATTATGTCAAATAAAACATGTTTGGGCAAAGTTTTTTTGGGCTCAGAGCAGTCATAGTGCTTAATTAAATTATCATTCTGAACATGTTTTTCTCTGGCCGATCTGGCCGAGTATGCACATTTTTTTCTATAGTTTGATTGTTTATTGCAATTAATCCCTGATTTTGAACCATATGATTATAGCAGTAATGCTTTAGGCGCTAGACTTCAATACCCATGTGTATTACACATCATAACTCTTAAATTTTGAATCAGATGATGGTAGAAGTTATGCTTTAGACACCAAGACATCAATATCATTGTGTATTACACATCATTTTTCTTAAGTTTTGAATCATATACTAGTATAAGTTCTGCATAAGACACTCAGAAGACATCAATATCATTGTGTATTACACATCATTTTTCTTTAGTTTTGAATCATATACTAGTATAAGTTCTGCATAAGACACTCAGAAGACATCAATATCATTGTGTATTGCCCATCATTTTTCTTAAATTTTGAATCAGATGATGGTAAAAGTTATGCATAAGACACTAGACATGAATATCATTTAGTATCGCACATCATTTATCAATTCAAGTTGTTCTTAGATTATCCTGAAGAGATACACTCGCCCATTCTTGTTTCAAGAACTTGAATCAGAAAAAAACATATATTGCCTTCTGACTTCGTCATCACTATATATTGACATTATCTCATAAGATTAAGTCCCATATATTTGCTAATGTTTAAAAATGAATTTATTCCTTTCAAGATGAGATCTCCCCATTTTACTGGGAAGGCCAACACCCACTATGTCTGTCATTCTATGTGTTGTATTCTTTCACCTCTGTCTCTGAGTCAACAAGTTCAATTACAATTGAGATCTATTCAAACATGTTTTGAGTACAAATGATTTCTCGATATAGACAGAAGGCATCTCCGGCTGTATTCAGATGGGAAAAGTCTGTTTAATAAGACATTGGTCCAAATCCTGTGTAATCGTAATCATTAATGGCAAATATGATTAGAATATCTCGTTGGATAAAAGCATGAAGGTTCTATATGTTTTTATATTCATGGTCACTTAAAACGTTTTCCATTTCATTCTGTATGTTCTTAGTGGGAGAGGGTCGATGATTTAAAGGCTTTTTGAAAGCTGCAGTTGAATAATACAGACGTTTACATGCACAAAAATGGTTAGACGAGGCTTTGAAAGATTGAATACAGTCACAGCAGATGGGACAATGTATTTCATTGCATTCACATGTATGCAAAAATATGCGTAAAAATCTGAATATGAATTCTCCCACAATATAAATACATAATTATAAGTATTATACGATGTATTTCTACAATCATTTTGTCCTGAAAAGAGACTGTATTGTGAAATCTTTTGTTCAAGTGCATTTATATAGATTAGAGTTATCATTTTTATGCCTTTGACCTATAAACTTGCCAGATCTTTATTACTTTAGACTCATTTTAAGGTGTGTAGCTGACCCCATGTATATTGTTCATTGGGTCAAAACTGTCGATCAAATATTTACTCAATATTCTGTTGAGAAAAAATGTCCTCGATTGTTCATTGTCATTGCCATGTGGTTGACAATTACACTTGGCCCAAGTGTTTGCCCTTTGCCCACTTTTGTTAGCCTTCGACTGATATCTAAACTTGCTTTATTCATTAAAAATTGTTTGCATTTAACACCTTTGTGGTTAATGTTCTAAAAATAAAGCTTCTTTGTAGGATATGAAATTCGATCATTATTGTTCCATATTTCGGAATGTGATATGTCATTATAGACAAATTCTTTGTTTTAATTTGATAAAAAAACCTATAAAAAAACGAACTCTTATAGATTGATCGCCTCTTTTATCAAAGAGGTATGAATATTTATTTTACACAGAATTGGCAGTATTCATGTTACTAAATTAATGAGATTTTTAAAAAAAAAATTACATTTAGAATTTTATAATCATAATTAAGGTCATTATTATGGCTACCCTAATACATCATATTTCATTTTGTATAAAGAGCACCGAACATACACATGTATACTTAGTGGTTACGCCCATGCTCGATTATTTTTAGCTCCCAGCTAATGCTGATTTAATGGTTAAGTAAAGCGTAAATAAACAAACTATTCCTTATTGTTTTACCTTCATAGTTAATCAATAAAACCTGATTTCTGACTAATGATAATTATATCAATTTTCTGATCATTATGACCAAGACTGCTCATTTACTCTCCACAGCCAAAGTGATAGCAATATTGGTTTGCATTATTAAGCCATTACCTTGGATTGACTTATTGACATGTTGAATTAATTCTCATTTGTAAACAACAACACCATTTTCAGTCCAACAATCCCATACAATCCCAAACACTAGTGAATTGTCAACAACAACAACACCATTAAATATTTTTTTCTGTTAACTACAAAGTAATGTTCATTGCTGTAGACAGTTATTTCTTTAATTTGAAAGTTGATGATTGGAAGTAAGCTTTATTTATTAATGTATAACAAGATTTCATAAATACTCTGGCTGAAGACACACTGATTGAAGTTCTTGTTTGAAATATGATTTGAAGAAATCATGATATCTCTGAACCCAAAATGGTTATAATTGCGAGTTGTTTATACTCTGTCTAAATCCATATTATTCACACCATTATTTTTGCAACATGCCCGCTACAGTTACTCCCCTTTGACAAGAGTGAAACACGATAGTTTGTGCTAAACAGGTCATTGAGATTAACAATAAATGTTAAGATGACACAGAACTATAATTGCTTGAAAATCAATATTGGAGATATCAGTTTTCATAAGGTTTTGCCGAAAGTGTCATTATCTTAACTAAAAACAACTACTCGTTGTAATTGGTATAATGTATCCGAAGATTTTCTGACATAGTTTAAATTCAATTACGCTTGCAACCAATAATACTGAGTCTTATGCCCTTCCAGATTTTTTGTTGCAATTACTGCAAGAAACCTTTAGTATTTTACTATTTTATTTTCAATCGAAACATAGCATGATAACCATGTAATCTTTTATTTAAAAAAACTGTACTCAATCAAGAAATCAGTGCCAAAATCTTGTATGTAAGACTAAGAGATGCACAAAATGTCAATACTCATATTATTAGTCAATATATATACTAAGAGTATACATACAATTATGTCTATTCAAATCGTAATCACAGGACAGATTCTGATATAATCGTTTAGAAAGCTTATTTCAGCTTCCGACAAAGGCAATTTTTAAAGTTTTATTTAATCATTAATTGGTTTTATTAGGTGGGTAAGTTTGAAGTTCGAGCATGCAAGTTGACTAGTATAAAGACATTAGGTGCTGAACACTAAGATACTTGTTTATTTTTTGATCTTCTAAACAATTAAGTCTGTGCCTGGGAGTGCCCTACCTACCGATGATTTAGAGGACCAGACCAAAAATAAACAATACCTTTTATTCTGTAATGTATTTATTTATTTATTAATTTATTGTCTTGAATTAAAATGACAACAACACAAACAACAGCAATGACTTAACATGTACTTTTATCTTATCTGATTGTCTTGTAACTTATTCATACACCCACTTTTATCAATCAATTGTCATATAACTTATTGTGTAAATTTATCCAGCAGATTTTGCATGTATTGTGAAATTCCAAATATTTAAAGAAAATATTATTTTACCCCATTTCAAACTATATCGTTGTTCTTTTATTGTGTTTAATGCAGCCCTCCCCCTGTTAACTCTTGTTGAATTTTGAGGGAAGCTTTTTGTCAAAACAGACCTTATTCCCTGACCTGGATCTATTATAATTTTTCTATATTCAATATGATTTGGCGGTTAGCTCGAATAATTGTAAAATTATATTGACAGTTTTATTGATTGTAATTCAAGGTCTTCCAAACATGGTTTTTAGATTTTTCAAAAGATGTGCAGATTTTGATCATAACATTATAGTAAATGGCTGTTACGGTAATGTGCGAACATATTTCATGGATATTTAATACAGACTTAAAAGAAAGGTAAAACCTTCTGTTACATTAAATAGATTTACAGAAAAAAATGTTTGAATACTGGTTTTAAAACCATTTAATATTATTTGTTATTCAAAATCTGTTTCTTGAATTTCAAATACAATGAGGAATCAAGAAGCATATCTGTTCAACAAACATTTTAGCGACATTTAATGAATGAAATGATAAGAACGATGTTGTCGATTGTTCTTTATGTATAATAACAATTAAACAATAACGATTCCACCAGAAATAAATTGTCTAGTTTTAGTCACGAATTCAATTGAACGCCGTATTAAGTTGAACAAGATAACAAGTCGTAGAAGCTTATCTCTCCTGCTACAATAAACATCTTTAATAGAACTATTTAGTCCCAGATATGAGATAATCATGGTTTCGTAATGATTTTGAAATCCTACTTAGTCTCGACTTAAATATAAAACACTACTTAAGGTTAAGCCTAAAAGAAATTATTTTGCATGCTAAGACTGAAAATACAAAATTGAAAGATATTACACTTATTAACCTGCCAAATACCTGACGGAAGGATGGCTATGATCACTCTGAAATATAATAAGGTTGCATGTAACTGGCATGAACCAAGTCAAAAGTGTGTGTGTTTTATATATATATATATATATTTTTTTATGTATTATTTTTAGACAAGCATTGACCTCTAATAATTTAGGAGAATGTAGCTTATATATAATATAGTGCCATTCATTAATGTCGATAGGTTTATTGAATAATTGGTTTGAAAACAAATGATAGTATGATTTTAGTATTTTTCTCCTTTTTTGCCAAATTTTTCCCCAATCAAATGGCTCAGCCACCATTTCCTTTAAAGTGGGGAAAAAAAGTCATACCCCATTTTATTTATGATTTATAACCTATTTATACCCATGCAGTATGTGTAATGAAAATGGATTCCGGTCCCAATCTATGAAAAAATTAAATGTATTTAATATTTGGACTGAAAATTATTGTAATGCATTTTTTTCCCATGGTTTTTTCCCCTTTTGTCTCTTGAACATTTTCGTATATAGCTTTGGGCTTAATACATCGGCTAGTCAAATATAACTTAATAGGAGTGGTTCAATTTTCCTTTGCAAATTTTATTGCGCCTCATGATATATATTTTATTCTCAAATTTACTCTTCAGATCAATATGTCTGCAAACTTTGGCTGTTATTTTAGCTTTCAGGTATTTCAATGGTTGTGTTTATGGGTTATAATTGAAGTTTGGTGATTTTGATAAAGCGAACAGAATGGTTCAATTGTGACTCGACTGATGCATTATAAGTTCAAACTTTCTTACCACTCATATACTCTTATTATAAGCAAAATTATTTAAAATTGAAATGTTTCAATGATATATGAATCCTTTTCAATAAATTCTATTTTTGAATTCAGTTTTGAAAGAATTTTTAGAAGATTACCCTATTTTCATTATTGAAATCGAATCGAGCGTGAAAGTGGTCTAGTGGCATAGGTGTCCGCATTGAACCCAAGAGGTTGTGGGTTTGATCCCCACCAGGGGTACCTTCTCATGGCCTCTCAAAATGGACACCGGTACTGCTTTTCTTTGTAACCCCAAAAAGGACTTGAGATTGATTCTATAAGCTATCAAATTTTGTCAGAAATTGGTATAGACTTAATCACATTTTGATGATTAAGTAATAATTATTGTTTATTGTCTGTTTCACTAAACCATTAATTTTGCATAAGCTTGGCGCAGTGAACCTTTTTTCTTTACTTACTTAGTGTTGGCACTTATGTCTCTATAAGCACAAACTTGAAAATTTATTACACCATTACTAAAACCATTAAATGACTTTATGTAAATAAGGCATTTTTTTTTCATCAGAGACTTTCTCAATTATTAAACTATTATAAATCCTTCGGCGTTGACATTGATAAATGAGTATGACTCTTATGTTGAC
Organism: Mya arenaria; assembly: GCF_026914265.1. Classification (NCBI taxonomy): domain Eukaryota; kingdom Metazoa; phylum Mollusca; class Bivalvia; order Myida; family Myidae; genus Mya; species Mya arenaria. The sequence goes on from NC_069132.1 coordinate 45,118,125, forward strand.
TTCAAGCCATTAGAGATCTTTGCTTTTAATTTTTCCCCAATGAAATCTTTTATCGAAAGGCTGTAATCCCTGAAAAGAAATTAGGTGTATGATATTGATAGACAAAAACGAATAAAATTAAATGAGAAATGAGTTTTGAACGACGTTCTATGCAATCCTATTGATGAAACTTATTTTACGAGCTTTTTGCATGCTGGACTTGGCTGTTTCCTTAGATCTCTTATTGGATATTGATTCTGTTATTGAAAATGGAATGGGATGGAAGGTTTAAAACAATGACGGTGGTTTTCACAATCATTTTGTTTATTTCATTTTTGTGCAGTCTGGTTCAATTCTTAATTCTGTTTGATCTTTTGAATTCATAGGCGTCTCGGTGTAATGTCTTAAACATATTTGTGAAATCTCTCTTGAAACATATACAAGTACATATTGACTACCAAATTTGTGCAATCATAATCAATGTCCACATGCTTTATACATGCCATTTTTAATATGTCCATTGTACACATACTTTGATGATGTTACGCGCTCAAGAATTAGCCCATACATATACATTCTCATAGAAGTGGTGTTTCGTCACCTCTCTAATATCATAGAACGCACAATAAGTCCCCCTCACATATACATTCTCATAGAAATGGTGTTTCGTCACCTGTCTAATATCATAGAATTCACAATAAGTCCCCCTCACATATACATTCTCATAGAAGTAGTGTTTCGTCATCTCTCTAATATCATAGAACGCACAATAAGTCCCCCTCACATAATTATACATTCTCATAGAAATGGTGTTTCGTCACCTCTCTAATATCATAGAATGCACAATAAGTCCCCCTCACATATACATTCTCATAGAAATGGTGTTTCGTCACCTCTCTAATATCATAGAATGCACAATAAGTCCTCCTCACATATACATTCTCATAGAAGTGGTGTTTCATCACCTCTCTTATATCATAGAATGCACAATAAGTCCCCCTCACATATACATTCTCATAGAAGTGGTGTTTCGTCACCTCTCCAATATCATAGAGCGCAATTAATTGTCAACCATTCAGTTTCACAAAAGGTCAGCATGGTCAATGTGAAAAAGGTATCAGGATGTCATTCAAGAGGTCGTGGGTCCTACCAATGGATAGGCATAATCTCTTCACCTCTCAAAAAAAAGATGCCAGTAATACTACCTAGCCATGAAACAGACTTGAAAGGCATTCATTTCGGCTTACAGCCATTTTCACAATCTTCCTGTTATAAATCAGTAAGTTTTAATCTTTTTAGCTGGAATGATAGTCCACCGACTTGCCTGTACTCTATCATTCATTGAGGTAGAGACTTCACGGAGACTTCACAGAATGTATTTTCATAACCCACACTTGTAGTACTCTTGTAAATGGTATCTTCATAAATAATGGCTTCAAGAACACTTACAAAGAAATTTATGTCAAGTAAGGGTGCAAACTGTTTGAGCAATTGGAGCTGTCATGTTATGATTTAGTATGCTTATGTTTCCATGTTTGTTTTAATACACTATGATTGTGCAATTTAAGTGATTTGCACATTAAACATTGTCAATGCGGGATAAAAGGTCTAAGAACTCTGTCATAACATAGTGAGATTTATGAGACTGGTTTTGAGATGGTAGTTTATTATACACCTTTAAGTTGTCATATATTTTCAGATTTGTGATTGGTTTTCATATCAGACGGGGTTTAATACAGCAACTAAAAGTTTGCAAAATGAGTTAAATATCTTAGAGAATTAAAATTTTGGTTACGTAATGATTGACGAATCAGATAGAATTTTGACGCTTTGATTATTAAGTTTGACAGTTTTCATTTTAAATGCACTTACGTAAATCGTTAAAATTATTGTTAAGAATTTCATTAGATTAATTGCTTCTTGATATTGTCGAATTCTTTTACATTTATTGTGAAATAGTACTCAGCTGAGAGTGTGGAAGTCTGAAAGATAAAATATTCGTAAGAAAAATGAATGTGATTCTCTGATTAAGTTAAATTGTAAAAATGTGTACCTAACAATGGAGTTTAATGGCTTTGACATGTTCCGAATTTAACCTGACCTCGCATTTCATGGACGTTATTAGGTGTGAAGTATGTTTAAGTTCAGAATTAAAAATAATAAAGTGAAATTATCGTCTTTTTCGAGATATGAAGTTCACTGTGGATGATCTAGTCCATACAATGGTGTGAATATTTGAGTCAATATTTTGACAATTTTCGGCCTGAGAACTTGCGAATTTCATTTACATTTAGAATGTAAACACTAGAGGATTTCTCCATTGTTTGAAGAGAAACAGTAGCATGAAGAGGTGCCGAGTTTACGGGCATGATTTTAGTCCCTTTTCAAGCAAGATTTGTTGCCGTTGATGACGAGCGAAAAGTGGGCTCTCAGCGATCTCAAGTGCCGTCATTGTGTAAATTACCAACTAGAAGTCCAAACTTTACTCAGGCAAATTGAAATAACAGTAATATTTCAGTAGGAGTTGGTGAAAGGAGGTGATTTCCAGTGAAATGGATTGAATATCAAAATTTGAAGTTAGATATTCACTTAAATATTCATGTTAATTATTATGAAAATCGGATATTTGATGGATTTTATTACAGGTGGTATTGAAGTTTACTGGCCATAAGCGGACTGATATGAAATATTTATGATGTTTGTATTTCTTCGTTAGGTTTTGTTTACAGATTAACTGATTGTTCGGAATAATTGAATTGTATTCCCTGATCAGCAATTAGTATTTCACTGTTTCCTCAGACACAAATTGACTAGTGGATCGGACACGAAACAATAGTATTGTAAAAAAGTTTTTATTGGCTAACTCGGCTTGGGATATTGGAGATGTAGAAACAGCGAATTAGTGTGGCCAAGGTATATAATTAATCTTTTAGTGAATTAACGTGACTACGTAAGACTAGGAGGCATCAAAAGACACGCATATACCGGCAGTAAATAATAGATGGGCCGAACAGTCCGGGTCACTCTGGAAGGGATAAAAATGGTATAGATGGCATTAACATGAACAACAGTGGAATCGTAAAGTTTGAGTGTTTTCAGGCCTGACATAGTCAGATTAACCAGTTGCTTTGTTTAACTCCATTTTATTTACAATTTACAATTCTGGAAAACAAAGTTTATTAATTGTTTCCATTTTATGGCTACATGATCAAAAAAATGTAACGGCTGCCGGTTCTTTAACCTTGCCGTACCGCAAGGCTACACTGTATTCAATTCTAGGGACATAAGTTTTCTGAAAGGATAAGGCCTTTACAATAGTTTGATGACGTTAACCGGGAGATTTTGCTTGGAATGTGAGGATTTATGAAAGGCGGCATTAATGTTGCAGAAAATGCAATCAGTGTTTGTCAACTAAAGTAAGCGGGTGCTATTATTTTTTGATCAATATATTGAAATTGGTCTTACGCTGTTCGAATCCATTGAAAACTAAATTACATCTGAAGTATGCTGGTCAATATGAGCTTTCCAGACACGAGCAACTGTGACATGTTATTTGTTTAAAACTTGACAATCAATAGCAGTGACCTGGTCAGGTATGGACATAGTTTTAAAATAAAGAGTTTAATGTGATAATGTGGTAAGTTTGTAACGATTTGACGAGTCAGGCGGGGAAAATACAAACAAAGAGATGTGTCACTTCCCGGTTGTGGGTTTGTTTGTCTCTGTAGCAAATCTGCCATCTCCTTGTATTGAAAATGAGGAAGAGGAGCCAGTGTTGGGTTCAAGCCCCATGCTGGAAACAAAGAAGTTACCGAGTGCGCGGGAACCTATACCTAGTATTACTCGTAAGTATATCTGTTGCCAGTCGTAGTTCTGTTGAAGTTGTCTCGAAGGTTTCCTTGTTCCTTTTGTTCAATTGTCCCTTATAATGCATTCACACTTTGTAAAAATTATGCAAATATCATAGCATCAGATGTAATTTGTTCCTTCATAGCAACCACCTGCTATCAGAAGTTCTCATCTAACCTGTTTTCCATTCTTCCTCCAAAAACAGGGCCAGACATCTTTCTTTTCTAATTCAATGTGACCTTTACCCCAAAGAACTCATCCTTTTACCCTTTGTGGACAATCAAATTCACTTTCACTTTATGTTAATGAAAGCTTTAGGATTAGTAGAAGTGAATTGATGTATTCATCTTATGAACTCTTTTATATTTAATGATATGTAGGCATTTTAAAATTAGTGCTGAAAACGTGCAGAGAGCACGTATCATCGTAAGTTGTTGGGGACATAAAGGTTCCGTCATTGGTCGGAAATAAAATAAGTCAAAGCAATGCTTCTTTTATGTAGCGTGTAAATGGAATGTATTATCAGTGTTTCCGTGAGATTATAGTCTTCAACGTTTACTTGATGTGGCTCAGACTTCAGATAATAAAATGCATTCTGACTATTCTATAGTCAGTCTCTTTTGTATACCTAAGTAAATACGATTCATCATTATTGTCATCCCTTTGTCATTTATTTTAAAGCTTGTATAATATAAACCGGGTACTGGAATAAAACGGAAATCCAGGGTATTAGAACGACTGTCTGCTCGTTGGTATTATTTGAAATCCTTGTAAATTGAAAACCATGATTTTGATGACAAATGACAACATTGTAAGCATGTTCTAAGAGAATGAAAGAAATTGTAGAAGGTTATGGATTGCTAGCTATATAAGCATGCTTGTCACTATTTACAAAATGCAGGGAATGGAAAACATTGTATGTTTCTTAAATAATTCGCTTATTGAGATGAAATAAAACTATTGAGAGTTCTCTTATTGTATAATGTGCTTTTCGTCTTGATGATTTTAATGAACACTTCAGAATAAGGACTTCAGTATTTACTCAAATATTATTTTAAGAATTTTTTTTTTTTTGCTTAATGGAATTTGATAGAATTGAGGGATTTTGGTATCTTAATAAATGAGCGAGCATATTGCGATAATGAATCAACTCTGACAGGTGTGGGTTGACAATTTTGATATTTGCAGATTTATCAGTTCTTTAATAAAGTCAGGTCAAGATCTTTTTCTTGTCATTAAAGAATATTTCATATCATGATCACAAAGTCATGATCAATAAAGTATATGATTTGGAGAGCATTGATATAACATTACGAGCAATGCTTAGGTCCATGTTTAGCGTGTTCTGAAGTCCCCCGCTGATCCTGATACATAAAGCTTTGACATGTTCAGAAGTGTTACACTTATGCTGGTCTCGAAAGTGACAAATTTGGGGGTCGCGGTAGATCATTGGGAAACTTTTTCATTATTGATATAATATATCTTTTTCAAGAACCCCATACCAGCAAGGTTGAGTGTGTTGTTTTGTACACCCCTTACAAAATAATCCCATTTTATCCACACGAAGTACTTTCTATTGAAGATTAAAGGGGCACAATAGAGGTTGATGCAAAAAAAATATTTATTTATTTTAATGCATCATTATGTTTAACTGATTTGACTTAAATGATCAAAACAAAAAAGTACTTGATTTGTGTACAGATAAAAAAATGTTAACTATATTTTGGCGCTTGACCAACTGGGGATTTTGTGATCACGTTGTTATTAATTTAAAAAAAAATTGTTATAATGGCTAATACTTTTATATCTGTACAAAATCATACATTTTTTACCATTAAAGTTAAATGAGTTAAACATGATAATGCATTAAAAAATTTTTATTTTTTTTTGCATAAACCTTTCTTGTGTGCCTTAAAATCCTCATCACATCACTCTGCTTTGAGTTGTCAACTATTCCTAGAGGCTCATAAGCTGCAGTGTTAATGTAATATAACATTTCTGGAAATGTTGAAAAGACAATTATCAGGGTAATATGGCATATTTATTTTATTCATATGAATTTAAAATAAGAGAAAAATTTAAAAATATTTTTTTTTTGTCAGTTGATGTTTTAAAGGGACAAGCCACCAGATAATAAAATTGCAAAAAAAAAAAATGTTAAAAATTTACATAAGATTGATTGTTGTGTACAACGCATTGAATTTTACTTACTGATGTATCACATCGCTTACGCCAAATGTATCTTTCACAGTTTTTGCGTATTTTTCCAATTCGAAATTTACTGGATTTGTGTACCACCTAAATACCTTTAAATTTAAAAATAGTGTTTGTATATTTATCTGTTCTAATCAAAGTCACTCTCACACGCCATTTATACACACTGTAATGGGAAATCATTATGTGTTATCTTTAAATGGGTAAACTCAGTTGAGACAGATACAAAAGACTCTTTTTATTGTGTTATATGATGTATTAGCGCTTTCATACTAACTTGTATTAGCAATTCTAGGCTTGTTTTGAGGAAATACTGTAATTGTTAAATTCGGGATCATCTGGTGTCTAGTCCCTTTAATTCAGTTCAACTTTTTGTCCAGAATAAGTTTTTGTCAGCTGATGTTAGAGTTCAGTTAAACTTCTTCACCTTGTTGGTTATTTAGTGAAGGAGTAATCCATTCTTATAGACTTTTTAAGACCTTATCAGAGCTTAATAATGGTGTATAAATAAATGTGAAAGCAGAATAATGATCTATGAATTTCTTTTATCATGATCATGAAATAGTGCATGCATTTCTTTCTTTACATAATACGTCACAAATTGATTAGTCTGTATTGTTGAATATATGTTATATGATTATTTCAAATGTTTAACATTCAAATCATCCTCAGGTGGTATTAAAGAGTAGGTCTGCTTAAACATTTTATATATATACAGATTTATTTCATTTCGTTGAATTCAGCTACTATTGTATTTGTTTATATGCCATACTATTCCAACGACGTTTGTTTATATTGTGTTTATTTATTTGTATAAGATAAAAAGTATATAATTATCTATTAAATATCATTTAACCTTAGGCTTATGAAAATTAACCAATGTTAATAAATCTTTCAGCATAATAATTAAAAGTATCATATTGCATCATGTACATTGTTGTGTGTTTAATCGTTTAATTTGGTATTACATAATACCATAATAAGAATAAATTTAAGCAGACAAATAAAGTATAGACTGTATACTATAAATTGCTCTCTGGATTACCCATAAACTATAGGGTAGTTACTGTACATATTGATTATTATTTACCGGATTAGGCAAACCATCAGCAAATAGAGATAGAAGTAAATATTTACTGCAGTTTATTTCTCTATGCAAATCAGTGCTTGCAATATTTGTGTTTCCATTTGGTTAATTCCTATTGTCTGTCACAAAATCTTTATTAAAAGACTTAGTTTTTGACATTACGGGCCAAACCTAGGTTAGAAAGGCTTTAAAGCTTATTTCGTCTGACATGGTTTCTTTTCAAATGAAAGAAAATTGGCTTTGTGTACAATTCTGCATCGAAGTCTGGCAGTTTTGTGACAAAGAAGTCAATATAGTCTAGAAAAATGTCTTATGACATTTGCATACTACATGTAGTTTGCCTTGTTTTAATTCATGTCAAACAATCCAATGGCATAAAATATCTCTCACATCTTTTTGGCCGAAGATTGTGAAGATGTTGTCATTTTGTACTATAGATATTCAAGTCATTAAAATGTTTGATCATTCATGTGTCACATCCAGGGTTTTCATGCAGAGTTTGAAAGCATTGTATTTGGGGAGGGGGGTATCATTATCATGCTCAATATAGAATTTAACTTTATTTCATACTTGTCATTGTTTTATTGAAAAATAATGGTGGAATATATTAAATCATAACTTTTTTTCAGTTGAGCCCATTAAAAATTAAAACGCTCACAGTGCTGGGATGAAAAATCAATTACCTGATCTCAGATATGATTTTATTTGACTAAAATTGGATATCTGAATTGTTGTTTTTTATTTTTGAGGAAAATATGAAGCTGATTCCATCTCTAATGTTCCTACAGATTTAACATTATTTCAGTTAAGATTAGATCCCTTTAAAGGCGCACAATATAGGTTGATGCAAATTATTATGCCCCCTTTTGAAAAAAGTGGGGTATATTGTTTTGCACATGTCGGTCGGTCGGTCGGTCGGTCGGTCGGTCTGTCTGTCTGTCGGTCGGTCGGAATACCAAATGGTTTCCGATCAATAACTTGAGAACGCTTTGACCGAGGGACCTCATACTTGTTTGTTTTAATTTTGATGCATTATCATATGTTTGCAGCAACCTTTATTGTGTGAGGCCCAGAACCCCACAGCACTTACATAAACCTTTCTGTATCTTCCTGCACAACCTAACCCATTGTCTTACTAACTGTTTTGTAGTGGAAGCAGACACTGACGACCGTTCCCCACCCACCCCCCATGCACATGAGGACAAGAAAGGTAACCACGACCTTTCCCCGGAATTATATACAACATTATTGCACTGCTTATCTACCCTGCCGATATATATGGCATTGTTGCACTAGTGTTGGTCAGGTTTCGAAAACCTTGTGCACTGAATATCATTGTTCAATAGAGAAATTAATAAAAACAATATACAGGGTACGACACTTGCATCAAATATTGTTTTTCTTTGTTAGCATTACTTAATGTTTGAACTTTAAGTATCTATAGTAGATAGTTTAAGTATATAACTACATGAATTGATCTTAAGAATATCTGCTGGAAGTGTGTTTTGAACATTAATACTGAGAAGATGTTATTTTTAATACTCGTAAAAAAATCAAAATGGTAGTGATTGCAATCTAATTGGCATATGAATCACTCAAGAGGTCTTGAAGGTTACTACAATCAGAGATGTAAGAAATTTGAAAAATTCTTCCAGAGATCTAGGGTTCAAGCTTTAACAAGGCAACCTTCTCACGACATTAGTACTTGTTTCTACCCAGAAAACGAGCTTGAGCTTGATTAATCTAAGCCTAAGCTGTTTTCACTTGTGAGCCAAGATTAATTAGTAAAATCTAAAATCAGATATGTAATAAATTCGACAAGCATCTAGTTTTTAAGAAATGTTTATTTTGATGCACCAAATTATAAAAATTATACCTACTGTATGAAAGCTAAGTTTGTGTTGTGTACTTTGCAGCTAAAGACGAGGAATCACCAATCCCGCTGAAAGCAACGCTCGCTCGATCAGCAACACGCAGATCTAACACAAAAAAGGTTCCACCCATCTCTTCAAACAACTATAGCCGTGATGATGACGTTGACAGTGCGTACGCGGCCTCCTTGGAGAGCACACTGGAACAAGAGTCACGCCATGAGGTAAGATACTATCAAGGGTAGGGGATATAATACCAATAAAATGGGTTAAAGGCGGCACAGAGAATATTGGAAATAATTGTCATTATTATTATTATTATTATAATTATAATTATTATTATTATTGCATAATCATGAATAAAAAAACAAAACATCTAAATTGCATGAAAGAAGGTTTTGAAGATTCACTCACTATTTTGCATGTTACTTTTACACTAAAGCACTAGAGATTCAAATGTTGACTGAGTGAAGACAAACTGTGATTGCATTGGAAATTTCTCCACATTCTGAAAGTTTCAGATATGAAGGTCTCTTACAATGGCATTCACTTGATCTCTGCAAAGTTTTCATTTTTCTTCAATATTACTTAATACTGTCCTTGATTCATTTGTCAAGATTAGGACCAATGTGGCAAAGACATTAGTATCGTCGTAAAGTATTTTCAGTTTAACCATCAACTATATTAAGCTCATCTATTTATTGTCATAGCCTTGGTGTTGCTGGTGCCATTGTTGATGAGCGAAAACTTTAACATTGGCCATAACTCCAAAACCATTCAAAATATTTAAATGAAACTTGGTACACATATTGTGAGAGACAATACACACATGATTAGCAAAGCCCATAATGCTGGCTATAATAATTGTTGAGTTATGCCTCTCTTTCTATTAAAAGCAACAGACCAGCTTGTGTGTTCACTCAACGACGCTCTTGGCAAATGCTTTTTCCTCACACAAAATTCTCTCTAAGAAGCTCGTTCACATGTTATGTATCACAATTAAGTTTACTTGCACGTTTGCCACTATCAGATGATGCCGACACTTAAAGGAATTAGAGAGCAGGAGAAGGTTTGTGCCAAGTTCCGTTACCATAGAAATGCATGCTAATATTATATGTTGTCTAATGCCATCCTTGTTACATGTCCAGGACTCAACGCAACACTATTGCAACTCACTTTTTTCAAATTTTACATGATGAAAAAAAATAAAGTCTGAATATCTAAAATTTTTTATAGTTTTTAGATATTTTTTCAAAGAGCATTTCAAAGTCTTTTTGATATATTTAATAATACTGTTATGTTTTTGTATTGTTAAAAAGATTTTCAATTATATTTTGAGAAAATATGATGTGAAATTCAATATGGTTGCCTCTGAAATTGAGTATGTACAGTTGCGTTTTCCATTACTGTTCAATGTTTTATCTATCCATTTGTTAAGTTCAACTACCCTGTTTGATTCCTAGTTTCACAATATAATCTTAAGTTACAAAATGGACTTGGCCAGTTTTTGGCACCCATCGGAAATACTGTCTGGGGCATTTTTAGCTACACCTAAGTATGATTTTTATGAGAAAGCTCATGTTGCTTTTTTCAGCGTCAGGGACATGTTAATCTGTGAATTTTATTCTTGAATGCATGCAGGAGTGTTTTCCGGCATAAATTTCTTAAACAAAATTGTTATTACTTTCCCTCAACGCAAGTTTTTTTTTTTAGAGGGGTTGAGGGGCAGGTGTTTTTGTCTTAGATTCTTTGTGAAACTAGTCCCATGTTATCATGCTTAATGCTAAGTTGTGGCAAGAGTGTGGCAACTAAAGTGATGAATTGAGCAGAAAGCAGGCAATGTTGTTTGATATATGTATACACGTTAGCAGTGAATAGGCGTTTTAAGTATGTGTCTAGGACTATGTTTTCTGTTATATGTTATTTTGTTGTCATAATGTTTCATAATATCTGGGGTGCGTTGCTTAAGGTTAAGCCTATAGCTCTCATGTGCTCTAAGGCTTGAAAAGATAATTCTGGTTTGGGTTATCCGATCCTACCTAACAAATAGGACCTGACCCTATCATTTTTAAAGTCTGTCCCTTAAAAAGAAAAACAGAAAAGGAAAACAAACTCACCTAGCTACCCTGCATGTTTTTGGATGTAACCCTAACCACACTTTACTTTTTTTGGCCAAAGAACAAATCGCATCCATCATAATTATGAGAGAGGTCTTCGTACTCTCCTGTACTCTCTTGAGGAGAGCGCTATTTGCATAGAAAAACTCATCAAAAATGGACTGTAAAAAACAAATGAAATTTCTGGAGGCTTTTCCATCTTTGTTAACCTTTTCTATATTTTAACTAAAAATGTTTTTACAAATCAGGCTGTGGATCTTATGTAATACCCTCACGTAGCGCTTCGTGCCTTGTAATGCAACTCACCCCAGATTTTGAATTAGCGCTAACTCATTTTCATTTCCTATTTCATTCAAAACTCTGATTGAACCTGCTCCATTAATATATGGCAAAAGTAGAATGAGGTCTGTCTGGTCCATTAATATATGGCAAAAGTAGAATGAGGTCTGTTTGGTCCATTAATATATGGCAAAAATAGAATGAGGTCAGTCTGGTCCATTAATATATGGCAAAAGTAGAATGAGGTCTGTCTGGTCCATTAATATATGGCAAAAGTAGAATGAGGTCTGTTTACAATTTCATTATTAAAAGTATTGCAAAAAGGCGGCAAACGGATTAATAAATTCATTATATTCTTTTGTTTATATTGAAGTCGTCGTCGTCTGATGAAGAAGATACTGTAAGTTTCAACACGCAAAACGTTTTCTTAACAGTTCAATTTTTCAATATTTGTGTATTTAACTGTAGTGTCGATTTATAACTTTAATTGTATCATGGACTGTGAAATCTGTTGTCCTCTTACATTTTTTTTAGTACATTTTGCTAATTGTAATTTAGAAAGTTCATAAACTTAACCAAAAGTGACGAAAAACTAATCGAAAATGCATGTTTTCAATACGTGTCATTACAATCAATTCACACGATTTCACAGTCATATAGTTGTATAATAGACATTTTTGCATGCTGAAATGAATTAAAGTTCCGAAGTTGCAGTTATTGAAAATTAGTGCAATTACGTTTACCGCTGTTTATAAAGCTTTTCTAATTTCCAAAGACTTATTCAATCACCATGTCAGCGTAATAATTCTATTCGTCTTTTCAATAATCTTGTATCTATGTTTTTCAATGTTTTGAATGTAATTTTGCGACGTTTGTGTGCCTATATACTCCTGCTTTGTTGTGTTCTATGTTTACAGTTCAATAAGATCATGTTTTCTGCGGTTATTTTTAAAACACACCCATTTTATTTTGAATTTCAATAATTCTTACCCAAAGAAATAAGATTGAATCACAAAAATTTGTCTAACCTTTTACCACGCTAATCAATACACCTACGTAACTAATTATTAGTATTTTGCATTTCTTTTTGAGCTTTTAATTAATAGAGTGATATATTCATTAACATAGGTTTTTCAGCAATACCGCATACCATGGCTTCAATAGAAGGTTTTTGCTTTTCAACGCATTAATTGATAAGATTCGGAAGGAAAAAAAAAACTTGCATCAAACTTCAGCCTAAAGTCATTCAAACTCTATTAATCAAGTGAACTCAGCCAAACTTGTGTAGATACATGAGTTTGGCTGAGTTCACTAGATGGTTTACGATGAATTTGATAGAATGAAAACATTCATTAGTTTATCATTATAAAAGTGTTAATATATGTTGGACAAGGTTTTTGTGTAGCCTGCAAAGGATTGCAGTCATATATAAGGATAACTTTGTCTGGGGTCAGTAGGTCAAAAGTCAAGGTCATCCATAATGTTCCAAACAGGTGACATCTGATTTTTCTGAAATCTATTAATATGAGCTGAATGCTCTGTGTATTAAAACAGTGGGAACTGCAACATAAAGAAAATTAAACAAGGTTGTTAACTGAATTATTTGTTTCGATTCAAGAATTGAGACTATGATGACTAAAGAAAATGAATATTTGCCTGCTTTACCTGTACTACAATACAGCATGAAAGACGTATTTTCAAAGTCAAAAGATTAAAACCATGATATGCTTGTAATTAAATATATAGTCATTATAAACACTTGCATAATTTGTGTACTGCAGTTAGATTGATATATATATTCAATGGATTAGAAATAAAGATTAACGTCTAACATCTTACTTTTAGAAATAAATTTCTGTTTAACCTTAAAACAATTTCATAATTTTCAGATGATGAACTCTTTAATGAGCATCAGAAGCAGTGCATCAAAGAAAAAAGAAAAGATTATTGAACAACACAGCTCGTCATCTCTCACGTCAAGGTCGCCGTCGCCAGATACATTGAAAGAAAGCGGTGTCTGGAGTAACTTCTCGAGTAACGACTCAGAAACGAGCAAGAAGAAAACGTAAGGGTGTTATCGTGTTTAGTTAGTTTGTTGTGTGCATTCCTATACGCAGATATCTTTATTATACTTATGTAAAAACGTAAGGTCGTTTTCATGTGATTTTACTGTAAGTGCATTTTTAACACAGTGGTTTATAATTATTATACTTGCATTATAACATAGGGCGCTTAATAATTTATTTTCTTGTAGTTGTTTTTTATGCAAGTGTCGTTGTAGTCTGCATTCTTGATGTGCAAAATATTTAAACTTGGCAATGACTGTAAAATTAACCAAAATGTTCAAATGTGACTTTATGCACATTGCCAGTGACAATATGCGCATTTGTGAAACAAGGGGCCATAACTCTTGCTTTAAATAATGGTTGAGTTGTGCTCCTTCCTTGTTATTGATGTTTGCTTTGCTGTTTCTTTTTTTGTTTTTACCTTGAAGCACATTAGATTCCAATTTTGTTTGTGATCTTTATCAAGTATTTTCCAGTATTTTTTTGTGAACTAAACTTGCTATATATATATGAATGGTAATAATGCTAATTATATAGTTCTTTACATTCTAGAATTCATGATGTTTTTGTCTCATATTTGTAAATAGGGACATTAGACTTTTCTGCAGGTCTTGCATTTCAAGAAGAAATGAGGAAAATCAATTGAAGAAAGCTAATTGCTTGCCATTACCTGATCAAAGTTTTCCTCAAAGACAATTATGAATGGAAAATGTCTTCATGTAATTAGTTTCATTAAAGCCTGCCTGGCTCACACTGTCTCAACTTCAGACCCGATTTCCCTTGAGTTATAGAAGAGGCGTTTATTGTGATGAATTGGTAAGAAAGGATGCCCTTAAGTGGAAATACAAATACTAATGATAATACCACAGCGGTAATGCGAATAAACGATATGCGTAGGACTAAGGAAGATTCCTCATGATTGCTCCAATATCTGTTGCTGTCCTCATTAATATAACACATTGTATTAAAAAATAGAATAATCTTGTTCATTCATACTAAATAAGATTAATGACATGATCAATCACAATAATCTTGGATTATTCACGAATTGCCAAGAAATTGCCCATGAGACTAATCTTTAGGAATTGATGTAAGATTGCTCTACATTTAAAAACAAACAAATATGTAGCAAATTGTAGCTGCAACACATCAGTTCTTAACAGTTAAAAACTGTCCTGGTCTACGATTATGTAGTACTGTCCAAGACTAATCCACAACAATTTAACAATTTATTTTTTAAAAGCATTGCGAAGATTTTGATAATTATGGGCAATCGGGTTGAAATTGCCCGATTGCCCATAAGAGCCAGGCTTGATGCAGCTCATTTATACAGTGTGGGATTTTTTCTGAGGCCAGGGATAATTATAATGAGATATTGATTAGACACAGGGATTCTCTGCTGTATATTTATCAATTAAATTGTTTCCATGGCATTTTCCATTTTTTGCATTAATTCGTCTTACAGTTTTCTTTCAAATATGGCTGTAGAGAGGTAGGAATGTCTAATTATAAATAGCTTTAGAAATGCATCGTTTCTGAGATTTATTTTGTTCCTGTAAATAAATGCATGCTTTTAATATTTTATCTGTATTTTCAGTAAAAAGACTGACTCACCTTTCGAATCGAGACCGAAAATTCCTCGTGAGTCACCATTCGAGTCGAAACCAAAATTAGCGAGAACAAGCTCATATAACAACAAGAAACCGGAAAATGGTGAAGAGACGGTTTATGTGGATTACAATCCAAGCAGTGGTGTGACATTCCGCGAAAATAAAAACTCAGACGTGCAGATAGTTGGTAAAGGATACAACGATGACAATAACTTGTTAGAATCAAGATCGTTGAATGGAATTAATAGAAAAGCAAACGACAAACGAAGATTAACGAAAGGTGGGTAAATCTGATACACTGTGTGTTTTCCATTTTCAATTCCATCCCATCTTTATTAATATCATTGTTATGCTTATCATTTGGTTTTAAATCCCACATTCCAAGTTAAATCATAATGTTCAACTAACACCAAAATCCTCATTTGCTAACTGATTTGTTATTGACTGCAGTTTAAAATGTCTTATACGTAACACTTATATCCCTGTATGATTTTTTTGGAAAAAGTTTCTTAAGGTGTTTGATACAAAAAAAGTGGAGTTTGACTGCCTTGTGGTTTTTGGGTATCATTTGAAAGTTTTTTTTTATGTGCTGAAAAAGGATATGTAAAAAAATATTACTAAAAAGTAAAGAAACAGTTTTTATTACCTTGAAAGTTTGCAAAATTTTGTCAGTATATAATCATTATAATTTTATGGATAATGCATTTCCGGTCATTCTTTTTACATATTGATAATCAGCACAACAGGCTCATACAGTGATAACCTTCAATTGATTTCAAAATTATATTTGCTCACCTGGCATCCAAATTTACCATATATATATATATATATATATATATATATATATAAATTAATGAAGCTACTGTGGTCAAAAGTTACTCAAAGCTAGCAAGGGCTTTTTTATGGTAAAATGTCTTCCGGGCTTGCTAAAACTCTGAATTATATGTAGCAGGGCTTGTTCAAAAATATGATTCCATGCTATAGTATAAGAATTTGGGCTTGTTCATCCAAAAGTATTATTTCAATGACTGAAGCTATCTAAGGGAACTAGCTTTTGTGTGTCAGATGCCTTAAATTGAAGATTTGTGAAATTGTGTGCTGATTGTTCAGAATTTTGTTAAAGTCAATCTTGTTAACTCTCAAATCGTTACTGCTCTTGAAGTGCAATGGATACACTCATTATCTGCTGTTTTTGTAACAAGATTTGGGACCTTTGTTTTAGCTTTACTTGTTCATTTCTAAATGTAAGCACATAAAAATAATGTATGTTTAAAAGTTAACAATGATGTTGTTAACCAGGTTGTTAACTTAGACAAAGTACTGAACAATTAGCACAACAGCTCATACAGGGATAAAACTTTGCAATTGCATGTTTATGTTTTAACAGACTTGAAAAATGTGCCAACAGTTTGTAACTTGTAAACATGTTTGAAACACCAGGCTAATGATTACCTTGGCATTGAATTAAGAAACAAAAATTGAAATGATGGCACAGTTTTTAAGTCAAATGTTGAGCATGTTGTTTTAACACAAGGAGCATTTTTCACTCACAACTGCATTGTGCGACTAAATGTTGTCCTTGGGGCTATGTAAAATTAAGAAAAAAAAAGCTGTGATGGCCCTCTTGTTCACTCATCTCTGTAGATCCACATTTCAATATTTTAGGGAAAGAGACTGTGTAAGATATAACATGCCCATTAAAATAATTTCAGTATCAAGACTATATGCCCATTAAAATAATGCAGCATAAGGATTGGGGAAGGCAGGTTCCACTCATTGTTAAGACTGAATTCCCATTAAAATAATGCAGCATAGGGACTGGGGAAGGTAGATTACACTCAGTGTAAAGACTTAATGCCCATTAGAATAATACAGCATAGGGATTGGGGAAGGTAGATTACACTCAGTGTTTTAATGCCCATTAAAATAATACAGCATAGGGACTGGGGAAGGTAGGTTTCACTCAGTGTCAAGACTTAATGCCCATTAAATTAATACAGCATAGGGACTGGGGAAGGTAGGTTTCACTCAGTGTCAAGACTTAATGCCCATTAAATTAATACAGCATAGGGACTGGGGAAGGTAGGTTTCACTCAGTGTCAAGACTTAATGCCCATTAAATTAATACAGCATAGGGATTGGGGAAGGTAGATTACACTCAGTGTCAAGACTTAATGCCCATTAATATAATACAGCATAGGGACTGGGGAAGGTAGGTTTCACTCAGTGTCAAGACTTAATGCCCATTAAATTAATACAGCATAGGGATTGGGGAAGGTAGATTACACCCAGTGTCAAGATTTAATGCCCATTAAAATAATACAGCATAGGGACTGGGGAAGGTAGGTTTCACTGAGTGTCAAGACTTAATGCCCATTCATATAATACAGCTAAGTAATTGGGGAAGGTAAATTTTTCTCAGTATTAGGCCCATTAAAGTAATGCAGCAAAGGGATTGGGGAAGGTAGATTTCACTCAGTGTTAAGACTTAATGCCCATTAAAGTAATGCAGCAAAGGGATTGGGGAAGGTAGATTTCACTCAGTGTTAAGACTTAATGCCCATTAAAATAATACAGCAAAGGGATTGGGGAAGGTAGATTTCACTCAGTGTTAAGACTTAATGCCCATTAAAGTAATGCAGCAAAGGGATTGGGGAAGGTAGATTTCACTCAGTGTTAAGACTTAATGCCCATTAAAATAATACAGCAAAGGGATTGGGGAAGGTAGATTTCACTCAGTGTTAAGACTTAATGCCCATTAAAATAATACAGCAAAGGGATTGGGGAAGGTAGATTTCACTCAGTGTTAAGACTTAATGCCCATTAAAGTAATGCAGCAAAGGGGTTCGGGAAGGGTAGATTTTGTCAACTTTAATAACCATTAAAATATACAGTGTAGGTATTGGGGAAGGTAGTTTTGACTAAGTGTTAAAACTTAATGCCCATTAAACGCCTCAGACAATGAGTGGGATATTGTTCAAATAACAGAATGGGGTTAGGACGGCTATATAACATTTTGTCAAGATTTTATGGGTAGGGAGTGGTTTAACAAGGGTGTTTTAAGGCGGGATTGGTTTAACCTGTGGGATCTAAATGGTTGGAGGGAAGATGCTCGGGTGTTTTGGCACGCTGCTCAACGTGTGTGCAGGGCTGGTGTCTCGTGTGACAGCATGGGTTCTCTCCCTTGTTTTCAGGCTCTGTCCTCTCGCCTCTAGGGGTTGCCTCTATGCACAGCTATGGTTCCCTGGAAAATGATGACGATAAAGCTCAATCCTCACCTAGTCCCGAAGGAATAGGTGTCGTGGGAATTGGTATGTTGTGCAGCGACAGTCTTGCGTTGCCTAGTGACTCTAGGTCGATAGGATCTCTAGTATAGAGGCTTGCACTATATTCACAGCACTGCGTACTTTGGAAGTTTGGAACACGCTTCTATTTAGTTCATCTATTTTTAGATAAAAAGGTTGAGATATTGTCATCACCTTGGTGACGTCTTTGTCAACGTAGTTGTCATTGTTGTCATACAAAAACTTTAAGCCATGGCTAAATATATAGAGAGATTCACATGAAAGGTAGTACTCCTGCTACCAGTGACAATTCACACACAGACTTATGCACCAGTCAATTGTAACCATGATGTTTTCCCGGCTATCCCCAGTATACCCCCGGACCAGTGGGACAGTACAATTGACTGGTGCATTATACATGATGAGTGTGTCTTATATTATTAGTCATCTTAGGAAAGCTGATGAGTATTAGTATTCGTAAAAATAAACAAACTTACAGATAATTGATTTCACTCAAGTACTATAGTACTTGGAAGTTGGCATGTTATGTTTCTCTAATGTTACGCCCTGTTATTAACACCTTCACTAATTCCTACCTTGTGAAAATTGTGCACGTTATTTGAATGCATGAAGACCAAAACTAAATTTTGTTTCACAAATTAAAAATGAAACAATAATAAATAGATAAATGAGTTTGATTGGTGCTACTCACATTTTTAGAATCAATAAGTATTTTTGTGAGTCTATTTTAATTTTGTGGGTCTATTGGTATTTTGGTATTTTTGTGAGTCAAATAGTATTTTTTGAGTATTTTTGTCAGTTGATTAGTATTGTGAGTCAAATAGTATCTATTAGTATTTTATGAGTCTATTTGTATTTGTGTGTGGATTGGAAAACCCTTAACAAATGATTAATTGTTGCCTGATCAAGGCTTTTCTAAAATGTAATAAGGTTTTACATTTTGTTCGTTTTCAAGGCTTTTCTAGAATGTAATAAGGTTTTACATTTTGTTCGTTTTCTAAGTGTCACAATGGGAATTGTTACAAATAATGACAGATGGTCTCGATGAATGCTTCATTTAAGGAAGCTATAATGTTCTTCAAAGAGATAATGATGGAAAGGCCTTAAAGAACAGTTTAACTTCACTTTTAGAAATTCATTGGCTTAGAGATGAATTGAGTCATCTCTTTTTCAAAGACTGAGGCTGTTTTATTATTTATGTGCAAACACAAATGTTAATTATTTTGAGTTATTGCATAAACTGAAAACCGAAAACCTTGTTTATATTTTTGAAATCATAATGACCGTGAAATTCAATTTTAGCTAAATACAGCTTCAACTTTGTTTAGCAAAAAACTAACTGACGATTTATTATTAATGGATGGATGCAAAACCATGAAATGTAGTGGCTTGGGGCGCCACTGTTCTAGAAATTATATTCATCATTGATGTTGACATGTTAATGCGTTTGTTCTAGCAATAATATTCCATCAATGACATAGCGTTTGTTTGCACTTTAGAATAGCTTGAAATGGAATTTAGTGCAGTGTACATATGAATTTGATGGTAATAATGAACAGTTTAGGATTAAGCTGATTGTTATATAATTCTTCCATTTTTTTGGTAATTTCATTGACAGATCATGACAACTATTTATGCTTGTATTTTAGCCTTCTTTCAAAGCAACCTACGTTTTGTTGAACAATTTAAGGCATTCATTTTGCATAGATTATTTCTGCAGTTTTGGAAGACAGCAATTTTATAATAATAACATAATATCCACCAAATCAGTGAAAATCAATGTGAAAATAAAATACGTGAATTTGACATAAATTCTTTTGTATGCTGTAAATATTTACCCCATGTTTTTGTTTTCCAGGAATGTTTGAGAATATAAATGGTTCAGAACATGCAATAAATGCCGGAAACAGCCAGTCGAACGATCGCAACAATCGTCAACCAATGAAGCAAGACAGGAAGGACTTTACTAGCGGGGTCGTAGGGGTTGGGGTCAACAAACAGGGGTCATTTGAGGACCCGAGCATGGACATACTCGATGACGTGGATGATGTAAGTGTTGTTAAAGGGTGGAACTTAATTATTTGTTTGTTAAAGGTATTCTATTTTCAACAATTAGTGTTTCACTGAAACTTACATAGATTTTAGCTTGTTTGTTTCTGAGTGATGTTCATATGTTGGTGTCATTATCAATAGCTACGAGAGCAGCAGTGTTGTTGTCACCAACATTCAAAATCTTTTATTTTTGCCAATACTCAATTAATTTAAACTGGGATTAAGCCATAAATATGTACACATACTCACTTTGAACAAGTATGGCAAGTTTCAAAACTAACTAAAATAATTGTTGAGTAATGCCCCTTGACTTGCTGAGAAAACTTTACATCTACCCAGCACTCTTGTTTTAACTTGTGCATAGGGCCACAGTAAACAGATTGTTTGATTGACAATCCCTACCAAGTTTTTTTTTTTTTTTTTTTTACTTCCAGACCCTAAATTCTGTAATGAGAAATGAAAAAAAGACCCCTATGGCTTAAAACTCTTGGGTCGTAGGTATTTTTGTATGTCAATTGGGATACAAGCTTATATTAAGTATGGCCTAAATGTTATGTTTTATAATAATTATGACTATTTACCTGCAAAATATCAATTGAATTTATTTATATCAATATTTACTTTTCTTTGATTCTGTATGATCCTGAAAATGGTGTAGGTGTATAGGCTGCCATATATCCACTTAATAAAAGTAAAATTGCACATTGGGGTGTTTTTAGGACATGTTATAATGTTATCATGAGAAAGAAACAAACAAAACTGCACAAATAATACTCAAAACATATTTATGAGTTACCAGCCCTGGGCGTGGAGTGTTCATGTTTTTTGTTGTTTTTTCTTTGATCTTATTTTCTTATACATTTTTTTAGATATGCTAATTGGGTTTTATCAGAGCTTACACACAAATTATGATAGTGATTTGAATTAATCCACTGAAGACCCAAATTTTTTATTTAGCATTGACTTTTATTTGCATATTCTCAGGGTGTTATCTTCATACATAGTTGCACTAATCATCAATGCACTATTCTTTGTTTGAGATGTAAATTGTTTTCAAATCGATATTAATAGTTTTATACTTAAAAGTGACTTAAAAGTGTTGACTTTCAAATAGCCAATAGTTTTCTTCTTAAAAGTGACTTAAAAGTGTTTTATAGTTTTATTCTTAAAATTGACTTTTTATTTAAAAGCTACTTGTAAGTGTTAAAGAGTTCACCAAGAGTTTAATTAACTCTGTGATTTATTGTTAAGGATCCACACAGCTTGAATCTGAATTAGGTGGTAGTCATCACACCACAAATGGAAATAATGACAAAAAATTAGGACCAGCACAAATTAGGAGTTTGTTGGTATACATCATAGAATATATGAAAATATTTATAACTTCAGGACCCAAACAACTTACGGATGAGTCAAAAGCTGAGTGACACAATTGCGAAGAAAAAGAAACAAATGGAAGAAGAACAGGAGCGGGAACGTATCGAACGGGAGAAGAAGAAACAGGAGCATGAGGAGAAGTTGAAGAAAGAACGTGAGCGGCAACAGGAGAAACTCCGTCGCCTGAACACAAGCGAGAGTCTAGGTATCGAGTGTAAGTGTGCGGTGATTAATGCTCACTCTTTCTACCCTTTTAGAACTGTAGGGTCAGCACAGTTAACATACATTTTATTTACTCAGAATATTTCTTTTTTTCTTTTCTACAATTTAAGTTTTAAAGGAAAGCTTCTTTTCCGTGCTTGGGTGAAAGGCCTAAGCTATACTCAAGAGGGTAGGATTCCCATTTCAGGTTCTATGCTGATAATGTTGATGCCAAAACAAAACAAAAACTATTACCTTTCTGACAGTTTGTTAAGTACAAAAGTTTAATATCTCTGATAATGTTAATACCAAAACAAAAACCATTACCTTTTTTCGACAATTTTTTGTCAATTACAAAAGTTTATTATTGTATGCCAAGTTGAAAGACAGTACTAATGGAACACACCCGTGGTTTTGAAAATATCTCACTGGTCAGTCTGTTTGTAAATAGAAAAAAAGATGCAAAGTAATAACATTTAACTGCCTAGATTGTCAATTTGTACCATTTTCAAAGCCTCTTTGAATAGAAAGTTTGGCATTTCAAGAGTTTTGCTGATCATTCCGCTACTCTAGCGAGCGTAATTTAAAGCCAAGATTTAATTGGTCCGTGGAAGTGAAACCAATGAAAATGTTTTGATGCTATGTCGGGGTATGAGCCTGCCTCTTCAGTAATTAGTTCCATGTGATACATCATAGTGTATGCCTAATCATACAAAACTGCAGCCGGTTAATTTAATGTAGGAAATTGACCAATAGGGGTTGCCCTTGTTTTGAAATTGACTTATGTATTCAAGCGGACTATAATCCATAACCATTCAATGCTTCAAAAACTTGAAATGCTAAGTGCAAAAAGTCATATAGCTTATCCATCCTTTCATTAAAAAGTAGGACAAAAGAACACTGCTAATTAACCATACCTTTCCAATGGACATGCAATTTCCTTGATGTAGGTACGTAAATAATGAGAAATTAATGAAGGCTCGTCTTCTTCCTGTCTTCCTGACTGGTATCTGACTTTGTTTGCCTTCTTGGGAGAACATTTTTCCGAATCTGATAACTCCTTAATTTGCAATGGGAAACATTGATTTGATTTTACTTGATTCATGTCCTTTTTTTCTATTGAAAGTGAGAGGCTTTGAATGTAAGGGTCTTTTTCTTGTTTATGTCTTCTATAGCTTTATTACTTTCTCTTCCGTGAAAATAGGCTAGGAAGATCTTAAACCTGGTCCTTAAATCAAACTTAATAAAAAGCATTGACCTTAACAAAACAACAAAAGGTGATGCTATAAATCCTGTATTTCGTGACATCAGGCCAGCAGTTAATTGATCCAAACTTCAAATCTGATCAAAGTCATAAGTGTTTCCTTTATTTTGCCAATTCACTGTTTCTAAGATATGTATTTTGAAAATGTGATAAGAATCTTTTTGGCTATTATAATGATGAGGTGGCTTTGGAAATAGTGACTTATGCTATGACACGTTTAAGTTTATCAAATTGAAAAAGATGAAATGACATTAAATGTTTTGCATCAGAGAAAAACATACCAAAAGTTTGGCCAAAAAATCTGGTAGTGCAAGAAATTCATAAAACCTAAAAATATTGATCCTGAGAAATGATGGGAAATCTCATTTGTTGGAGAAACCTTATTTATTAATTATGTGTATATTAATTTATTTGGATTAATTTGTGGCAGAAGTATGAAGTTATAATATGTTATGTTAATATTTACAGCATTGTCAATATCTGGGGCCGGATCTGGGTCTGGCTCACAAACGAACATGCTGGCCAAGCAGTCATCCCCATCCCTAACCCCTCGGAAGAAGAGCAAACCGTAAGTAAACACATTCATGTCTATAATTATCAATAATTTATATGGCTACGGGAAATTCGCTAACTGGTTTAATCACTGTACAGATAACATGCTGTGTACTTTTTGCATGTTCTGGCTTGTCTCCATGGTAATGATAAAGTGCAATTTTTGCAATGACTATTTTGTGGTGAAAAATCAATAAAAAAAAATGTTCTCTGTTAAGGCAAGGCAATTGGATTGATTAGCTTAAAAATCTCTCAGCTGTGTGGTAAATACAAAAACTTTGTCAGCTTAAAGCGGTATTCTTTGTTACACACACATACCAGTATCTTTGCCCAATCTCAAACGCAGTGATCTCACTTTACAAGATCTCTGCTAATAGCTGGATTTCAGCTATATATAGTTTTGTTTTTTTAAATAAACGGATTGATGCAATATTTTATTCAAGTTTCATTTAATAACAATGATTTTAAGTTGAAAACCAAATTCATTTCAAAAGATAGAAACATTTAGATTCTTGAGTGACGTCACCTGATTTTGGCTGAGTGGCTACTGTACAGCAAAGGGAAGCAACTGCTGCATGTCCAGCCTCTGCTTCAGTAACTCTTTATTTGCAACAACAAAAATCAATTGTTAATAAGCTTATATAAGAATAGATCAGGATTTTGCAATAGTCTTGGTGTCATAGTTCGCACATAGTGCAAAAACTTTGACATTTGTCATAATTTTAACAAAAAGTGTTCTAGATATTCCATTGAAACTTAGTGCATATATTGGCAGAGACGACATGCACATGTTTCTCAAGGCGCAGAGTTTTGGAACTATTTTCTTAATCTGCCAGTATGAATGTTTGCACTATTCTTTATATCAGACTTGTATTTTTCAGTCAACCTGATGCAGAGCCTAGTCACTCCCTGTCTGCATCCCAGCGATCCCTGATAGAGTCTGAGGACCCGAATGACTGGAAACCGTACAAGGACCCTGAAGGAGCTCTGCGGCAGGCACAGAAAAACATTGGCATGGAAGACTGGTAAATCAGGGTTTAAAGATAGATTCTGAAACTCTTTTGGTTGCATGTGTTTTGTATGTATGGACTAGATTTAGAGTTTTACATCGTCAAGGTATGTGAATGATGTACAATTATTAAATATTAAATTTAGTGGAAAGTCAAGATATGCTCAAATCTGTTATTCATTTGTTAATCATAATATCAGTAAGCTCCAATTTCTAAAACAATATTATATCCCCTATTATAAGAGATAGATCAAGCTTAGCTCACCAATTTTGTATTCGTATAAATTGTGTAATATTTCTCCTTTTAAGGAGTTTTGTGACTTTAAATAGTATGAATTTTAAGACAATCATGACATACTATTTTTTGCTTTATAATATTAAGTTAAAGAAAATAATTTGACTTTATGTCAATATGGTACTTAAACCTGTTACGTGTAAGAAACATATACTTGGGTTATGATATGGGGTCCCCATAAAATGTCACATACCGGAAAACGTTTATTTGGGGGTTCCAGTGATGCCAAATAAGTTTGATATGGGGATCCATAGCCAGACAATTGCATCAATAACTCAGGTTTTCTCTAGGATGATTGGTGAAGCAGTGTTTTCAAACCTATCCCAATTGTGTGAACTTGTGAACATGACATGTTACTTCGTATTATTTATGTATGACTGTTAATCATAGCTTTTAAATTCTTAATTGAAAATAATCTGGTATCTGGAAAAAAATCTTTTAACTGTGATCATTTTCACAATATGAATTAATTTTTCAAAAGGGAATATCTGCAAGAGCTTTGAAACGGCTTTAAGTAAGATTTTATATACTTAAGCCCTGGGATTTATATAATTATGGAAAACAGTTAAATGATTTTAAATGTTCTAATCTTATCAGCATTTGTCAATTATTTTTATCATTTTATCTCATTTCATGACTGTCACTAAAAGTTGCTTATTCAACATAGATGAAACTATGACGCTTGGGAATTGTTGAATTTTAAGTTGCTATACATGTAGCCCAAACCCATTTATTACTTTGTTTTGCCTGGCTAGCATGGCACACACACACACACACATATAGGGCTCATGTTGAGTCTGCCATAGCATTAGACTGCTATAGTATACATGTTTGATAACATTTGTCTATAGAATTATAAAAATAAAAATATTAAATTTAACTCAATTAGACTAAACAAAACTGAATCACTTAAAAGGAGATAATATGTGGCTCCATTAATAGTATAAGGTGCTTTGTAATGTACCGTCTAGTACTGTAAGTGTCCAAATTCCACTTAGGTGATTTTTTCCTGTGTACGGAGGTGAAAATTCGATGAACAATTAAATGTGTCTTAATTCAGCTGATCTTAATTGCTTACAGGGAGGTCAAATGTGGCGCCATTAACAGTATACGTCGCCTAGCAATGTACCATCGAGACGTGTTGCTGACCAATCTCCACCCAGTAATCGTAGCCTTACTTGCGGAGGTGAAGAATCTCCGGTCCCAAGTCTCACGCTCCGCCATCAACTGCATCGGGGACTTGTTTTCTAAACTCACCAAACATATGGACACGGTGAGTGTATGCAATATTGCCATTTTGCTTCATAAGCATTCTATTGAAGAACAACATATGTGGGAAATGAGTAGGGCTTTAGATTGAGAAATGAGTATGTTTGTGGTATGGGTACAGGTGTATTTAACATGAAAAAATGATGATATGAAATTATAAAATCTCTTCATCAAAACCATATTATAACATCAAAATAATTATCTATGGTTCAGCAGTTTAAGGCATTTTTCGCTCTGATTAGCATATTGACACATATAATATTATTTCATTCTTTCCCAGGATTTGGACATGGTTGTCCGAGCATTGCTTGCAAAGAACAGTGAAAGTAACGGTTTTATTCGGGAGGATTCAGAGAGAGCTTTATCAGCGATGGTGGAAGCAGTCACTCCACAGAGGGCGCTGGTGGCTCTAGTCTCCGGTGGTGCTACGTAAGTTTGCTTAACTTGGAAATTATACATACAGAATGACTTGAATGATTTATAACTCAACCGTTGTTTTTCGATGAAAAAAAAGTCAATATATTGTCATAACCTAGGTTTAAATCTCTATTTGGTTCTTGAAACTATAATAGTATGAAGTTGATATTCCTAATCTTACACTATTTTGTCATATGTTCATAAGATGCATGGTCTGCATGGGTTAAGTATTATACTACCAATGTGTCATGGACGGGAAATTCAATGGTCAGAGAGCATATAATGTTACGAGTTGTCTAGGCCAGTTATGGGGTTCTGGATTTGATCCCAGGACTGGCATGATACTGATTATGCAACGTGTGTTTATTTTTCAGGCATAAGAATTTTCAAGTGAGAAAGACGTGTGCTCAGTTCCTGGTGGGCATCATAAAAAAGATGGGTCCAGGTCGGATACTTTCTGGAATCAAGGACGTAACAGACCGAATTCTTCCCGCCATTGCTCAGTTTACCATGGACAGTCTCCCAGAAACGAGGTAAGGATACTTGACTAGAGCTTTAATTGGACTACTTGACTAGAGCTTTAATTGGACTACTTGACTAGAGCTTAAATTGGACTAATGCGCGTACATTTGGCATCAGTGTACATCGGACATCATTTTATTTTGGACTTGAGTGTTCATTGGACTTGAGCATACTTTAGATTTAGATTTTAGGGCATAATGGACTTAGGCCTACAAAGGACTTGAACGTATATTCGATTATGTCTACATTTGACTTGAGCATTTGTTGGACTTGAGCTTACATGGGACTTAGCTTACATGGGACTTGAGCGTATATTCGATTATGTCTACATTTGACTTGAGCATTTGTTGGACTTGAGCTTACATGGAACTTGAGCGTCTATTCGATTATGTCTACATTTGACTTGAGCTTTTGTTGGACTTGAGCTTACATGGGACTTGAGCATATATTCGATTATGTCTACATTTGACTTGAGCAATTGTTGGACTTGAGCTTACATGGAACTTGAGCGTCTATTCGATTATGTCTACATTTGACTTGAGCATTTGTTGGACTTGAGCTTACATGGGACTTGAGCGTCTATTCGATTATGTCTACATTTGACTTGAGCATTTGTTGGACTTGAGCTTACATGGGACTTGAGCGTATATTTGATTATGTCTGCATTTGACCTGAGCATTTGTTGGACTTGAGCTTACATGGGACTTGAGCGTAGTATATTGGACTTGAGTGGTATTGTGGTGGTGTTGGCATTCAAAGTTGATTGATATGGACTTTGAACATATTATACAGTTGTTTTAGCATATACAGGATTTTTTTGTACAAAAATATTTATCTTCCTCTGTTCAAGTGGAAGACAACAGTGCAAAAACGGATTGTAAGATCCTATAAATGTGAACTTTGTTTCAACAATTTCTGTTGACGTAATCTCAGTTTTTAGGCAATATTAATTTATATAATTTTAGCACATTGTTGTTCATTTGCTTAGAGAATTAAACAAATTTTTAATAAAATGTTCCCCACTTTTTCTCCAAAAGGTGGTATGGTCGAAAGATGCTGCACATTTTGATGACTCACCAGGACTTTGACAAAATGCTTGTCAAACATCTGCCCGCTAACACTCTCAGAAGTGTCAAGGATATTGTGGAAACCCTCAAAGTCAAGGTAAACATTCAAAATTAGAAAATTGTAAGTAAGTATCATGCCTCTAACATGAATGACGCAACATTATAATCAAGGACTGGAGCCATCCATATTTTTCAATATAAAGACACTAATTATATTGTACCAGAATGGCATCTATTTTCTGATTTCGTTAAATAAATTAATCATTTTACATAAATTTATCAATGTAAACAGGTTGTCAATGTAATATATATTATATCTCATATCAGGTCACCTACTAACCCTGTAACTTATAATATTGTCATTGAATTGTGGCTTGGATATTCTTATTTTGATTAATGTAGATGTTTATGAATTATTGAATCACCCGCAGTTGCAAGCCTCGCTTATCTTTGTTCAATTTATGTCTTGAGTATTACAACAATACAACTAGGATGGACTAATAATGAACTATACAATTGCAGGGTATTAGTGAGAACCCCAACGAGACATCATCAGCACGAGGCTGGCGGTCAGGTCAGGGCAGTAGGTCAAGCTCAGTCATCCGGGGAAACTCTGCCAACAGGTAATGAGAAAAGTAAACTGTGGTCCCGGAGAAATCATTTGTCAAGGATAGCTGAAAATCCTGACTGTCCATGCTAGTGGTCATTTTGGAAAACTGTCGATAGGCAAAGTTGGTTCTGAGGTGTGAAAAATTGTTTGTAGCAATGGTGGTAACAAGTTCTTGTGTCCATGATGTAGATCCCATGGCCTAAGTTTTACGAACAGTAAAAAGTTGGAGTTTGCCAAAAAATCAATTATGTTTCACAAAATTCTTTAAGAAAACAGGTGTAAAATATATTTGTACAGTTTTAACATAAGGCTATAAAGTAAAGAAAAAATATTAAGATTTTCAGTTTTTTGTTTTTAGTATGAAAATGGACTTGATACACTTGTAAACGTTTCCCTCTAGCTTGTTTTAAGAAGGGGAGACAAATGTTTCAACATTTTGTATGAGATATTATACCCAAGGCATACTGTTAGCTTAGATGTCTGCACTTTATGTCACCCTAATCAAAACCTTGGTGATAAAGTAATTGATTTGAATAAAATATTGTTGTTTATTGCCTTTGACATTTGATGGATGAAACTGATTAGAAATGATTTAACCTCAGAAGTAATTCAACCTTTAGCAAAAACAATTTGTCTTCATTTATAATTCAGTCCTATATAATACTTTGGGGAGCTTTATACCAATCATAATGTGTCAAGCCAGCCTTTGATTTTAATTAACCCTTCTTCCTTGATTTTCCCAGCGAGACTCCGAAGCGTCGGAACACACGTACAGACGAAGCCACCATGGAAGAAATCAAAGAGGTCAACGCCCTTATGACCGCTAACGACTGGCGTGACCGCTATAAGGGAATCACCACTCTGCTTGAGATGTGTGAGCTCAGTGCTAACATGGTGGCAGCTAATGTTGTCAAGGTAGTTGTTGAAAACAATCATCATTTATTATTAATGAGAACTATTTTATAAGTAATAAGGCATTCATTCTGTTAAAAACAGTGTCAATTTATTTGCACTTTAAAGAATATATGACAAATGCCTGTACTTAGGTGTAATATAATTGTAACATAATATAGTCATTCCAAAGTACATGTAAATTAAAAAATATATGGCAAATGCCTGTACTTAGGTGAATTATAATTGTACCACCATATAGTCATTCCACATGTAAATTAAAAAATATGACAAATGCCTGAACTTAGGTGTCATATAATTGTTCCACCATATAGTCATTCCACATGTAAATTAAAAAATATGACAAATGCCTGAACTTAGGCATCATGTTAGTGAACCATCATATAGCTATTCCAAATTAAATGTATATTAAAAAATACTATTATTTCAATGAAGAGTTTGTGTTTCATTAATGTGAAAGAACATAACATTAGAGGGTCTCATTTATTTTTGCAGATTTTTGACAAATTCCTTCCAAAGCTGCAAGATCCCAACAGCAAGGTGAACTTGTACGCCCTGCAAGTGATGCTACAAATTATCCCAATTCTTGGCGACTCGATGAGCCCTGTCATAACTATCGCCGTTGGCAATGTTTCGCCCAATTTGTCCTCTAAGAACAAGGAAATCAATCAGACCGCTGTTGACATCATCGATGCCTTTATTGCTAATATTGGTAAGAAGATCTGAAATTTTGACTTTTGTGTCTCTTCAGATATGGCTGATATATAGTGATATAATTGACTGCCTTCGTCCATCACTGCATTTTCATTACAATTTTGTTTTCGATCAATAACTTTTGAATTACTTGTTGTACAGTTTTCAAACTTGGTATGCATATTGGTTATGGTCAGTAAATAACTCGCATTTTAGTGTCAGAGGTCAAGGTCATGTTGACCCTTTACTAGGAAAAGTCTAAACATCTGATTCTTTGAATTCTGGTTGATGAAATTGTCATCAGTGGTTGAAATTAGCTTAAGGATAACTGTTAAGCCCTTGCTTAGCATTTTCAGGTTTTTTTAAATTTACAAAGCAAAGATGACATGTAAGATATTGGGTTTATTGATTCTGAAGTCTTATTTGGATGACTGCAATTTATCTATATTTTCTCTCAATTGCAGATGGCGCCATGTTGATCCAGCCTATGGCCAACCAGGCTCAGTCTGCCAATGCCCGAAGCAAACCCCATCTTGTTGAGAAAGTTGCAGGTATGTTTAGGACAGAAAGATCCATCAGTTTTCTTAAAATTGTAATTGGACTATTTTTTGATGACACACTGCAGCTCCATTTATTTGCATGTGCTATAACATCATTGTTCCTGAATTTTTTTTTTAAAATAAGTTAAAATCGGAGAAAAAAATAGGAAAAGTACCTCAAAAATGACTGTCATGCCTTATTCTTAAATTGTACCTTCAGAACTCTCTTGATAATTTTCAGAGCTTACATTAAGTCATGCTGTGTATTTTCTTTCTCGTTTTATGAGAGCTGTCGGTTTTGCCTTTATATGAAAAAGTTTCTATAAATCTTTGCAATATTTAAATTAACTTTTTGTTTGTGAATGAATTTGCTAAAATGCTCCATCACTTAAATTTTTCAGAATTGGTGGGAAAGGTTTACCCGAAAAAGCAGAAACAGGTCGTGTTACATGTACTGCCTCTACTCTGGCATCTATTAGGGGCCACAAATAGTAGTGGGGCCATTCAAGGGGGAAGCTCGAGTATTCGCATTGCGACAAGCAAACTCGTGAACGCCCTACACGCTCAAATGGGCCCCCAGCTAGTGGAGCGAGCTTCATCAGATGCTAACGTTACACCAAGGCACATACAACTACTGCAAGAGTTCATCGAATATCCTTGAGAATGGGTTTGACCTTGAGAGGAGGGGAGAGAGTGTAATGTGACGAGATTCTTGATTGGAATTCCACACTCACAAAGTTTCTTGACTGCTTGAGCTTGTCATTAACGAAGGGAAGGAATGATATACAGATATTCAAAAATGTTCTTCATGAACACATACAATGACATTTGTTGAATACTGAGTTATTGGGATGAATAAGATATAGTTGCAGATACTCTTTCTTAGAAGAGAAATTGAATACTCCAGTGAGAGATATATATAATGAATTCAGACTATATATTTATCCTTATTGTGATTTTTAACATTATACTTTTTTGTATTTTTCATCTGATCATTTAGTAAGTATATAATAACAACATAGTCATGCACTGTTATTGTTATAGTTTGACATTAGAAAACTGAGGCGAACATTTCCATAAACAATATTGTTAACTTTCATAAACATGCATCCAGTGGAAAACTGTGGACCAAACTGTATTAGAAACTTTGCCCATTTATTGAGATGCTTGTAAGCTACTTGAAGATACAGTGAAAGCTTGTAAGCTAAATGGAGATTTAGTGAAAGCTTGTAAGCTACTGAAAGATACACGGAAAACTTGTAAGCTACTATAAGATGCATTCAAAGCTTGTAAGCTACTAGATGTGGTGAATGCTTGTAAGCTACTAGAAAATACAGTGAAAGCTTGTAAGATACATGAAAATATGTTGTGAAAGCTTGTAAGCTACATGAATATACGGTGAAAGCTTGCAAGCTACATGAAGATATATAGTGAAAGCTTGTTAGCTACATGTACAGGTTTATTTGGAAAGTGCATAATATGACAACACACATAAACATGCCATCAGGATAAGTGGTAAATATTAAGCACCGTTGAAGTTAGATGTAGGTGTATAATGGTTTTTCAATCATGTATACGTATCACTGTATATTGAGACAGTTGTACAGGTTATGTTTGAAATATTTGTTGTAGATAATGCAGATTACTGTGAAGACACAGGTTGTGTTGTAGTTGTTATTTATTGATTACTGTTTTATTTATCTACAATTTATGAGCTGTTATGGAGGTTTTGTTTTCCTGATGAGGAAATTATATGTGGTGTTTATGCCAGGGACATGTGGTGAGAATTGAATTTGTCCGTTTATTTGATATGTTGAGGGGTGCCTGTTAGAATGTAGTAACTATTTGATATATAGAAGGACTTGCAATGGTATTGCAAGCACCCATTTATGTGGGTTTTTAACCCAGCTTGTTAAAGATGTTTTTAGTACCAATATAAATTGGTTATTTGAATTGTAGTTTTAGAATTGAAGCATATATAAATATTCCATGCATTTTTAGGCCTAGAATTTATTCCTGAAATGACACACTGACTTTTTTAGTCAGGTTTTACAAGCATGTATTTAGATATCATATTTTAGAAAAATTGATTGCAGTCCAACAGACCTTAGATGGGATCGCCAGTAGCTTTTGAAAAAGAGAGATATCATTATGATGTCATGAAAAATCTGTGATTTATCTAATGTGCTTATTAGATTTTTATTAAATTTGAGCAATACCAGTTGCTAAGTTTTAAATGAATTACCAATCATATTAATGTAAGTGCTTTGTAAATATCCTTTGTTGTTAAGCTGCTTTGGTTATTTAAGTTATTTTTGTGTATATTGTAATGTGTTAATCCCATGAAAGTCAGATACACTTCAACACCAGAGGAAAACAAATATTTTACAGTCATCGAAATTAGTCTTTTGGATTAAAAGGCCGAATTCTTATATTACTGCTTGACATTACAATTTTAAACAAGCCCTGCTGTATAAAACCTAGAATTTGAGCAAACCGGGAAAGCAATTAACCAGTGCAGGGCTTTTAGGCTTGTGCTAATTTGGACCACTGAATTTATTTCGACCACTGAATATAGGATTTATATTTGATAAAAAAAAATGCCTTGGAAATAAATGGTTGAAAATCAGGAATTAGCATAAAATAATTCAATGTTTAAGATTATTTGCTTCAATTTTGTTTCAATTAATGCAGTCCCTGTTATAAAGTCTTCATAAAGAAGCTAGAATGATTGTTCTTTGGCCTGACACACATTATATTATAATCTAGTTTTACAACTGTGATCTGTGATAATTGGATAACTTTGCCAGTGATGTTTTTGACTCACATTTGTGCTTTATTTATTTTCATGCTGTCAAGTCATTACATATATGCATTCTGTTCTTTAATTTCAAAATCTCTGACAATAGAAAAATACTTGCCACAACTAGCTATCACCCAGCCTGGTGTTTGTTACGTCTTCATTTGAATCATCAGTAACAAAATAATGACCTTTATTTTCAAAACTTGGATTGATAATTAGACAGTGATGCTCTTGGCATCGTAGCAATAAAAAGGAAGTTACATTACGCGCTAACATTAGATAAAGCTTTGAAAGCTCAAAATGTTTTCTTTATTTTCCGTATACTCGATACAATTAAGAGTAAAGATATCAGTAACTGTTGTTATCTTATTTTAGTTTTACCTAACTTATTTTAATCTGACAGTGGAAGTCCTCATTTTAAGTTTTAGTTAAAATGGTTTACCGCTTTAAAAGTGCTGCTACATTTGTGATTGGTTTTTATTCTGTTACTCTAGATTAATTTTACAGATTTGTATTTAAAATTTAGTTTTTACTTTCATTGTGAATTAGTTCTTTTAATTCCGACTAAACTTTGATTGGTAGTTATTTTAAATAAACATGTCTGTTACTTATACATTTTGGCAAGATTTACTTAAAAAACTATACCTTACAATTTTATCATTATTATTATTATCGTCATCACATTATATACCATAACGTGTAAATTTTAAATAGACATATCTATCTCCTATGGTCCGTCCATTGAAGTACATGAAGGCCTCGATTCTGTATATTATAATTATATTGCACTAAAACTATTATGTAAAATTGTCCTTGCTTACAGTTATAAGTTCTTTTTTTATTCACTAGTTATTTAATCAATTTTTCTTCATTGAACTTATTGAATATTGCAATTCTGATCGAGACGTGTATAAAGGCGTTTTAAATTATATAGATATGAGTGGTTCTTCTAAATGAAATTATCTGCTTTATATAATTTGTGGTTCAAAATATGCAGTTATTTATCACAGAATATAATTAAAAATATTCGCAGCATACTATTAATTACCTCACCCTAATGTTTTTATTTCCACCAGACCATTTTAAGTACCATCATTTTTTCTTGTTTTGGTGTAGCTTTAAGACATTTTATTGCACTGGAAAGGCGTGTAAATGAACTGTTTTTATAAAGCACTCTAGCTTAGGTTGACCTAGACAAAATGGAGATTATTTTAGTGTGAAAATGACATTCGTTTACCTTAAAAAAGGAGAGAAAAAAAACTACCAATCCTATTTATGGGGGGTGGGGTGAGGGGGCAGTGGTATTGAAAACTTATAATTTTGTTCCGCCTTAATCATAGTGTCTTCAACCTTCAGCATGAACTGGATTGTTGTTTTCATCAGCATTTGTAATGCTTTGTTGTGAATTTATTGTGTTAGTGAGTTTGTCTTTCAGATATGAAAATGCTTAATTGAAACTCACATATTAAGAATATAGTCACTTGAAATATCTATTTTCTATTAAGTGTTATCACAGATTATTAAGAGAGAGAAAACACAAGAAAAAAAGAAGTGATTTTACATTTTACTTTAGCTGTAAGCTAATGTGTACATAATAATTATTTATATATTCATCTTGTTATCTAGTTTGACGTCTTTGTTCCTGTTAAAGGCTGTTAATGTACATAGATAGTATTTATATTCCATGTTAGTGTATTGCATTGGTCAACACTTAAATCGTTAAGCCAGCTTTTGCGTTCTACTTGTCTATCTTTAAAGCTTGTATTCATAACTCTCTTTTACTAGTTACAAATTAAAAATTAATACATGTATGCCAGAAATCCTTCAAAGAAAGTTCTAATTGTTTAGAATAAACATTCATGAAATGTTAAAAGATAACTTTTATAAAGTTTATCTATATATATATCTTGACTGTCTTTAGGAAATATTGGTGTAATAAAATTGAAAAAATAAAATTACTGTAGGCTGTGCTCAGTCTACAATTTTTTTCATGGAATATTTTAATGCATTTTACATCTGTTTTTTTGTAAATAGTCTAGAGAAAACATCATTTTCTTTTATGTCAGAGCTTTAAACATATCAGTCATTTTTAGGGGTGGTCCGCATAACTGTATTAACTCGAGTTAAAAATTAGGTAGTAATGTCAGTTTTGTAAGCATCTCTAGATTTATTCATTAAAGCTACTTAAATGCTTAAAAGGATGATTGTTCGTTGTCAGTTTTAAATTTGCTATAAAGCTCAACTTGTGTGTGATTTTCTGTGGAAATCTTTTCCCTAAATTATAGCAAGAATTTGTTGAAAAATTGTGCATGTTTAGTAATACTTAAAACAGTTTAAAAAAAATTTTAATGTGAAAATAAGTATTATGGTTAATGATGGATTATTACTGTCGTAATAATTGATAGAATTTTTTTTTATTTATTATTAACTTTCTGAATTGCATGATTGATGATATGTGTGTGCATGTTCTGGAGTATATTCTGTTGGCTTGCTCAAACCCTGTTTCATGTCTCTGCAAATCATTTTTCTTTAGACATTCTGATTCTATGTGTTGACAAGACATTATGAGAAATAAAGTATTGAATATTACATTGTTTTCGTTTTTGTTTTGCCTGTGAAGCACTGTAAATGCAAAGTGATGACTGTTTTCTGGCAGGGACTTCAGCATTGTGCTTGTCGGCATCCAGCTTTCGTTTCCAATAACATTTGAACTACTTGTAGAATCTCCAAGATTGGTAATGCACATTGCTTGCAGGGGGCTTCCGCATTGTGCTTGCCGGCATCGCACTTACATTTCCCATAACATTTGAATTACTTGTAGAATCTTCAAACTAGGTATATTCTGTAAAGAGGCTAGACACCAGATGGTCCCAAAATCGGCAAATACAGTATTTCCTCAAAACAAGCCTGGAATTGTCAATACGAGCTAGTGTGTAGCCAATAAAACCTCTTTTTACATGATTTAAGGAATAAACGCAACAATCTTGTCGGCCCACACGCAGTGTCAGTTTCCCCATTTAAAAATAGCATGGAATAGTTTTCAAAGTTTTAACAATGCACTTTGGCTTATGGTCAGTAAATTACCCCTATTGATGTTGGGGTCAAAGGGCGAAGTGACCTTTACTAGAAAAATTATGGGCGATCGACAGGAATTTTAAGTAAATTCTTTACACCAGCAGTGTATTTCTAACAGTTTGTGGCACTATTGTTTTCAGGGTTTAGCATTAACAGCATACAGACATGAACAAAATATGAATGTGCCGTAAGTGATTGTTAAAAGACAATATGTACAAGGCTCATTCAGTTTCAGCATTACCCACGAACTGTTTTTGCGCAGGAGTCCATCAGACTACTACCGTACCTTAGCCTGAGTCAAAATCAATGAGTCGAGTGCATGAAGTAAATTAATTTAAGTTAATTAGCTTCAAAAGAATTCTGGTCAGAAAGTTTTCAGAAATTCACAAAATTTATTTGTATTGTCTTTCTTAGCCTGAAGGGTATGACAGACTCCCAAGCTCTAAAATGAAGGCGTCTGCCAAAACTGACCAGTCTCAGCTCCCTGACTAATGTCAAACCCTGGTGTTGCATATCATATTTGACACAAGGTTAACAATAATTTCCTAGTAAAAAGACTACATTACAATATCGATGATTTTTTTTCGAAGTATATAGTCTTAGCTAATGCTTTTATGCTTTGGGTCAGTAAAGATGGCCAAAAAAGGGAAATACCTTAGAGTTGACACTTAAAATAAGTTACAAAGGGCATTAACTAAAAAAATGCTGTAGCCATAGCCACTGTACCCATGCACTGCACTTCTTCTCAATGATATCCATCTGTATATGAAGAATGACGTCGATACCTAAAAGACTTTTCAGACAAGCTAAAACTAAACTCATGGCCAATGTTTTAAATAATTCTTTATTCCAAAGGAAAACTAATAAATACATAATAACCATAAAATTATACACAACTTTTAAATAAAATATTTTCATAAAAATAATAAACTGTCCAAAACCGAAACAAGAACTAGGAACAAGTTGAAATAATCTGTAATAGATCGTAATGCAAAATATGGCATTTTTGTACAATATAAATTTGGTGACCCAATATGGGAAAATATAGGGTCACTGCTAACCAGTCCTGGACCAATGGCGTTGCGTCATTTATGTTGGAGGCGTGATATTGCAAAATATTATACCAGTAAAAACATGCTGACAGGACACATAAGGTCGTCATTTAAAATATTTTTAATCTAAAATCATTTGAATTTTTATTGCAAATATTGATGCATTTGGATACCTTTTGAAACCTTGTATCTCACAAATTTAAAAATACTTTTGATCGTATGATTACATTACAGTATATATATTAATTATATTTATATCATTAATGATTAAATGCAAAGCATCAAGAAATATTTTCTGCTGATATGTACCGGTAACTTGGAATTGCACATAATCTTTTCATACCAACCCTTCACAATTATAATCATTTAAAAAAATTAACATTTAAGTAAAACCTAACCACTCGTTTACTCTCTGATTCAACACCTGCCACCGTGTCAAACTCACTGTCTCGTTAGGACTTTGTCCCTCCTCACTTTGCAACTGATGGCCTATTCTAAAGTATGAGTCAATGTAAGTGCGACATATCGGACATTTATCAAGGGGTTTGAGGCACGACTTGCAAACACAAGCATGCCTGCATGGCAGCAATGTGTAGAAAATCGGCAATGTCTGACATATGCAACAACAACCATTGATGTGATTAATATTTACGTCACTATCTGAGTCTGTTTTGCTTTCACTGAAAGCAGGATCAGTTGGAATGTCTTGAACTCCTGAAGACTGACCATCATCGGTGGTTCTGTTGATTTCTGATGTAGGTCTGTTATTGTGGTCAAATTCTCTGTACTCCTCATCATGACTGACAAATATTGGCTGAAAAGGTGAAAGCAGGTGCAACTTATGATGACGCAATGATCAGATATAAGTGAATACTCATTGAAAGGAACCCAACATCAGTAAAAATCAATTAATTATGATCATCAATACTCTATTTGAATCTGTTTTTGGCATGGCACTACATGCAGGGAATTTTGTTCTTGAAACACACTGGTAAATGGTGACAGTTATCACTCACTTTTTGTTCTACATGTTTAATTTATTGATTTTTTTTTTTAACCATTATACTACACCATGATCAAGATGCCTTTTTTAAAAAGGGCACCACAAAGTGTATGCATATTTAGTACAACAAGGGGAATAACTCCTCAATTATTAAAGCCAGAGTTATCAGCCTTGCTTAAAAAGTGTGTTTTATCTCGGGCAACATGTATACCAAGTTTTATAAAAAATATCTTCAATTTTTTTTTTATATAATAGTTATGATCAAGGTTGTTTTTTTATACAACAACGCCGACAACAACACCAAGGCTATCACAATACTTCAGCCTTTTAGAAAAACAGACAAACTAATAACAATGATCTTATATTTAAAAAACCTATGGCTTAGAAACATTTGCTTATTATTGAGATGATATAGAGCAATAACTGACTTACCTGTAGGGTGATCAGATTGTTATGGTTTGTTTTGAGAAACTGGTAGACGATGTGTGAGTCAAGGGTACACAACTCATCCTTCAGGTGAATCACGGTGAATTGGGTCATCTGGAAATGTTTAAACAAGGAACTGTTAAAGCCTTTAAAATATTACAGTTATATAAGAATTATGATTCTTAACCCTTATTTCTTGTCAAATGCAAACACATTATGGAAAAACCGATGTCCATGTCCAAATATATCAAAGGGGGAGAACTCTTATAAAAACTAATGAAACAGAATCAAAGTGCTGAAAGCACTTTTCAGTATAATATTACCAGTAACATTTCTAATGCTTTTATTCAATGGTACAGGCTCAAAGAAAACACTAAATTGTAATCCAATGATGATATACATGTAAAACAATAATTATTAAAGCCAGAGTCTCGGGCCATTCTAAACATGTGCATATTGTCTCTGGAAACATGTGTACCAAGGTTCAGTTCAGACCAAAGTTTGCACAACAATGCCAATAACAATACCCAACTTTGAAAAGTATGAGACCTAAAAATTACGGAAAGCAACAGTAAGTGCTGAACATTCTAAAGTGTTCAGGGTTTCAACAAGCAGCACACCATTTACACTACAAGTATCGTGGAATCTTTTTGAGCTTTTTTTTCCTTACTGCCAAAATAAATCTGATGATTTTTTGTACATGATAAGCCAAGTACATGTACATACATGTAGTACTTACAACAGCTGTGAAATGGTCTGTTACATTTCCATCTGTCCGTACCATGACAGCTACTAGAGGATACTTGCATCGTGGAGGTTCACCTAACGTTTCAACTGTCATCTCGCTAGGACAATGTATGTGCCATTCTGTTTTGCTCATGCCCGGTGTGATCCTGATGTAAAGAAGGTTTTATCAAGTTAAATGAATGAAACTTATTTGTGGAATTTATAATTGACCAAAAACCACCTTAACTTGATTTTCCATTCAAGATGGTGCACCTTTCCTGTGTTTATATGTTACCACTTACAGAATAACTCACAGTTTTAACCAAATATCAAAACTGGTTCAGCCACTGTTTATATGCACCTGATTAAAAACAAAATCGGCAGTCTGTTGATTTACTGAAATAAATGTATTGGAAAACTTGAGAAAAATAGCCTTCTCATTGAACAAAATAAATTGTTGACCACTAAAGTACATGCTTTTTTATGACAAGAGCCTCTTTCAATTTGCTCTATTTTGACAAAAGACAAATGGGAAAGATCATATCTGTGATTAGACAAAACTAGAGCTGTCACAGGAGTGACGAATACCCCCAAATGCCGCCTGGACACAGGAATGGCAAACCATTCCTTTGAAAAGAGGCCATAACTCCAAGGTTACTGCACACTGCATCTTCTTTTATCATGCATGTATTGTTTTATTTAAATCTGTTGGGTAATTTAGAAGTTACACTGCTGACAAGAAAAACTAGCCTTTCATGAGTTATCGTCCGGAAACCGTTTTTCTATTTTTAGTAACAGTGACCTTGACTTTGGCCCCACCAGCCCCAATATCGAACTTGACCTGTATCTTCTGATGTTACACCTGTGTACCAAAAATTGTTCAAATCTGTCTAGCCTTTCATGAGTAATCGTCCGGAAACCGTTTTTCTATTTTTAGTAACAGTGACCTTGACTTTGGCCCCACCAGCCCCAATATCGAACTTGACCTGTATCTTCAGATGTTACACCTGTGTACCAAAAATTGTTCAAATCTGTCAAGCCTTTCATGAGTTATCGTCCGGAAACCATGACAGACCGACCAACCGACCGACAATCTCACTCCTATATACCCCCTCAAACTTCGTTTGTGGGGGTATAATAAAACAATACTGACTATATACCATGCAGTTACAGCGGTTATTACAGGAACTGTATACTATATAGAAAATGCTTTTGAATACAATATAATTGACCTTTCAGAGTCATCACTATGAAGAAACTGTTCTGCAAATGTTTCCCCAGTCTCCAACCTGCTAACAATCTTTGCAGCTGTAAGATTGAGTTCTTTTTGGAAAGCCTGAATGTTAACTCCCCAAAATAACTGTAGTTTCGATTCCTTGCTGACAGAAAGTTGTAGATGGAGGCCCTCTGAAAAAAGTTTGAGTCAATGTAATAACTGTACACAAGAACACCTATAAAAAGATTCGAATGCATTATTTTATTTTAACTATGTTCATAGATTGTTCATAGCTTTGTTAAAGTTAACAATTTTCAAATTTGTAGTATTCTGAAAAGTTAAAACAGATGCAGTTTGATCTGCAGTATACCTAACAATGTTTGAGTCAACTATTTGAGCTGTTCTTGTTTTATTTAAAAGTATTAGCACATCATAAAATATTTCATCTTTAAAAGATGTTGTAACACACATTGTAAACTTTAAAAAAGTTCTAAACAATTGGGCCAATGTTAGATTAAAGATGCACTCTAACTCCCAAATAAGATTTACCACAGTTAATATGAAAACAATGGTTCTTATGAAGGATACCGAGTTCAGTTTGAAAGAAAGATTCAGAAAACACGATATTTCTGCCGTGACGATAGTAGATCACAGTAAATCTTTTAGCATGCACCAATCATTTAATATTTTTGCGTTTTCAGCAGTTAAATATATGGTTGTTATCAGTAATTAATATTTTCCATAAATGCAATATTTAGTAAGTAGTTAAAGGTTTATCACTCAAACTTTACGTTTGTTATACATGTGTACCGTATGTATTGATTTTGAACAAGAGTGTCACTTTAAACGACCGTGGGAATTACGGTGACCAGCCCAGTGGCCAAACATTTAATGGTAAGAGGCATAAGGAAAAAGGTAACAGGCGCTAAATGAGAGACACACAAAGTCAAAAATGATCAG
Source organism: Mya arenaria (assembly GCF_026914265.1). NCBI lineage: Eukaryota > Metazoa > Mollusca > Bivalvia > Myida > Myidae > Mya > Mya arenaria. The sequence continues at coordinate 45,160,542 of NC_069132.1, forward strand.
GCCATACACTCATAAAAATATAATCATTATTAAACTAGAGATTGCTTTTTTGAAAAAGCGCTTGTCTCCCCTATTGTGTGGTCGTAGCTGAGAAAAAATAAATGATGGACATGAAATTTGTAACTTTGGACTGGAGACAAACCAACAGTGAAGTTTGGTTTATTCGATTATATTAAATAGTGAAGAGAAGAAAGTGTTGTTGATTAATCATGGAAAATGTAAACGAAGTTTGCATTGTATGAAGTTCCTGGGCGCAAGCGTTATTCAATTATTGATCGGAAACCATTTTTCAGCTCACAGTCATCGTGACCATGACCTTTTACCTACTGATCACAACATCAATAGGGATCATCTACATAACCAACTTGCATACCAAGTATTAAGTTCTTGGGTGCAAGTGTTCTTTAGTTACTGAGCGGTAACCATTTCTTCAACTCAAGGTCATGGCAACCTTGACCTTTGACCTACTGATCTCAAAATCAATAGGGGTCATCTACTAGTCATGACCGACTAGCGTACCAAGAATGAAGTTCCTGGGTACAAGCGTTCTTAAGTTATTGAGCAGAAACCATTTTTAAGCTTAAGGTCACCGCCAACGTATCATTTTTTACCTGAAGGTAACCTTGACCTTTGACCTTTTGATCTGAAAATCAATAGGGGTCATCTTCTAGTCATGAACAACTAGCTTACCAAGTATGAAGTTCCTGAAACCAAAGGATCTTTAGTTATTGAGCGGAAACTTTTTCTTCACTTCAAGGTCATGGCAACCTTGACCTTTGACCTAGTGATCTCAAAATCAATATGGGTCATCTTCTAGTCATGACCAACTAGCATACCAAGTATGAAATTCCTGGTTGCAAGCGTTCTCTAGTTATTGAGCGGAAATATTTTTTTACATTAGAGGTCACAGCGACGTTGACCTTTGACCTTGTGACCCCCCAAAATATAGGAGTTTTCTAAACCTCATGATCAACCTCCCTACCAAGTTTGGTGAAGCTAGGTCAAACCATTCTCAAGATATTGAGCGGAAATGTTTTTTACATTGGGGGTCGCCGCGACCTTGACCTTTGACCTAGTGACCCCAAAAACAATAGGGATCTTCTACACCTCATGACCAACCTCCCTACCAAGTTTGGTGAACCTAGGTCAAACCGTTCTCAAGATTTTGAGCAGAAATGTTTTTTATATTGGGGGTCGCCGCGACCTTGACCTTTGACCTAGTGACCCCAAAAACAATAGGGATCCTCTACACCTCACGACCAACCTCCCTACCAAGTTTGGTGATCCTAGGTCATGCGGTTTTCCAGTTATCGATCGGAAACGAAGTGTGACGTACGGACGGACTGACGGACTACCGGACTGACGGACAGGGCAAAAACAATATGTCTCCCCCAGAGAGAGGGAGACATAATGATGGGGTTACTGTCAAGGAACAGTCAGGAAAACTATTCACTGGGGGTTTAAAATTAATTTATTAATAAATATTCCGGTAGGGGAAACCATGTTGGAACAGTCAGTGATATAAGAATTCACTAGGGGGTTAAATATAATCATTAATAAATGATGGGGCTACTGTTAAGAAATGGTCAGTGAAAATTGGGGTTTAAACTAGTTTATGACTACTCAAACTTACACTAGTCCCAACTCTTATCAATAATGACATAAAGAAATGTAACTTTCTAGCAAATCATTGAAATGTATAGATAGCTGATGAATAATTTAAATCCATTAAACACTTTGAATTGAAGTCCATGTAAAATACTTTTCAAGGTATGATAAAACTAGAAATGTGTCCATAGGACACGGATGCCCCCACTTCGATTTTTTGCCACAGAAAATAAGCCATAATGATTATTCAGGATAATCTGCACATATAGGATAAGTTGAGTTGAGTTGGGTTTTACGGCATCGCAAGACTGTATAGGTTATATGGCGCCATTCAGGCAGGAAAAAACTTGTTGGATCCATATTGGACACATACTTTTCAAGAATTAGATTGGAAACATATATTTTTGAAGTATTTTTGGCAAAAAAGGGCCGTAACTCCTAAATGACTAAAGCGATTTCCATGACTATCGAACTTGATCAAGATATTATGGTCACAAACATGTGTTTAAAGTTTGGTGAGGATTGGACAAACAGTTTTCAAGAATTAGATTGGAAACATATATTTTTGAAGTATTTTTGGCAAAAAAGGGCCGTAACTCCTAAATGACTAAAGCGATTTCCATGACTATCAAACTTGATCAAGATATTATGGTCACAAACATGTGTTTAAAGTTTGGTGAGGATTGGACAAACGGTTTTCAAGAATTAGATCGGAAACAATCTTCGGGACGTACATACAGTACACTCCACGCGGAACTACCACTTTCCTCGGTGACTCGGAGGCGTTTTTAATTTATCGCGGATTTCCGCCGAGTACGCAACCTTTTTCCTCGCTAAATTTCGCCGAGTTGCACCGAGTTAATCGTTTTCTATGGAGGGTTTTATTGCCGGTAGCGCCGGTAGCGCCGGTGATCGAATCGATTTATTGACCTAATCGCGGAACTCCGCGTGTTGTGCATAGCTACTACAGAACATTGCTTCTGTTAAAACAATATTGAATAATTAGATAATTAATTTTAAAAGTACAGTAAGTTTCTTTTTAAAAACAATTACTGTGAAATCATTAATGTTCGTGGGGCATTAATGTTCGTGGTTTTCGTGGGTTGGGTGATCCACGAATTCAAGATCCCACGAAATATAAACCCTTTATTCACTTTTTCAATTGCCTTGTTACGTACATACTCTAGTATATTCTTTACAGAGGTCGCAGCATAGAGTGTTAAAACCTGTCTCACTGTATAACTTACGATCATTATTCTGTTAATATATTATAACTGCCTTTAACAAATAATCAACCAAATCAATTAAATGTGTTTTATGCAGCAAATGACAGTTATAAGCACGTGTTAAAACGTGTGCTGTTAATGAAAATCTCCAAATTTACAAGATGTGAGTGATGAGTGTCCATACTCGATTTTTTTATTTAATAAAATAATTAATCGATTACTAGTATATTGAAGGTTACTAAGCACCGAACGTGACAATGTACGCACCTTTTCGGTGTTTTCACAGTTTGCAAAATTCTTAATTGGCATTCAATGGCTTCCCCTATCTGTATTTATGATCAGGGTACATCTTCTTTTATTACCTTTATTCCCAATTAAAACGATAAGTGACATGGGTATATGCACTAATTGGCATGTCGTACCACATTAGCGAGTGTCATAAACCGAGTGACGTAGAAGACGGAAATCACGGGCCAGCGCGTGGATATTATGCAGATGATCTAGGACGATCGCATCTTCGATTTTTTTTTTTCAAAAATGAAAATCCACGAATTCAAGTACCCACGAAATTGTTTATTTTCGGCAAACCACGAAATTTCATGCCCACGGACATTAATGATTTCACAGTATCGAAAATTTCCATATCAATTTTCATCAGCATCGTCTTACAACTGTTGTTTTTCACATTATGTAATTGAAAGATATACCACAGCGTGCGTTTGTGTTTTTTATTGTCATCTTTCTCTTACTATATTAAGGTGTTGAGAACTTAAATTAGATTGGAGTAATGAAGGTGTTGAGAACTTTGTAAGTGTGAATATTTTTCGGTCTTTTTTTCCTAATTTGCATTTTACCTGACTTATTAATTTATCCGTACTTATCAATGGTTCTAAACTTATTTATAACGCAAATAAGTGTAAATCCTTCATCAAGTTAATTAAAATCCCATTAAACACCATTTTATACATGCATTGAAATGAATAACACATTCTATCGGCTTTAGATCAAACAGTCACTCTGTGTGACGTCACATAACTCACAGTTTTACCCACGAGGATCTCATGGAGAGCATGTATATTGTTATGCAGGATTAATGTGTCTGAGTGGTGTTTTCGAATGTAACTGGAGTATTGCATTTCCAACTTCAATTCATCACATTAATTAGTTACCTATATCATTGAATGTGTTGACTTTTATTGATGATTCAATAAGTATAACTGTACATAATTGCTTCATACAGTCTATAAGTGTGGTATATAAGTTTTAAAGTTTATTGGCAGATTGTTTTACAAAAATGTCATGTCTTTGTTTTCTTAATCCCTGGATTGCCCTTGTTGTTTATTTAATCCTCCCAATAAATATTTCACACTTTCTCTTTCTACATGCAATACATCGTTTAAGATGGGTATTTACTAATTAACTTGTCACAGTGGTGTACTATACTGTTAGGTAATCAGGCTAAGATGAAAATCAATAATCTTCGTTTGTGAAACTTGGTAAGTGTGAAAGTTACGATTGATGTCCTTTGGGTGTCCGAAAATTAAGTACGCGAAATAAATTATTTTTATAAACAATCACGGGTGTAGCAAAAATTATCAAATAAATTAAACAAAATTAGATACAGTGGGAGATTCTTATCGGTTTTCCTCCGAGTTTCGCGGTGTTTTTACCTCCGAGTAACGCGGCGATTGTAATTATACGGTCCACTGATCATCCTCGGTGGGTGAACGAGTAAAAACGCCGAGGAAAGAGGATTATGATCAATTGGATGTCGTGTCCGCGATGACCAAAATCCGCCGAGGAAAACGGAAAGTGGTAGTTCCGCGTGGAGTGTACTGTACGTACAGACAGACGTACGTACGGACAAGGGCAACCCTATATGCCGCCACTTTGTGGGGGCATAAAAAAAATTCTTACTTAGTTTGATACTGATAAATGACTGCATGTTCTGAATATTAATGTCAATGAAAGTGTTTTCTTAAATCTGAACACCAAAGTAATCACCTTCTCAAGCTACAGCAATAAATCCTATATTTGCAAGCCTGAATCAAGCCCTGGCTTCTAAAAACATGTGGGGTTTGTTAAATGTGTTTATATACCATTATTATGGCTTGTCATACACTATCAAATCCAACATATAGTTTTTTGGCTTGCTCAACAAACTCTTAATTTCATTACTTTTAAGAGAGGTGACAGAGTCTGACAGCAATTGCAGGGAAAACGGATTGTGAAGAGTTGTCATCCTCTCTTCGTGAGCTACATTGTAATGAGTGGCTGAGCTGGACATGAAATGATCGCCATTTAACCTGAAAATAAGAGTGACATAATGGTGAGTGGCCATGCTTGACATGAAATGTTGATTAACAGGAAGAGTAAGTGACATAAAATTTTACAACGGTTACATAAAACAATGACAATCTATTTTTATCTTTCATTGTAAAATAAAATAAAACTGATTACATATTACAGTGTCTATATTACAGATGCCAATTAGTCCGCCCGGTTAGCTCAATCGGTAGAGCCGCTGAGCGTTGGACTCTGAATTGGACAACCAGGGTTTGATTCCCGGGCGGACCAGGTCACCTCTGTTGTGATTGGTTATGAAATCCTTTCTACGACCATTTGCACTGTACCACTGCCCCTGGCATGTACAGAAGTTGTCAGTTCCTTGCAGAGGTGAAGGCACCTTAGTAGTACTGGTTTAGTCCATATAAACAGCCGCTTCAGAGTCTTGGATAATTTTTGTGTTGGCGACTCTTCGCGTCCATATACCACTTGTTGTTTTCCTAGCCAAGATCCCAGCGCTAAGTATATTTAGCGCAAAGATAACGCGCACCTGTTTCGGTTAAACTCCACTAATAAAATGCGCATTTGAAATCAGGTAGTCATCTTCAGTTAAGGGCATCAATATTTGATAAAAATGTGAACACATATAAATAAGGTTTTTTAAAAGCTTTAATAAAACAAATACATTTAATTATATATACTAATCGGGAAAACAGTCGAAAAAAAATCAACCCTATGAATAATGTATCAAGAATATCGATGTCCCAACAGGGGAGGTCACTGCGTAGGATAAATATACTAATAGTGGCTAACCCAATATGGCAGTGAAAAGTTGACAGAAGCCGATCAGCGTCAGTTTATCATGGAAAACTTAAATTATAAATAAAAGGTATTAACCAGTATATCATTTATGTGTCGCTTTTATGTTTTCTTTTAACAATTCAGTGTTGTTGTAATATAATAGTCTAATATTTTATTTTACTCTGGTATAAATAAATCGACTTGTGGCAATATAGGGAACACAATAAATATCCAAATGTTAAAAAACGTTCCCTAAACGCGCATTATTGTGGCTAGTACTGGTTCTGCCCAGGATAGGTGTGCGGTGGTTGAACTGTCACTCTGGGACCCTTCAATGTGCTCATGCCGGGACCCGGAGTATAAACTACTAACACCACCACCACCACAGATGCCAATTTCATAGTTGATCTCATTTGTAGTCATGCAATAACATGTAAACAGTTTAAAATATTTGTTAAAATTTCTTTTGGTTGACAGATTAATTTTTGTTTGAACCTGTTGTTATCACATTCATATGATATGCATTGATATGAATAAAAGTACAAAGTTCAAAGTACAAAATCTTCTGATAACTTAAAACAATTGTTCAAAAACTATTCAAGTGATAAAAGCTATTCCAAACAATATTGCTCACCTTAGAATAAAAACGACCATAACGCAAAAGCAAATGATGACACTTAAAACTGAGTAAAAATTGGTAAAATTTGCAAACCAAGTTAACGTTTCTGATAGTTGATCTTTCATTATCGTAATTTGGAAAGATTTATTTTGATAATAAAAAAAACTGTTTTATTTACATCATGGTTAAAAGGCGGTTGATAAAAACAATCGCAAAAGGGACTTCGATGATTTTGATGATAGTCAAAACGGCTAATTACAAACGGCAGGATTCTAGAAAACAATATGTACCAACTCAGGCAACTGGGACCAATACTCCCAGTTACCAATATTATGAATATAGCAACAGTGGTTAGAAATATCATTACCTATCACTAAAACTTAGAAAAAGAAATGCATACTCATTTTCAAAATATGACAAAGTCCAAATTTCTATTTTTTTGGTTAATCTTCACATGTGTAAAAGATACAATGAATACAAAATACAAGTATTATCATTTAAAATCGGATATAATTATAATAAGAAACATTAGCTCAATGAGCTATTTTTCGTCATGAATAACAACATACACAATATATCAAAACATAACAAAGAAGTGGTGGCCTGGAAATAAACGCATATAGTTTTATATATAGTTAGGTATTGGAACAATTATTTACAAAAGCCGTTTCTTGATATATTCATGCATAAAATTACAAAAGTAGGGTCAATAAGAGCACAGTACTTAAACAGTGATAAAATCAACTATTGTTTCTGGCTGTACGGGCAATCCACACGCACACAGTTCCTCTAAGTGACACATCACTGTAAAATTGTTAGTTCTTTCAAGAGTTTAAATTATGAATAACCGTACGTATACATTTAAAGCAGCAAATCTGTAAGTAGCATTATGTACATATGAATGACAGCATAGTACAGGGATGTCTAGTAAAAATGTTATAAATAATTCCGCTTGCTGAAATGTCTTTAAAAACTATTCCAGAGAGAAGCTATGTACTTAATTTGTCAAGTATTTTAATACTACTAGATTTTGCTGATATCTCCAGAAACGGTAGCGTACAAAGGCATTGTTGATCCCCTGATTGGATCAATCCCTTTATAGAGGGTATAAATCCAAATTTCTGCCCGGCCATCGTCCTCACAATATCAGCACCTACCACAGTATAAGAATATTGTGAGGACGGTGGAAATGACTAATCATAACACCTTAACAAATTCTTGCCGAAAACACAAGCAATAATTTGTATGTGTTTGACAGATTTTGATGATATAAAATGATCCTGAATAGATAGATATTAGCCCTCGTTATTTAATTTGATATTTTTATTTAAATTCATATTCAATGTCCGCTGATTTTTCTAGTATTTGAATGCTAGCACCTTATTTACGCTGGGAGGCTGTTCTATACCTGTCCTTCCTCAAAGCGGAAATATTTCATGCCATATTTAGTTGTTCGTACTGATGGCAAATCTACACAGTTTTTATATCTGCGATTAAAATTACATGTCTTAAAAGCTACAAGGTTTTGAACATATTCTGGTGATATACCGTTCAGACATTTGTAAATTTCAATAGCAATGCATCTTACACTGCTCAGCAATGCATCTTACCCTGCTCAGCAATGCATCTTACCCTGCTCAGCAATGCCTCTTACCCTGGCAATTGGATTCTATGAAGATTTTCGTAAGTTGAGGAGTAATCACTAAAAAACCCGTAAAGCTCTGTATTGAATCTTTTCTATTTCTTTCTGTGTTGTTCCTGCTGCAAAAATTCCAAACAACAAGACAGTAGTAAAAATTGAATCTGATAAAATATTTAAAGATAATAGAATAAGTATTGAATGTCAAAAAATGTCTTTGAGGGATATTCAGTTGCTTAGCTACTATTTTGCACATTTCAGAAATTGATTGGAAGTAAACCAGTTTATCAATCCGGCAATTTCTTCTTCAAGAGTTCCATTAACAACCACAGAAAGAGTATTGTCATATGCATAATTGTGCGCGGCTGCCTTATTAATAAAGTAGAATAAAAAATATGGCATTGAGAAAGATGATGAAGACTAGAGGCCCTGAAATTTATCCTTGTGACATGCCTTTCAGGATGTAGTCCCACTCACTGGTAATTTGACCAAGTTTGACACGTTGCTTTCTGTTTGTAAGATAGCTGTGCATAAGGCCAACAACAAAAAAAATGTTTGTTTAGGGTAACCTTCCCAAAATTTCTAGGTAGGGTAGGTAGGGATTTAAAAAAAATATATATTATTTTTTTCAAATTCTGTCGTAGGTTCAGAGTGTTTTCTTGCACATGGCAGTCTTTCCTACATTGCTGTCATTGCCTGACTTTGTTTTATCATATAAACAATAATTTTGATTATAATCTGCCTTTATCCGCCCTTCGTAACTCTCTATTCGCTAACGAATATTTTTTTGCTCAGAAACGGAAAAAATAGTTAGGGTCGGCGCATTTTTATAGGTAGGGTCGGGTTACCCGAAACAGAGATTTTTTTAAGGCCTAAGTTTACATGCTGGGGCTGAGAGACCATATGCATAAAGCTTGTCTAAGATGAGATCATAGGGCAGACAGTTGAATGCTTTTGAGAAGTCCATTAGATCCGCACCTACATATTTGTTCTCATCAATGGCTTTTTCCCAGTTTCCCACCAGTCTTAACAGGGTAGCTTAACATCCATATGTTGTTCTAAAAGCTGCCATTAAAGGATGAAAAATGTTATCAAAATGGTAAATACTGACTGGTATATAGTTCTTTTCTATAAACCGGCCATCTTTCTTGAAAATAGTGGTAAATTTTGCTAGCTTAAGACTATTTGGAAATGAACCCTGTATTATGAAGTACATTTGCCAGCGATAGTGATTTTGGGAGGAATCAGATCTTTTCCAATTGCTTTTGTATCCGCTACCAGCTTTTGATCAGAAACCAAATTTCCTATGTTGTCTTTGAGCATTATTTGGTTATCCGACATAGTTGTGTAACGTTTCTTCTCTAGCTAGCTCGGACACGCTACCTTAAATTAAACTATAAACCTATTCTCGGACTGCATTGTCCCAAAAACTAAGTATGAAATTAATTATATATACAAGTGATTAACAATGATTGCTTACAAAACCAAATAATTAGAAATAATTATAATGGTTCAAGAATCAATGTTCAATTATCCCAAAACCAAGAACGCACAAACAGAAACACTACACCTATGCTATAACTTCAAACAGGACCAGCATTTCTGTTCATAATATTTCTAGTTATGGTTTGACATATTGTCAACTAAGAAGAGGTTATGGATTCATTTAATGGAATTGCATTTGGGGCCCCTATGATCAAAGTCAAGGTCACTGTTACTAACCTAGAAAAAAACTTATTTGATACTGAATAATCTTAGTTAGGGTTGACATACTACGAGCAAACTAAGCTCACATGAAGAGTTTATGAAGGATTTCATGGGATTGCATTTGGGGCCCCCGGGTCAAGAACAAGTTCACTGTTCTTTGAAAAAGCAAGGAGCGCGGTGTCAAGCTTACCTATGGTATCAAATATATTTAGTCAGGTTTGAAACATAGTGACCAAACTTGGTTTATCGGAAGAATTTATGGAGACCTTTCGCGGGATTGCGTTTGGGGCCCCTAGGGTCAAAGACACTGTTAATAAAAATTAAAAATAGAGAAATGGTTGGTGCTGAATAACCTTAGTTAGGGTAGACATATTACGACCAAACTTGGTTTTAAATTAATAGTTTATGGAAACCTTTCATGGGATGGCGTTAAGGGTCCCTAGAGTCAAGGTCACTGTTACTGTAAAGAGAAAACGGTTGGTACGAAATAACTTTAGTTAGAGTTGACATATTGTGACCAAACTAGAATTATAGGCAGAATTTATAGAGATCTATCATGGGATTGCGTCTTGGACCCCTAAGATCAGTTTCACGATACTAAAAGAACAGAAAAACAGTTGGTACTGAATATCTTTAGTTAAGGTTGACATATTGCGACTAAACTCGGTATATAGAGACCTTTCATAGGAATCGCATTGTTCGCCCCTAGTTTATTTCGATAAGCGAATTACAAACAATAGCATGAAATTTAGCAAACAACATAAAACATTAAAAACAAGTAAAACAGTATTAATATATTTTATTATTCAATTCCATTGTTCAGTTTCTGACGAGTTCATTTCGATTAATCACTGAAACCTCGTACGACCGAAGGGATCGGCCTTGCGATGCATGTATATTCTTTAGTTTCAAAATCCTTCTGAAACTTCTGCAGAATTCTTTATTCCTGTATCCATATATCATCCAGTTCATGGCAGAATTTAAGAGACCAAGGGTAACGGAGCAATTTTGCGCAAACTCTAATCTTGGCGTGCTTTTAAAAAGTAAAATACCGCCAATTATAACATATGGAAGCCAACATAAAATAAATAATCCAAGCACTATAACCATGGTTAAAACATGGTTAAAATCCTTTCTGACATTGGTATTCATACTAGCTGTAACTGGCATTGGAACCCTTGATTTTTTCAATGCGACACAAGCTACACCAGTGTAACAGATGCAGTTAAGAGCTAATACGATAAGCATTTGGATGTCTGCCACGGAGCGATATAGCCGTGGCCAGATGATTCCAAGTCTACAGTGACTTCCATCTGTGTAGTTGTTGATTCCAAAAAATGCCAAAGTCGCAACAATGGTAACATCAATCCAACCAAAAACAATTAGCATAATTAGTCTCCTCTTAGTAAGAACAGCTTTCGATTTTAATGGGTACATGATTGCAATAAATCTTTCTATAGATATCAATAGCAGATTATAACAAGATGAACCCAAACTGATGACAAAAACGCCAATGTCCGTAAGGCAATAGTATTTGTTCCCTTCTTTCAAACCAGTAAAAGTTCCCACTAACGTTAATGGCACCAGCACAGCACCTACGATTAGGTCCGACACAGCGAGATTTGCAATAAGTATGTGCATATTAGAACGCAGTGCACGAACTCTTCGCACACTTGTCAGTATCAAAATGTTTCCAAATATTGTTGGTATCATGATCACGATATACAATACAATCCATACAACGGCATACACTTGAGAATCAAAGCCAAAGCCAGACATATCGATTAATCATGCTTTCAAAGTCATACCATTACTAAATTACAATGTAAAGTTATTACACAATCCATACAACAGCATACACTTGAGAATCGAAGCCACTGCAAGTCATATCGATTAACTATGCCTCTACGAAGTCATAACTTTACTATATCACACTGTATTATTGTACAATCCATACAACGGCATACACTTAGAGAATCGAGGACACTTCTAGACACAAGCGATACAGTTGTGCATTATCACTTGTACAATATAATAATAACTCCTTGGTAATACTAAATATACAAATTATGTTTATTCACAAAAACTGTTATTGCTTTTATTTTAACTTTTTAAGCACAGATCATGGCAACACCATGAGTTGTACTCTAATTACTGTCAAGTTAAGAAATGGTTCTTTCTGGACACTATAAGGAATTGCCAAGAACACAGATTTTTAAGTGGACAGCAATCACTACGTTAGCATTACCTCATCTATTTGCGCAATGTTTGAGACGTTTGTAAACAAACTTAATGGGATATCTAATGAACAAATGGTAGTTTCTTTTGATATTTTGCACACTTTAACAAGTGTTTTGAAAACGTAATGGACTAGTTAACCCTTGAGCACATAGGCCAGTGGCCAGATAACGCCTCCCAGGTAATAGCCAACTTACTGTTAAACAGTCCTAACTTGTATAGGCCCGTTTTAGGAATATCTAAAAAGTGCAAAATTATATACTGGTCAGTGTTACCTTTAGATCAATATTATTTGCAATAATAGTCACGAAATCTTTTTTTATGTGAGTATATTTCTACAGATAATTAAATTATCTAATGAATGGTATCAATGATAAAATATTAAATTATTTCATTTCATCTGTAAATGCATTTCGAAGAATGACTTGTACCATTACTTTGAAACTCATAATTTCATTCAACCAATGGGTCAAAAATGTATCAAAAATTGCTGGGATCAATCAAAATTTTATTAACCCTATCATAAAAAAGACCCATCCGGATTAAAAAGCCGACGAGTGATGTTCCAGTGTATAATACACAGAAGTATGGCAGGAATATCTTGTGTCATCCAATAACTTGATCGCGCCGTGGGAGTCTGTTTCACATTATGACCCCCTCATAAAAATGCACCCTTCCTGATAAAGAAGCCGACAACTTATATTTCCGGTATGAATAATCCGACCGGAGCTTAAATAATTTTAATATGTATCAATTTTTATGCTTAAGTGAACTGACGTTATCTATTTTGATGTACGCAGCAATGACTGGGGGATTTTAGACAATTTCTACTTAGTCAACGAGCATAACCATTATTATACCAAATTGACTTTCAAACAAAGTCTAAGTGCACAATTGTCCATGTTGACAACTATTTTCTTTTTTTCTTGGAATGGTATCATATGGTGTCTAGTCCTTTTAAGTACGTGTTGCAATGCAAGATACCATTGTGTCACTTCACAAATGGTGATCGGAATCGAAAATAGTTTTGAGTTGTAATGTAATCCAGAATACCATTTGGTATCAAACAGCACGTCCTGACATTGCTTGATTTTTGTATAACTATTATTTCTGGAAATTTCTTATAAAATTCAGTCATTGCTTTCAACGTATTTACACTTAACAGTATTATTCGCAACAAGAAGAACGTATACACTGCTTTCATTGACCTTAAGAAGTGTTTCGATTATGTGGACCGGAAGTTCCTGCTATATAAATTGTATTCAAAGCTCCTCGGCCATTTTTATCGATACCTCGGATGTATTTGGACTGTTTACATACTTAAAAAGAGGTCCGCTGCAAGAAGATCGCGTAGTGATCGCGTTTATTTAGCAGTTAAACTTTATGACATTACTCTTGGAAATCTTAATTTTGTTTGCAATAATATACTTCACTGGCAATCAATTTAAACTTAGATCAATAAATACAATTCTAAAACACTTCATTTCATAAATGATATAATTCAAAAGTTTACGAACTACTTCAACTGATGTACCGGCATACATCCGAGGTTGTTTTCGATAAAAATGGCCGAGGAGTTCCGAATGTATAAATTGTTGCTTCACAATATTGATGGGAAAGTATACAAGTCCATAAAGAACATTTATGCAAGCCCATCTGCGTGTGTGCGTATTAACAACAGTGGACTCGCCAACAATATCACTACAGATTGGTTTGAGTGTACTTCCGGTTTAAAACAGGGCTGCACTTTGTCGCCAACCCTCTGGGCAATATTCGCAAATGATCTTGTACAGGAGATAAAAGATTTAGGCCTTGGTGTGAGCATCGGTACAGACAACATCTCTATACTTCTGTATGCGGACGACATCGTCTTAATGTCAGACACTGAGGACAATTTACAGGCTATGCTAAACGTCTTTCACACATGGTGCGAATGGCGAGTACTCATCAACACTAACAAATCGAAGTGTGTACATTTTCGTCAAGGGCGATCGAAACGCAGTGAACAGGTGTTCAAAGTAGGTGCTAATGTTATAGAAACCGTGGACCATTACAAATACCTGAGGGTAATTTTTGACGAGAAAAACAACTTTGTGTTGAACTGCGATGCATTATCAAAAGGGGCTGGACGTGCACTAGGCACTAACAAAATCCATAACTTCAAAGATATTGGTTTTAATACGTATGAGAAACTTTTTAATTGTTGTGTATCTCCTATTCTTGAATATGGTGCAGCAACCTGGGGATACAAGTCTTTCCAAAGTATTGACAATGTCTGTCATCGTGCTCTAAGATACTTTTTCGGAGTACATCGATTTGTGCCACTGTAAGCTTTATACGGAGACTCTGGCTGGTTTTTAAACGTAAACTGTCAATATTACGTTTTTGGAACAGACTATTACTAATGGACAATGAAAGGCTAACAAAGAAAGTGTTTATGTACGATTATAATAGATGTAATAATAACTGGTCTAGTGATATTAAATCTACATCTTGAGCAACATTTTTATGTAAGTTCTTGTGTTGAGCTCTCAAATGTAAATGATCTTATTAGAGACTTATACAGTAAACAGTGGACAAATGACGTGCAGAATGAGAGAAAACTACGCACTTACATACAGTTTAAATCCACGTTTAAAAAGGAAGACTATTTATTACTGAATGTACAAAAAATATGAACGCTCTCTGTTGTGCCAATTCCGTTTCGGAATTTTACCAATACGAATCGAAACTTGACGCTTTGTTGGTGAACCCCTCGAAAATAGAATATGTAGACTTTGCAACAGTAACCAAGTTGAAAGTGAAATTCATTTCCTTTTACAATGTGATACATATACAAACATTAGAAATCGTTTACTTAGTACCACTGATGATTTAAACGATGTTAGCCTACCATTATCTGATAAATTATGTTCACTTATGCATTCACATCCCAGAAAGATTGCCAAATTTGTAAATAAGGCGTATTTATCAAGAAGAAGTTTGTTGTATTCTTAAAACCAACATATTTTCATATTTCTTGCTAACAACATATATTACCATGTTTATTTAATTTGTTGTATTATCTGCCATTATTGTTTTGTAATATTGTATATTAATTGACCTTGCTATAGTTATTACCATTTATGTTGTAAGGTGACTATAGGCCCACTGGGCCGGGTGTAAAATATTTTGTCTATATTGCATGATATTATGTACATTGTCCATTACACATGTCACTATAATAAAACATTTTCTTTTCTTCTTATCTTATACACTTTCACAGACATATATTAATGGGGTCCGTTATGGAAACGGTTGAGAGAAAAAAAGGTATAAATGGGAGCTTTAAGAACATTTCCTTAACTAGTTTTAAACATATTTCCTAGTATTGTATGACTACGTTGAAAGCAATAATCAGTATTTATTGCAACAAGCAATAATGCAAACATAATTTGTATATAATGTATAAAGGGTCGAGAAAACTTTGGAAAGGCGACCGAATATCACAACCTAACATTATAATTGAAGCGTTTTGCATTCTGCTGATTTTTATGCACATCAGATCAAGCCTAGAAAAATAATCGGGCGTACGTACATACCCATCACTGTGTCAACACTGATACATAAAATAAAAGCTTCCCATCACAGGGGTCAGAAAACCTTCCCTTTAACCAAGAGATTCGAGGATAATTTCCTGAGATTTTTTTGTAGATATTATTTAAAAATGTGTCTATACTGATGAATTGGACAGTCACTCAGGTTTGATGAACTATAGAGTTTTGTGCTGTTCTTCCATGTGATTTTTTTGTTTTTGTGTTCTATGTCTTTGGCGTTTACCCAGGGCCATGAAGCCGGGTTTTTGTTTAAACCGTTTGATACTGAGCTTGTTTCTGTAGTTTTTCACATAAGTATTGTAGTCTCAATAAGTATAATTAGACCCTGGATGGGCTTGTGTAGAACCCTTTCTGTCATATCAAGAAGGCTAATTGTAATGCTGCCTTGGTGCCTAATTGTAACTACAGTGAAGTTTACTGTTAATTGTTTTAAAATGTAATACCAAACTTGGTATATAGGAAGAGTTTATGAAGACCTTTCATGGGATTGCCTTTGGGGCCCATAAGGATCAAGGTCACTGTTACTAAAAAATACAAAAATGCTTGGTACTTAATATTTTACGTTAGGGTTGACATATTGTGATTGCAATTTGTATTTAAGAAGACTTTATTAGTCCTAAAATGAAATTGAATTTGGGGCCCCTATGATCAAAGTCAAGGTCACTGTTACTAAAACCAGAAAAAACATTTGATACTGAATAACCTTAGTTAGAGTTGACATATTGCGACCAAACTAAGCTCATAGGAAAAGTTTATGGAGGACCTTCATGGAATGGCATTTGGGGCCCCTATGATCAAAGACACTGTTAATAAAAATAGAGAAACGGTTGGTGCTGAATAACATTAGTTAGGGTAGACATATTGCGACCAAACTTGATTTTAAATGAATAGTTTATGGAAACCTTTATGGGATTGCGTTTGGGCCCTCTAGAGTCAAGGTCACGGTTACTATAAAGAGAAAACGGTTGGTACGGAATAAAATTAGTTAGGGTTGACAAATTGTGACCAAACTTGATTTACAGGCAGAGTTTATAGAGATCTATCATGGGATTGCGCTTGTTCAACACACTCTTAGTTTGATTGGGGCCTCTAGTGTCTAGATCAATTTAACTGTTACTAAAATGGTTGGTACTGAATAACTTTAGTTAAGGTTGGCATATTGCTTCTAAAGTTGGTAAATACGACGATTCTATTGAGACCTTGTTTATTTTGATAAGCAAATAACAAACAATAGCATGAGATATTGAAAACAACAAGAAGGATTCAAACAAGTAAAACATTATTATTATTATTATTATTATTATTATTATTATTATTATTATTATTATTATTATTAGTCGATTCCATAGTTCAGATTCTGCCCATTTCATTTCGATTCACCACAGAAACTTCGTATGAACGAAGGGATCGGCCTTGCGGTACAGGTATATTCTTGAGTTTCAAAATCCTTCTGAAACCTTTGTAGAATTCTTTATTTCTATTTCCATATATCATCCAGTTCATGGCAGAATTTAAAAGACCAAGGGTAACGGAGCAATTGTGCGCAAACTCCAATCTTGGCGTGCTTTTAAAAAGTAAAATACCGCCAATTACAACATATGAAAGCCAACATAAGATAAATAATCCAAGCACAATAACCATGGTTAAAACGTGGCTGATATCCTTTCTGACATTGGTATTCATACCAGCTGTAACTGGCATTGAAACCCTTGATTTTTTCAATGCGACACAAGCTACACAAGTGTAACAGATGCAGTTCAGTGCTAATATGATAAGCATTTGGCTGTTTATCATGGAGCGGTATAGCCTTGGCCAAATGATTCCAAGTCTACAGTGACTTCCATCAGTGTAGTTGGTGATTCCAAAAAGTGGCAAAGTCGCAACAATAGTAACATCAATCCAGCCAAAAACAATAAGCGTTATTAGTCTCCTCCTAGTTAGAATAACCTTCGATTTTAGTGGGTACATGATGGCAATAAATCGCTCTATAGATATCAATAGTAGATTATAACAAGATGAACCCAAACTGATCACAAAAACGCTAATGTCCGTAAGGCAATAGTATTTGTTCCTTTCTTTTAAACCAGTAAAATCTCCCACTAACGTTAATGGCACCAGCACAGCACCTACGATTAGGTCCGACACAGCGAGATTGGCAATAAGTATGTGCATGTTAGAACGCAGTGCACGAAATCTTCTCACACTTGTCAGTATTAAAATGTTTCCAAAAATTGTTGGTATCATGATCACGATATACAATACAATCCATACAACAGCATACACTTGAGAATCGAAGCCTCTGCCTGACATTTTGCTTTAGTATGCCTTGTGAACTCAAAACATTACTAAACCACAATGTAAAATTATTATACAATCCATACAACGGCATACACTTTGAGAATTGAGGACACTCCTAGACATAGCGATACAGTTGTGCTTTACCACTTGTACAACATAATACATAACTCCCTGGTTATTCTAATATTAATTATGTTTTTATGTGAAAACTGTTATTGCTTCTGTTTTAACTGTTTAAACCACAGATTATGGCAACAACATGGGTCATACTCATTACTGTCAATTTAACAAATGGTTCTTTCTGGAAACTATTAGGAATTGTCAAGCACACACATTAAGTGGACAGCAATCACTACATTAGCATTATCTCATCTATTTTCACAAGGTTTGAGATGTTTGTAAACACTTAACTTAATGGAGTATCTAATGAACAAATGGTAGTTCCTTTTGAAATTTTGCACACTTTAACAAGTGTTTTGAAAACGTAATGGACTAGTTAATAAACATGTACCTGAATAAACTGCAAGTTACTGCTTAGTCATTTGCTACATTTAAATCTAGAGCTTTCACAGAAGTTTGTAATACCCCCAGATGCCACCCGGACACAGGAATAGTTAACTGTCCGATTTCGAAATTAGCAACAGGAGCGTGTACGTAAAATAAGAATGTTTGTTTCCAGTTTCATCTTCCATTTCTTTGGCCACGACCCTTAATCTTTTTATTGCCCCGACCCTAAACCCTTTTATTGCCTTGAGAAATATTTATTATCATTTGATTATATTCTTTCAGAAGTTAAAGTGTTTTGGGCTTTTAACAATACCTGCGATGCTTATACTGGTTGGATAAAAGTTCTCAAACATAAAGTTTATAGTTTTTGGTTACAGAAAAATCTTAAGAAACATTATCCCTAATATTTTTTTTTATTTTTTGTGTGTGTGTGTGGGGGGGGGGGGCATTAAACTGGAAACATTGTTTTTGTTATTCCTTATTATCGTTGTAATATGGTAATGAGTGGCATGCAATATTTCTGGAGCTGCATGCAACACAGTATTTTTCAGATCATTTTCTACTAAGTCAACGAGCACAACCATTATAAGACCAAGTGAAATATCAGACAAAGTCCATATGCACAAATGTCCATGCTGACCAACATTGCAATGAGGTCCCCTGAGAGTATGTGGTATAACATTGGAACTACATGCAAGACGAGACTTCTGACAGTAGTCGTGACGTGACCTGCCACGACAAACTCAAATCCTATATAACACCCAGATATATCTGTCTAATGGTATAATAAAGTTAAAAAAAATATTTTGTAATATTCATATATTTATATACATAGTTATATATGTCTATATTATGCATGCATACATGTAAACCAAACACAGCCTAGATCAGGATATTTTTTTTTATATCAGATTCATAAATACAGAAACTGTAGTTGAATAAAAGTTATTAATGGAGATCAAGCATAATGTGTTGCAGTTCAATAAAAGTTATCATGGAGTTCACGCATAACTGCTTGCAGTTGAATAAAAGTTATTATAAAGTTCACGCATATGAGGGATGATACAAAATTAACAGGACTGGCATACTCATAACAATATTGAGTTGTTAAGTGCATCAAAATAAATATTAGATACTTTTTTAACCCGCAATGTATTTCCTATCGTTTTATGTAATGACAAAAAGTACCATTTTCTCTAAACGGTTCCTTTTAAGGTGTTGGAGATGAATAAAAAAAATTATGGAGTTGCATAAGCGAATCACAAACAATAGCATGAGATATAGAAAACAACAAAAATGATTAAAAAATAAATAAAACAGTACTAACATTCTTATTAAATTCCCTAGTTCAGATTCTGCCCATTCCATTTCGATTCACCACAGAAACCTCGTACGAACGAAGGGATCGGCCTTGCGGTACAGGTATTTCTTTAGTTTCAAAATCCTTCTGAAACCTCTGTGGAATTCTTTATTTCTGTACCCATATATCATCCAGTTCATGGCAGAATTTAAGAGACCAAGGGCAACAGAACAATTTTGCGCAAACTCCAATCTTGGCGTGCTTTTAACAAGTAAAATACGGCTAATTACAACATCTGGAAGCCAACATAAGATAAATATTCCAAGCACTATAACCTTGGTTAAAACATGGCTGAAATCCTTTCTGACATTGGTATTCATACCAGCTGTAACTGGCATTGAAACCCTTGATTTTTTCAATGCGACACAAGCTACACAAGTGTAACAGATGCAGTTCAGTGCTAATATGATAAGCATTTGGCTGTCTGTCATGGAGTGGTATAGCCGTGGCCAGGTTTTTCTAAGTCTACAGTGACTTCCATCAGTGTAGTTGGTGATTCCAAAAAGTGGCAAAGTCGCAACAATGGTAACATCAATCCAGCCAAAAACATTTAGCGCTAATAGTCTCCTCCTAGTTAGAATAACCTTCGATTTTAATGGGAACATGATGGCAATAAATCGCTCTACAGATATCAATAGTAGATTATAACAAGATGAGCCCAAACTGATCACAAAAACGCCAATGTCCGTAAGGCAATAGTACTTGTTCCCTTCTTTCAAACCAGTAAAATCACCCACTAACGTTAATGGCACCAGCGCAGCACCTACGATTAGGTCCGATACAGCGAGATTTGCAATAAGTATATGCATATTAGAACGCAGTGCATGAAATCTTCGCACACTTGTCAGTATCAAAATGTTTCCAAAAATTGTTGGTATCATGATCACGATATACAATACAATTCATACAACGGCATACACTTGAGAATCGAAGCCTCTGCCAGCCATATTGATTAAGTATGCCATGACGTGAAGTCATAACATTACTAAACCACAATGTAAAGTTATTATACATTTCATAAAACGGCATACACTTTGAGAATTGAGGACACTCCTAGACATAGCGATATAGTTGTGCTTTATCATGTTGTACAACATAATACATAACTCCCTGGTTACCCTAATATTAATTATGTTTACTCACAAAAACTGTTATTGCTTCTGTTTTAACTGTTTAAACCACAGATTATGGCATGGGTCATACTCATTACTGTCAACTTAACAAATGGTTCTTTCTGGAAACTATTACGAATTGTCAACACACGCATGCTTTAAGTGGCCAGCAATCATTACGTTAGCATTATCTCATCTATTTGCACAAGGTTTGGGATGTGTGTAATCAAACTTAATGGAATATCTATTAAATGAACAAATGGTAGTTCCTTTTGGATATTTTGCACACTTTAACGAGTGTTTTGAAAACGTGATGGACTAGTTAATAAACACGTACCTGAATAAACTGCAAGATACTGCTTAGTCATTTGCTCCTTTAAACCTTGATCTTTCACAGAAGATAGTAATACCCCAAGATGGCTTCCGGACACAGGAATAGTTATCTGCCAGATTTCGGAATTAGCAACAGGGGAATGTTCATAACATAAGAATGTTTGTTTCAGGTTTCATCTTCCATTTTTGGCCACCACCCTCAACCTTTTTTGCCCCGACCCTCTACCCTTTTATTGCCTTGAGAAATAGTTGTTATCATTTGTTTGGTTATATTCTTTCATAAGTGTTTTGGGCTTTTAACAATATCTGTTTGAATAAGCATGTAACTGATATTTTGGGTAGCAGTAAACTCTTAAGAAACACTTTTCCTTATTAAAATAAAAATATTTTGCAACTTACCTACCCTATTATGATTATTTTATTTTTTTGGAGGGGAATGAAAAGGGACAAACATTTTTTTGCTACGCCTTATAATCGTTTGTATATTGTGACGAACCTCATGCAATACTTCTGTAGCTGCATGCAACATAATATACATGACAATAATATTTCAGACCATTATCTACTTAGACAACGAGCATTACTATAATAAGACCAAATGAAATTTGAAACAAAGTCCATGTGACAAATTGTCCATGTATATTATGCTGCATGCAGCTCCAGAAGTCTATGTGACAAATTGTCCATGTATATTATGTTGCATGCAGCTCCAGAAGTCTATGTGACAAATTGTCCATGTATATTATGTTGCATGCAGCTCCAGAAGTCTATGTGACAAATTGTCCATGTAAATTATGTTGCATGCAGCTCCAGAAGTATTGCATGAAGCTCGTCACAATATACATGTGCAAAATTGTCCATGTTCACCAGCATTGTTATGAAGTTCCATGAGAGTAAGTGCTATACTAATGGAGCTTCATGCGAGACGAGACTTCTGACAGTAGTCGTGACATGACATGCCGCGACGATTCAAATTCTATATAGCACCCAGATATGTCTATCTAAGGGTATAATACAATTCAAAGAGAACAAATTTGTAATATTCATATATTTATATACATAGTTACTCTATATTATGCATGCATACATGTAAACCAAATATAGCACAAGTAAATCAAGAATAAAAGTTATTATGGACTTCACGCATAGTGAGTTGCAGTTGACAAACAGTTATTACGGAGTTCACGCATAATGCGTTGCAGTTGAATAACAGTTACTAAGGAGTTCACGCATAATGAGTTGCAGTTGAATAACAGTTACTTAGGAGTTCACGCATAATGCGTTGCAGTTGAATAACAGTTATTACGGAGTTCACGCATACTGAGTTGCAGTTGAATAACAGTTACTAAGGAGTTCACGCATAAAGCGTTGCAGTTGAATGAAAGTTATTACGGAGTTCACGCATAGTGCTTTGCAGTTGAATAACAGTTTTTTACGGAATTCACACATACTGCGTTGCCTTGCCGGCTTGACTGCTAACCAATAATAATTTGTTCCAAGAAAAACAGTAGCATTTTCAGGAATATATAACAACCATTTTTCACAACCTCTAATGGATAACAATAATGATCAGCAAGCAATTATATAAAATTGGTTAAGTTCTTTGGTTTTATAAACTTGTCTATTGTCCAAAATGTTTTTTTATTGATCAATATTTATCCAGTTATTACTCTTGACCACTCAAATTGCATTTATGTGTACACTAGCCAAAAAAACTGCAGTTCAACAAGCTTTAGGAATATCAACTAAATCCAGCAATAACATAGCTTACAATCAAGTATATTCTTGTGTCAGGATAACGATATATGAATCTTAATCGACAATTTATAAAAGGTCTTTTACCAGTTTTCAGTGTTTTAGGTTATTAATACATGTACATAATTGTATACAAAATGATTACAACTTTACAAGTATACCTGATACTCTGAATACACCTTAAGAATTCAAAGCAGTCATCACTATTTTATCCAAGATAATACAATGTACCGGTAATAGAATTAATGTTTATTTTTTCTTTACTTAACCATTGAATCAGAATAATCCAGGGACAGCTTGTCTGCTGATTTGTTTTAAAAAATAAAGCAAATATAATGAATTACGTTCTTAGTGATGGCCTGAATGTCTCTATACTAGCCAGCTCACATTTTCAAAACGCTTAAAGCAAACCCATTGGTAAACCAATTAATAACAACATTGAACTTTGTGCATTATGGACAGAATGATACTTTTTGACATGTTTACAGAAAATGAAAGACAAATACTTGTCAAATTATTAGATAGGAGAATTAAAAGCATTTGGGTAAGGTTACACATGTTATTATTTATTTTCAACACTAAATCTATTGAATATTTAAAATCAACTAAGGTTATGCTTATTACACAATTATTATTATTATTATTATTATTATTATTATTATTATTATTATTATTATTATACCCCACAATACTTAGTGCCTACTAGGCACTTCAGCAAATCAGGTAATTCCACCAGTTAAAATATGACCGCGGTTGAAGAGGTGAATTAAAACTTAAAGAACAATAATATGAATGCAAAAAGGTGACTGAAATTGACAATATTTTGACATTATTTTAGTGACTTAATTTGGTGTTTCAACAAGACCAATTTTTCGCTGAATGAGGCTCAATGGTTAAATAAAGCCACCAATGAGTACACTCCAAACTTGGATAATACTATTTGATCTTTGAACAATCGATTACAAAAAATATTCTATTATGCATTTAATAATAATATAAGATTACATCAATATACATGTATATGTGCAAAAAACCCCGCAACTAAGCTCCTAGGACCAAAGTCACTGTTAACTAAAAATTTAAAATAGAAAAAAAAAGATTGAAGCTGAATAACTATAGCTGTGGGTAACAAATTGCGACCAAACTTGGTTTGAAAGGAATAGTTAATGGAGACCTTTCATGGGATTGCGTTTGGGTCCCTAGGGTCAAGGTCACTGCTACTAAAAAGAGAAAGCGGTCAGTACTGAATAACTTTAGTTAGGGTTGATATATTTAGACCAAACTTGATATATAGGCAGAGTTTATAGAGACCTAGCATGGTAATTTCATTTGGGGCCTCTAGTGTCTAGGTCAATTTAACTGTTACTATAAAAGGTTGGTACTGAATAACTTTAGTTAAGATTGACATATTGCTTCCAAACATGGTATATACATATAATAATAATTTATTGAGACCTTTCATGTGAATCACGTTTGGCGCCCCTAGTTTATTTTGATAAGCGAATCACAAACAAAAGGATGAGATATGGAAAACAACACAAATGATTCAAAAAATAAATAAAATAGTACTAGCATTCTTATTAAATTCCCTAGTTCAGATTCTGCCCATTCCATTTCGATTCACCACAGAAACCTCGTACGAACGAAGGGATCGGCCTTGCGGTACAGGTATTTTCTTTAGCTTCAAAATCCTTCTGAAACCTCTGTGGAATTCTTTATTTCTGTACCCATATATCATCCAGTTCATGGCAGAATTTAAGAGACCAAGGGCAACGGAACAATTTTGCGCAAACTCCAATCTTGGCGTGCTTTTAAAAAGTAAAATACCGCCAATTAGAACATATGGAAGCCAACATAAGATAAATAATCCAAGCACAATAACCATGGTTAAAACATGGCTGAAATCCTTTCTGACATTGGTATTCATATTAGCTGTAGCTGGCATTGAAACCCTTGATTTTTTCAATGCGACACAAGCTACACCAGTGTAACAGATGCAGTTCAGTGCTAATATTATAAGCATTTGGCTGTCTGTCATGGAGCGGTATAGCCTTGGCCAGGTTTTTCTAAGTCTACAGTGACTTCCATCACTGTAGTTGGTAATTCCAAAAAGTGGCAAAGTCGCAACAATGGTAACATCAATCCAGCCAAAAACAATTAGCGCTATCAGTCTCTTCCTAGTTAGAATAACCTTCGATTTTAATGGGAACATGATGGCAATAAATCGCTCTACAGATATCAATAGTAGATTATAACAAGATGAACCCAAACTGATGACAAAAACGCCAATGTCCGTAAGGCAATAGTACTTGTTCCTTTCTTTCAAACCAGTAAAATAACCCACTAACGTTAATGGCACGAGCACAGCACCTACGATTAGGTCCGACACAGCGAGATTGGCAATAAGTATGTGCATATTAGAACGCAGTGCACGAAATCTTCGCACACTTGTCAGTATCAAAATGTTTCCAAAGATTGTTGGTATCATGATCACGATATACAATACAATCCATACAACAGCATACACTTGAGAATCGAAGCCTCTGCCAGACATATTAATTTAGTATGCCTTGTGAAGTCATAACATTACAAAACCACAATGTAAAGTTATAATACAATCCATAGAACGGCATACACTTGAGAATCGAAGCCTCTGCCAGACATATTGATTTAGTATGCCTTGTGAATTCATAACATTACAAAACCACAATGTAAAGTTATAATACAATCCAAGGAACGGCATACACTTGAGAATCGAAGTCAAAGCCATACATATTGATTAAGTATGCATTTTCGAAGTAATAACAATACTAAATCACAATGTAAAGTTACAACACAATTCATACAATGGCATACACGTTGAGAATCAAACACTCCAAGACATAGCGATTAAGTTTTGCTTTATCACTTGTATAACATAATGCATAACTCCCTGGTAATCCTAATATTAATTATGTTTAATAACGAAAACTGTTATTGCATCTGTTTTAACTCTTTTAATCACAGATTATTTCAACAGCATGGGTCATACTCATTACTGTCAAGTTAACAAATGGTCTTTCTGGAAACTATTAGGAATTGCAAAGAACACACATGCTTTAAGTGGACAGCAATCATTACATTAGCATTATTTCATCTATTTGCCAGGGTTTGAGATGTGTGTAATCAAACTTAATGGAGTATCTAATGAACAAATGGTCTCTCCTTTTGATATTTTGCACACTTTTACAAGTGTTTTGAAAACGTGATGGACTAGTCAATAAACACTACCTCAATGAACTGCAAGCTACTGCTAAGTCATTTGCTACATTAAAATCTAGAGCTTTCACAGAAGTTAGTAATACCCCCTGATGCCACCCGGACACAGGAATAGTTAACTGCCAGAATACGGAATTAACAACAGGAGCATGTACGTAAAATAAGAATGTTTGTTTCCGTTTTCATCTTCCCTTTCTTTGGCCACGACCCTTAACCTTTTTATTGCCCTGAGCCTAAACCCGTTAATTGCCTTGAGTTATGTATTATCATTTATTTGATTATATTCTTTCAGAAGTTAAAGAGTTTTTGGCTTTTAACAATACCAGCGATGCTTATACTGATTGGATAGAAGTTCTTAAACATATAATTCATAGTTTTGGTAACAGAAAAATCTCAAGAAACAATATCCGTAATAAAAAAAAATATAAAAAAAAGATTTTGCGACCCACCTACCCTATTATTTTTATTTTTTATTTTTTTTTTTTGGGGGGGGGGGGGGGAGGGGGGCATAAAACTGGAAACAACAAACAAAAAAATGTTATGCATTATAATCGTTTGTATACTGTGATGAGTGACAAGCAATATTTCTTGAGCTGCATGCAACATGATATTTTTCAGTTCATATTCTACTAAGTCAAGGAGCACAACCATTATTAGACCAAGCGAAATTTCAGACAAAGTCCATATGCACAACTGTCCATGCTGACCAATATGATGTCCATTGAGAGTAGGTGATGCACCATTAGCAACATGCAGGCAATATTTCGGATAAATGTCTTGACGTGAAATGCCACGACAAACTCAGTTCCTATAAAGCACCAAGACGTATCTCTCTGATGGTATAATAAATTTCAAAGAAAACAAATTTTTAATATTTATATACATCGTGACTCTATAATTTTATTATGCAAGCATACATGTAAACAAACATAGCTTACCTCAGAATAAAGATGTTTTTATATCAGATTCATTAATACAGAAAATGCAGACGAATAAAAGTTATTATGGAGTTAACGCATAATGTGTTGTAGTTGAATAAAAGTTACTATGGAATTCACGCATAATGCTTGCTATTGAATAAAAATTATTATGGAGTTCGCGCATAATGCTTGCAATTAAATAAAAGTTATTATGGAGCTCGCGCATAATGCGTTGCAATTGAATAAGAGTTATTATGGAGTTCGTGCATAATGCTTGCAATTGAATAAACGATTTTATGGAGTTCACCCGTAATGCGTTGCAGTTGAATAAAAGTTATTATGAAGAGTTCACACATAATGCGTTGCAATTGAATAAAAATTATTATGGAGCTCACACATAATGCCTTGCAGTTGAATAAAAGTTAATATGGAGAGTTCACACATAATGCGTTGCAGTTGAATAAAAGTTAATATGGAGAGTTCACACATAAAGCGTTTCAGTTGAATAAAAGTTAATATGGAGAGTTCACACATAATGCCTTGCAGTTGAATAAAAGTTAATATGGAGAGTTCACACATAATGCCTTTCAGTTGTATAAAAGTTAATATGAAGAGTTCACACATAATGCGTTGCAGTTGAATAAAAGTTATTATGGAGAGTTCACACATAATGCATTGCTTTGCTTACTTGAATGCTTACCAATATTTCTTTTTTCCAAAAAAACCCCAGAAACATGTTCAGAAATAAATAACAACCATTGCTCACAAGTTCACAACCTCTAATGGACAACAATAAAGATCGGCAGGCAATTCTATAAAACTGGTTAGTTCTTTAGTTATATAAACTTAGCCAAAATGCTTATTTATTGGTCAATATTTATCCAGTATTTACTGTTGACCATTCAAATTGCTGTTATGTATATGTAGCTTAACAAGCTAAGAATATTCATTAAATCCTGAAAAAACATAGCTTTTAATTGACAATTTATAACAGACCTATCACTAGTTTAAAGCATTTTAATACATAATTGTATACAAAATACAACATGATCAAAACTTTACAAGTATCCTGGATACATTTACTCTGAATAAACCTTAAAAATTCAAAGCATTCATCTTGATTTTATCCAAGATAATATAATGTAATAGAATTAATGTTTATTTTTTTCTTTACTTTACCAATGATTAGGAAAAATCTAGGGACAGCTTGTCTGCTGATTTGATTAATACAGGATTAAAGCAAAAATAATGAATTACGTTCTTAGTGATTGGCGCGAATGTCTCTATCCTAGCCAGCTCACATTTGCAAAACGCTTAAAGCAAACCACTTGGTAAACCAATCAATAACTACATGAAACTTTGTGCATTATGGACAAAATGATACTTTTTCACATTTTTACATAAAATCAAAGACAAATATTTAGATATGAAAATTAAAAGCCTCTGGATAAGGTTACACAGTTTTTTGTATTCATTTTTAACATCCACATCTATTGAATACTTGTCAACTAGGGTAATGCTTTTTGAATGCACAATCATTCCTAAAGGTTATATTTCATCACAGACCTAGAAACCATGGATTGGAAACTGCCCAATATCAGTGAAACAAAGAGAAGACATAATTTAGCTACAATCCTTAGTGCCTGCTAGGCATGTATCAGGAAATTCCACCAGTTACAATATGATTGCAGTTTGATGTGGTGAATTTAAATTCAAAGAATATAATATAAGTACAAAAAGAGGTCTTCAGATTACAATATTTTGATTTTTGACATAATTTTTGTAACTTAATTATGTACATCAATAAAACACACTTTCTCTGGATGGGGCTCAATGGTTAAATAAAGCCACCAATGAGTACACTATAATCTTGGATAATACCACATGATCTTTGAACAATCGATTACAAAATATATTCTATTATGCATTTGATAATAATTATGTAGGATTACATCAATATAAATGTACATGTGCAAAAACAAATAAAAAACTAAACTATGGTTTATATATTTTTCCTGAATACATTAAAAATTAAATAAACACAAGGAAGACTATGTTTAGACTGTAATCAAGGGACAACACCCATTTCTACATGCTGAACTTGGTTCATCTCAGATACATGTATTTCAAATATCATTTTAGCAAGCTTACATCAATGCACTGAAAATGAAACAAGAAAAGAAATGCATCAACAGCAAAACTCTTACACATAATGTCATTGTGATAAATACACATCAATCAGATCTATAAATAGCTTGGCATTCTCTTCATAACATTTACAACACATTTTCAAACAATTACAGTACTGCAAAAAAATACAATTTGAAAGTTTCTCAAATATCACTAACTTCAAGCAAAAGAAATTAACAAAATCAACATGACAACAAAAAGGCCTTTGAATTTGTATAATGATTTATGAACATACATGATATCTGGAATGTAATTAACATTATGCAAGAACTATACATGAACAACATGCAGATCTAAATATTATTGCTTGTTAACACAACAGTAGTACACAAGGTCAGCGAGCCTGGAGAGGTCAGTCCAGTCATCTTATCAACATTTATATGACAAAAAATCGTACGATCAGTTTAAGATTTCAATTTCATTTTTTTTTTGTCAGACTTACAATTTACGTTACTAACTGTTCGGCTTGCAAAACCAAAGAAACCGTTTTCGTAATGACAACTAAATGTGTTTGGCTTGTAAAACCAAATAAATATGTATAATGTTTGAACTGACAACTCAATATGTTTAGGCTTGCAAAACCATACAAACTATGTTTGAACTGACTACTTAATGTGTTTAGCTTGTAAAACCAAATAAACTATGTTTGAACTGACTACTAAGCGTGTTTGGCTTGCAAAACCAATTAAACTATGTTTAAACTGACATATGTAACTATAACTTTCAAAAAAGATATTCATCATTCTATCATATACTGTACATATCATTATACATAGAAATATTGCTTTGGAAAAGCCATCGTACAATATGATTGTTGATAAGATGGGGCTGCTATGTCTTGGATTCCCAGGGTAGTCATTGGCCAGTCTGTGGTCACTCTGTCTGGCCAAACTCTTTGATTTTCAGCCACTGAAGCGTTTCTGACCACACTTTATCTTGCAGTTCCTCGTTTTCAACACTCTCACCGTAAGGCTCCCGTTTACATTCCCTGTGAAGATAAAAAAGATTTTTGCGAGATTTAAATTTGCGCAACAATCAGAAACACAAGTAAATTAATCACCCCTAGATCCTATCTTGGCAACCTGTTCAATCTGTGAATCACATACACAGATAGCTTTGAGTGTATAACAATATCTTCATGATGACCTACCCACCTTCCCATGAAGTTTGGAAAGATTGATCTCTAACATTTTTAAAAAGCAAAGTATGTACATGGGAATGATAAGTCACTGAAAGATGGAGTGGATGTCAACTAATATCTGCGCCTATGCGTTCTTCAGTTATTGATCGGAACAGATTTTTAGCTAGAGATCACCACCACATTGACCCTTGACCCACTAACATCAAAATCAATAGGGTTCATCTGCTGGTCATTGCCAACCTGCCAATCAAGTTTGAGATCATTTGGGCCTAAAGGTTTTTCAGTAATTGATCAGAAACTGTAAGGGATGGACGGACAGACAGACGGTCTGATTACTATGTGTCGCCCTTCAGGTGCATAATTTTGAAAACTGAAATGAATCAGCTTAGTGTTATCACTGTTAATTTCATTGCTGCGCCCTGATTGGTCAGCTTGACATTGAAGACATGAATGTTCCCAAAACGAAATCCAAGCAATTAGTTTTTCTATGTCTTAACAACTTACTTGTACATAAAGCCTGACACAGTTGTTAGGCCATCAGCTAGACAGCAGAAGATGGTTGTCTGGGCGCCATCCTCAGGGCACTTCATCAGGTACCAGAGGAACGGAGCAAAAGTCAAACTGATGAACGATGACTGTCGGAACGGCATGTGTCGATGGATACCCGTTCTGACAACACCAGGTATAACACAGTTCATCGCAATACCATTCTCTGAAATGAAGGCAATGACAAGTAATGTCAACATTTGATACACATTGTTTTTTCACTCCGCAAAATTTTACTACATGCAAATCTTATCCCCATTCTTGTAAACAGGGAAGATAACAGGCCTTTAATCCCAATCATGAAACGTTTAGTTTGTGTACAAAGAATTCAGGCCAAGAGCAGGTTTAAGATCCTCTTGAAATTGCTTTCAACCATTAATATCCATTTTAAGATACTTGTTACTGTTCTAAATGCAAATGTCCAGTAAAAAAACAAATTGAACAAATGTAAGATAGTCACATTGAAAATTTGATTTCAGTAGTTAAGTATTACCATCTAAGACAAAAGCTACCAATTCAATGTAGAGCAATATTATTAGACATACGGAGTTTTATCAGATAGGATTATTAGTACTTCGTTTTGATCTGGGAGGTTGTATTCAATTTGAATGTATATTTCCAAATGAGGATTGCAAGTGAGAATCAATTTCAATCAAATACAATATCCTGGATCAAAATGCAGAACTAATAAACATTTTTTAATATATAAATTACTGCTTAAATCACTTAAGAAACACTTGCTATCATAATAAATGTCATTTTAATGACGCACTATTTTGTTTTATGATGTTATTTTAAAATCATGCAATGATACATTTATGATGTGACGTCAGCAGAGTGGAATACGGCCATATTTTGCGATACGTATTACATGTGGAATTATGATGGGTACATGTATATAATTAATAAAACATAATATCAAGATGATTCTTAATGACAAAACCGTCAAAATTGCTTTGTATTGAAAATCTGCTCCAAATCTCGGATTGAACAAAATAAGCGCTACAAACCTTCAAAATTATATCTTTTGGCAAATTCTCTCGTAAAAAACACAAGGGCAAGTTTGCTGGAAGCGTACGCTGCGGAGGCAGCATATTCCTTTTTCTCCCAGTTTATGTCCTCAAAGTCCAGCGAGGCCAGTTGGTAGGCGGGTGCAGTCGTCATGACAACACGGGAAGGTGAAGAGCGCTTCAGGGTGTCATACAGTAGATGTGTAAGCAGTACATGACCTGAAGCCAAGAGTAAAATAATATGTACTCTGCTAGGTTGAAACAATCAATAGACAACATTTTACAATTTTGATAGCATGTCTGGGTTCCTAATGATGATAACTGAATTGTTTGCAAGTTAACTTAGCAGATTGAAATCATTTATCTGTAAAACAACACAAAATAAACATGACCCTTTGCATCAAAGAGACGGTCAATTTGTTACAGCTGTTAAGTTTTAGTTTGGCTCTCAAAGTTTTGTTTGTCACCGTGCTTTTCTTGTGAGCATAATTCAAAGCTAAGATTTAATTAGCCGGTTGAAGTGAAACCAATGCAAAAAGTACATATAAAATGATCTATAGATGTTTTGCAGGGGTGTGAGCCCACCTCTTCAGTAATTAGTTCCTGGTGTTACTTAAAAGTATATGCCAAATGGCTGCAGTTGGTTTCTTTGGTATGATAAGTCTATCAAAAAGCAAGAAATATTGCACTTGATTTGAATTAACTTGATGGTGAACTTGAAGCCACGACCATCCAATGCTTCAAAAGCTTGAAATGCTAAGTTATTTAGCAAACATTTAAAGAGAATATGAAATGCTACTGAGCAACTCAACAGTACTAATTAACATTCCTTTATTGAGAAATATCGAAAACAGTTTGTCAAATTTGTATGACACACAGCCTACCTAGGTAGTTGACCTGTAGATGAGCTTCAAACTTGTCTTCAGTGAGGAGCTGAGGGTGCATCATGATGCCGGCATTGTTCACAAGGAAGTGAAGGTGATCTTCCTCTGTTAGATAAATCGAGTTTAGTTTAGTTTAGTCAATATTGTGCTTATGAACTATTACAATTACATTTTCCTTTAATGTAAAATTTCAAGTCCATCTTACTTAAAATTTAAGAACAGAAAAAAATCTTAATTATGTAAAATAAGCATTTAGAGACAAAAAGAATCAGTGCTGCAACAATTAAGGATTTATGACATTTTTCTTGCGTTTATGCTGTTTGAGCGAAGTAGAACATGTGAGCAAATTCCACGAAGTGCGCTTGCGTTTCTTGATATATTGCTTGTTTCCCCTTCTGCGTTCATACAGCAGAAATGCAAGGAAAATGTGATGAATACTTATACATTGTATTTACATTTTTAATCAATTGTTCATTACAATTAAAATTTAGCAGTAGGATATCTTCTGAAATTGAGTATTTGTTCGTAAAGAAATGTGACTGACGACATAGGCTTGTATAAAAAAATAGCTGATATATGTAACATCATATGTCATTGGTTAAATGATGTTGCGCTTATCTAATCGCAGCCCAATATTGAAATAAACAATGACGTCATTATTATTTGCATGTTATACTAAATGAAAGCCAAGTTATGACCATACAAAGGACTAGGCAAACGTAAATTTTCAACACTGTTAATAAAGTAATGGTTACTACAGGGACAATCCCAGTAGCCTAAAACTTTAAAGTCATTTTGATCAAGGGCAAACAAACACCAAACAAGAGAAACAAGACTACAAGAGGACGAACATTAAACAAATTTAATAATATTGTCAGTGGTAACCGCATTGGCACAGAAAATGATATATACTGTATTTCCCCGACAATAAGGCGATCCGCTTAAAAGACGACCCCCTAACTTTGCCCATGAAATCTGGTGTTTTTATCTCGACTCGTTTATAAGACGGGGTCAATTTTTAAAGCAAATCCAGCACTTGAACTTCTCCAAGTCTGTGATAATATTCAAGCTAAACAGTCAATTATCAACTAAATTTGTTCATTTGCTTAGGAATATTGATTTTTATTTTCCGATAGTATGGTATGTTTTAACCAGCCTAGACGCAATCTTGGAAGTAATGTGGGTTCATACGGTGTTTGATTGACCTATTTAAATACAAACCATTGCAGTGCACCTTTGATCTTTACACAGCTCGTGCTGTGACATCAAAAATTGTACTGTTTGATCTGCAGCCAACAAACACCACACATTCCATTACATGTGTTAATAAGTTAAATTTTCGCAGGTGTTTGTTTGGATTGCAGTTGATGGGACTTAAATTTTGAGAAGTAAATAGCCATTGATGATTGCGGATAAATTAATGTAACGATTAATGAAATGTGTATTGAATTCTGACAGTTACATGTATCTGTATGATATACGCAAAGCCTTATTGTAAGGAAAAAGTAAGTTTTATTTACGAAATAGAAAAAATAACAATACAATTTTTGGAAAAAAAAATTTGTTCAAAATCTTTTTATTTGAAAGGTAGCAAAGTATGTCTCCTGTGATAAACGTGTTTGGACCGATAACAAGCGTTATATCGATTGTTCATCGTAGCAAAACAAAGCAGATGGTCGTCTTAATCGGATGAGTGTGATCGTGTCACTTTTATTTGGGTGTCATCAACAGACAATAAATCAGTCAGTCGAATACCTTATGTTGAATATTCCTGATTCTGACCCTATTCTTTCTGAATTTCTTATAGCCTTGCTATAGAACTTTAAGGTTAAAAATTGGGACCATATTTCCCCGTCTTATAGTAGAGGAAATACGGGAAGTAATAACAGACGCAAAAAACTCTATTATACATATCAGACGTCATTTTATCAACTAATCGCGCAGTAAAATGGCATTAAGGTAATAGCAGACACAAAAAACTCTTTTATACAAATCAAACCTCATTGTATCCATTAATTGCAGACTTTACAAAGCATAAACTGGTGTAAAATGTTAACTTACTTTTCTTGAATGCCTCAGCAAAGGCTCTGACAGATTTAAAAGAGGCAAGGTCACACTTGAGGCTCCAGATCTTATCATTTTTCGTCTTCTTCTTGAGCTCCTGGACAACCACCTCCCCAGCCTTCTCATCTCGACACGCAAGGTACACTCTGGTTCCTGTTTATAATACAGTTAAATACAGTATAGGATGGAACATGTCAGGGCCTTTACTCACAATGTAACTTAGTGGAAAGATTTTTAAAAAGTAAATGTTTGAATTATTTCTACTACAACTATTAGAAGTTTATTGATATCAACTGATTAATTGCACCAAGGTCAGACTAAAATTATTCTTTGCTTCCCCACCTCTGAGGTAGATTTAGTGGGTGTCTGTCAATTTTTATTTTTATTTATCAGAAGGCCAGGTCAGAAAAAAAAACTGCTAAATAGACTTGAAATAAAAAGCATGTGGTAGAAGTGAAAGGTGTACTATTATTTTTATAAACATAAACTCATTGGCATTTTTTTTTAACATCTGCACTTCAACCCTTCTTGCAATACACAGTACAGCTTCTGGCATGGTAGTCCCCTTACTATTTAGCTTCTTTTGTAATTAGAACGCAAAAGATTGTGAGATGTTTAATAGTTAATTTGAGGATCTCTTTATTCTTTAGTTTACTACCATTTTTTATTTATTTTTTTATTTATTTATTACTTTAAATTCTTAAAAAGCAATTTTTCAACTGTTTGCTTCATGAATACAGGCCCAGATAACATAACATAATGGTAACGGAATACTCCTTCAATAAAAATGTATGATCATCAATTTATGATGAAAGATTCAATACATTCTACTGCATGTATTGTCTTAATAAGTGATATTAATAAGCATAAATCAAGGGAATCATTAAAAACCATAATTTTTAAACAAAGGTACACAGAGTGCAGTACCCATATTAATATATTATTTTCATTATAAATTCAATTGTCAGGCTCAATTAACTCAAAACCAAAAAACAACCCAATACAAATGCTTAGTGCGAACATCATTGGCTTAATTAAGTAATATGTAAAAATAAGTTTTGATTATTATTTATAATTTCATTCATCCCGATAAAAAATCCTTGAGACATTTACCTCTTTTAGCGAGATCCTCTGCGATATGGCGACCTATTCCTCCATCTCCGCCGGTGATTATTGCAACCTTGTCTTCCAGCTTCAAATCGCTAGTGCATCTGGATCCTCTCATGTATTGTCTGGGCAAATAACAAATAAGTAATACTGTTGCAATAACCAAAATATCAATACCAGACAAATGCTGCAAAACCTGTCCTGTAAATATTCATTAGGTATAACGATGTTTTGAAAGTTTACGTCCAAAATAAAAGCCAAATAAAAGAAATTGGTTACTATTGGGAAATATGGTGACTAAATTGCTTTTTACATTAGATTTTCTTACATATAATAAAAGCTCAAAATAAAACAGATTTAAAAGTAGATCATGCAATAAAACAATGCCTGTTTTCATTGATATTTTAGACTGTTATAGCCACACAGAGTAGATAGAATATTTATTTTGTAAGGTATAATTTCAATATAACCCATATTTTTTATGTGGGTAATAGTATAGTGTAACCTTTTTTTGTTGTATCGCGAAAATACCTTGCACTAATTTTTACCTCATTCCATAAATAAAGCCACCAACTACCGCAATAATAATTGGCCACCATGAGTCAAATATTGCCTCTGGATCAGGCATGCCGGCTGGGAGACCCGGAATGGAAGGTTTATCAGGCATTTTGATGATTGAAAACGTAATTGATAGTTACAGTTAATTAACGTAAAATTTTCTTGTGTCGTAGAAACTGCAAAAACACAAACACCATGTCAAAGTCAAAAATTCCGCAAGTCTAGAAACATTTTTATTTCTAGTAAGTAAAAAAGACAGCTTTATTTTGGTGTTTTAAATGTAACTTTGCTTAATTATATTCTAGATAATATAGTTGTTGTCACTGTTTAATAAAGAATGGAAACAATCTAAAAACCTAGTCATTCTAAAATGCCGTCCAGGCTTTTTTTTTTTTAATGATGGTTAGTCTGGACGTCAATACCAGACAAATGCTATATATACTATTATGTTACATAACTCGATGTATTCCTAAATACAAATTATGGTCTATGATCAACTTTGAAAGTCTGGTTAAAGTTTTATTGCAACTTTGGGTTTTAACTCAGATCTTAAATACTGTTCATTTAATGGACTTCATACTTTACACAGTTGTTTGACACTGCCAATTTTCAAGGTCTTGTTTTTGCTAGAACTACATATCTTATGTAGATCTTTGTCTTTCCATATTTTGTAAACTTGATTTTAAATAATTATCAGAGCGATAATCACATATTTTTTGCAGGTCCACTTTGCTTAAATAGTCATGAAGTTGTCATCTATAAAAGTACCAAGAAGCTACGTTGTTATCAGCAGTCTTGGGGCAGGCTTTGGCGGAATTGTTCTTTTAAAGTAAGTTAATTTTTCAATTCATGTACATGTACTACTATGTACATGTATATCATGTATATCACCCTTAGGAGTGGTATGTAACCTTTTCCTGCATCAACAATTATCATTATGTAAAGCCTGTAATTACAGTAGATTATAATGATACTGAAATTTAGTGTATTCTCCACAAATAAAGTTAGCAGTTGGGTGTATTGGACTCACCATAGGGTTGGTTGGTTGATCTGTTGGCAAAGGATTGTGGAGCCAACTTCACTGACATATGAAGTGGAATCACCCCCTCTCTCTCTCTTGCTACATATTATTACCACCATGATGTGCAGTAGTTCCTCAAATGTTTTTGTTGACCAACAGCGGATTTGTCATAGAGGTTTTTGCCCTTAAATATTATTTGTTACACTTTGGGCATTATGGGAGTTTGCAGAGTAAACTTCTCCCACAGTTAAAGAGGTATCACTCTGATACTTGGTACCTGCACATTACCAGCATGGTGGATAGTAGTGCTTTGTGTTTGTTTTGTGACCTATGACCACTCCTAGAGTGATGTGCCCTTGAAAAGAAATATTTTGAAGTTTGTGAAGAAGACTACTCAAACAGTTTTACAGATTATGAGATATCAATCTGATACAGGATACACATTAACACCATTATGGACTCTTTTTGGAGTTATCTTCCCTAGAACATCAGTTCAGTGCTGCTATATTGAAGATTTTATATTATAATCTTGTGGTAAATAGAATTACTTTCCTTGATATAATCTTTAAAAACATCTCTTATTTTATTTTTTTCATTGTCAATGAATTACAGCATTTGTAACGTAGGTGTGCGGGGATAGTCATCACTTCTGTGAAAGCTCTAATTTTACCTTGAAAATACTTCTGAGATAGAAGAGAATTATAGTGAAGATATAAATTCTGGTTACCAGTTATTAGGTCACTTATAAGCCGTTTTCATTACATTTGGAGAGAAGGTTACAGTATACCTTGAGATTATAGTAATCACAATAGAAGTCTAATACTTTACACTACACTGTTGGCTTTTAAATTGAAACTAGCTTGAATACAATTAGGTGATTTTACCAATTCTGAACAGGGCTTGAAACACTTCAATGCTTTTGTTAATACATGTATGGGCACCATGATTTATGTAGGGATGGATGTTCTGATATGTTATTTTTCACCTGGCAGGGATTATTTGGGAGGCAAAAAGTTTGATGATGACAACCAAGATATGTATGGGAAGAGTGTTATTGTCACTGGGGCAAACTCTGGCATTGGCAAGCAGACAGCAAGACTCTTGTCAAAGAAAGGTATGTAAGGTTTGGGAGATCTTTTCAGGAGATGGAAATAGAAAGTCATAAGAAACATGCAAATTCTTTAAAGCTGCAATCTCACAGATTGAAGGTTTTGACAACTTTTTTACTTTTTGTTTTTGGAACAGGACAAATTTAGTTCAAAAATTGATGTTTTATGCATTTTTCTTAAGCCGTAGTAACTGACAGTAACGGTGTAAGCCATAAAACATGAATTTTCGAATGGAAATATGAAAATCTAGGATCTGATTTTTTGTCAGCAATCTTCTATCATTGGTTTGCAGACATTTACGCAAACAGTTGCGCTTTCCAAGACAAAAACTAAAAAAAGTTGTAAAAACAGTAAATCTGTGAGAGTGCAGCTTTAAGATGCATCATGGCTAATAATATTTAAATATTGACTGCCATGAGGGTGACTGTGCATATTGTCAACCTGAGGTAAATACTGTTGACTGAGGTGAAGCCAAGGTTGACAATATGCACTGTCACCATCATGGCTGTCAATATCTACTTTTTTTATACCAAACAAAACCTGTATAATTTCAAATAATTGGATTAAAATTCACATGTACCGGTAAATCAAGAGCAAAAATACCTTGAAATTAAACAGAATTTATTCATGAACATATTTGCATGACGTCAGTGAGGGTAACAGTGCAACAGAGGGTGAAAGTTTGGGTGATAGTTGAAAATATTGCCTTGATGTTTTTACTTTATGTTCCATAGAAGTGAGGTATAATAAAAAGAAGAAAGGAAAAGATGTGTTATTGTAATCACTTGTTTCCGATATTTTCAGCATTGTTTTTGAGGTTTTGACATGGCCATCATGTTTTAGAAAGGATTGCTCTTGGAAAATAATATGATGCATTAAATTTATAATTATTTGACTGCACTTTCAATGTTTAAAGTCTAATAATTATCATCTCAGGGGCTCGTGTGATTATGGCATGTAGAAACATTGACGCATGTACAGCTGCCAGGGAAGAGATTTACGATGAAACAATCAACCCAAGCCTTGAGTGCCGAGAACTCAACCTTGCATCCTCTCAGTCTATACGCAAGTTTGTGGATCAAATTAAGAGAGGTTTGTCTTCTTTTCATTCAACATCAGATTAATAAAAAATAAACATCATATTTTGTCGGGTAACACATTCAAGATGAATATTAGCTGGCTCAGCAATTGAAATTTTGTTTTTACTTTCTTTTTTATATAAAAATTGTTATGAAAACAAGGATCTACAGTTTAAGCATATAAATGCATCAAAATATTTGACATGTAAATAAACCAGGTATGGAAAAAGCTTTAATAATAAGTCGAATCCTGATGTAAAAAAGGGTCTAGCTAGTCTATAAACGTTTTAAGGTTTGTTGTCAGTTTAATTTTTTTGTATTTTTATATTTTTGTGATTTCAGAGAAAAGAAATGTTGATGTTTTAATCAACAATGCTGGAACCATGTGTGGGCCCCGTGACACAACTAATGATGGTTTTGAGTGGCAGCTCGGAGTTAACTATTTAGGTAACAAATAAAATTGTTAGCCCTTATAGGGACTTGTTCAAATGTTAAAGGTTCAAATATAGATAAATTGTGGGAAATATAAAGAAGATGCTTGTTGCAATGATAAAATATGAGCAAAAGATAAAAATATCTGACAAAAAAATGAGGGCAATGCTATTTAATATTGAATTATTTTGGGCTTGAATTTCCCAAACTAACCTGCAGTTACGTACTGTTTGGTGTTTTCCCCATAAATATTAGTAAAACAACTCAATTTCAACAAATTAAAACAATTAAAACTAAATTAAAACTAAAAATTGTCACCAACTCTTAATCGGTGAGTGGGTCACTATAATTTTTAATTATCCTTTGTTTGTTTTACAGGACCATTTCTACTGACATTACTCTTACTGGACAAATTGAAGGCATCACCCCAAGGAAGAATTATTAATGTTGTGAGTCCATTTTTCAAGAAGAGTGAAATAAACTTTGATGATCTGAACAGTGTGGAAACCTACCAGCCCAAGATAGCGTATGGGCAGAGTAAGCTGGCCCTAGTGTTGTTCTCTCAAGAGC
This sequence comes from Mya arenaria, assembly GCF_026914265.1. NCBI lineage: Eukaryota > Metazoa > Mollusca > Bivalvia > Myida > Myidae > Mya > Mya arenaria. Next base: position 45,201,516 of record NC_069132.1, read on the forward strand.
TAGCAAGAAGGCTAGAAGGTATGTTGATAAGCTTGTGTGTATTTCTAATGAAAAAAGTTATTGTCTTTGACAGCACTCAGAAAAAAAATGTTGTGATGACTTAAAGAGACACTCTTATTCAAAATCAATACATACACATGCGAAACAAACATAAATTTTGAGTGATACACCCTCAACTACTTACTAAACAATGCATTTATGAAAATATTAATTATTATTAACAATAATATAACTGTGTATTTAATAGCTGAAAATGCAAAAATATAAAATGATTGGTGAATGCGAAAAGATTTACTGCAATTTACTATGGTCTCATAAGGTAAAAATACGCTGTTTTCTGCACATTTCCTTTAAATTAAACTCGCTATCCTTCATAAGAATCATTGTTTTCGACATTTGTTCATCCTTTTGGATATATTAAAACAATTGTATTAAATGTGTTACATCTTATTTGGGAGTAATAGTGTATCTTCAATGTGGTCTGTTTGTGGTACTCGTATTTGTGTATGTGGTGTTTATACTACTGGTCCCAGTAGTTTTTATATCATAATTCACTCATGAAACTTGAATCGTGATGCACATGTAACCAGTGACCATACAAACACTTAAAACAGTAGAGATTTTGTCCTGAGTTTTGAAGATGTCTGAATAAAATGTTCTTTACTTAATAATGAACTTAAGCTCATCTTCTGTTCAAGTAGAGTTAAATTTCTTCGCTTTGTTTTTGTTGGTTCCGAAATGGTGTAAACAAATTGCAGTTGTATGTTAGTAGTTTTTGGATGCTTCCTAAAATTAAAGTGACACTCTTATTCAATATCAGTGTTTACACATGTATAACAAACATATATTTTGACTGATAATAACAAGACTGTAACCATTTATTAAAAAGCTGAAAACGCAAAAATATTAAATGATTGGTGAATGCTAAAAGATTTTCTGTGATCTACTATAATATCAAATGGTAGAAATATCGTGTTTTATGCACATTTCTTTCAAATTAAAATAGGTATCCTTCATAAGAACCATTGTTTTTGACATTTATTCATCCTTTTTGGAATAATAAAACAGTAGTATTAATTGTGGTAAATCTTATGTGGGAGTAAGACTGCATCTTTAAAAAAACAAATCTAGGAAACTGTCCTAAGGGTTTTCTAAATTCAATATGTATAAAAGCTTAATATTTAAAGCAGAAAAAAATAGTTTTGAGTATTAACTTGCCATTAAAAAAACTTAATAAAGCAAAGCATATACATATACTGTTTACATGTCATTACACTTGTTACATACCTTTTTCTGATAACTATTGCTTTTATTGAAAATGATAGAATTGAGAGTAAAACAGATGAGTGTCTGCCTGCAACGCTCATGTGTTCATCTGCAGTTTCCTCCCCTGTAATTGCTTTTATGTGACCTGGTACCAGAGTATGGTTTTGCAAGAATATCTCTTCAATGTTTGCTGTTCTGTTTACAGCAGGAGGACAGTCTTTTTGTTATAGGGCCTAATGTCAAGAGTCTGTAGTTGATCAGACACATTAAATTTAGATGCTTTTTGTGTCATCTGCAATGCTTGGCAGTCAAGGGATTATTTTATCCGGTTTTGGTGTCATCATCCAATCAGTAACTGATAAATGTCTTGGTGAAATGTCTTCAAACTTGGTATGCACATTGGTCATGGTCAGGTTTAAGGTCAAGGTCATGGTGACCTTTACTAGAAAAAATGACAGACTCTCATTAATTTGATAGTTTTTAACGTCAAACAAACTTGATTTGATGCCTTGATGTGGTCGGTTAGTGGTGTTAAACAGTCCTGTATATTTAAAAAGAAAAAAACAACAACATTTAATACCCTGCAGTTCTTGTTAAGCCTAACAAAAGATCTAACAATAATCCTATTCCTAAAACACTGCTTCTTTCCAGGAACCAAAGTGACAGTGAACTGTGTGAACCCAGGCGTATGTAAGACAAGCATCAGTCGCCACCTGCCCGTGTCCCAGTCCATGCTGGGCGGGCTCGTTACACCTATCCTCTGGGTGTTTTGCAAGAGTGCTTTCCAGGGTGCCCAGACACCCGTCTTCCTGGCTGTGGACACGTCACTGGATAAAACGACTGGCAAATACTTCAGGTAGATTACATAGAGGATAATTATTTCATGTGTAAGATAGAAATTTGTTTTAGTGATTGATAACAAAGGCAATATTTTCAAGAGTGTGAACAACAATGATTGAAAACAATAATTATGATCATGAGTGATAAATTTGATGAAGATGGTAATTTGAATGGTGTTAATTGGAAAATTGCATGTTAAACATACCACCACCATGTCATTTTTTATGTAATTTGAAAACAACAACAAGCAAGGCATAGTAAACTTTTGTTAGCAACAAAGGAACCAAAATGTATAAGAGTAATAAATATAAAAAATCTATAGAAATAAATGCAGGGAAAATATTCTGCAAAGCTTTCACCAAAAAGCATAAAACCCCCCAAATTATTTGTTATTTGAGTGAAATTTGAACAAACTGTTCCTAAATAATGTTGAATATTTTTTCCAGTGATATGAAGGAAGATAAGTTGAGTGAGAATGCCTTGGATGAGAAAGTGGCACAGAGACTATGGATGATCAGTGAGAAGTGGACAAAGCTGAACACCTCTTTATGACATTATTTTTTGTTTAATCTGTTAAATATTTTATGTAATAAATCAATCCATTAAATGTATGAAGTTCGTACCTTTTCAATTTCCGTCTAAATTATTGCATGAATAAAACATCAAATATGAAAATCGGAGATAATCGGTGTAACACACTGTTTTCTGATTTCCTATCATCACACGGTAGCCTAGTGCACATGCCCAAACCTTTATCTGTAAAACCATTTGGCAGGATTAGGATATAAATGGTTAAATCTTAAAGCAATTGTGTGTCAATCTATGATTATTTTTTTAAATACTAAAAAAAGGTAAGAATCAAAGCAATACTGCATTAATTGATTGATCTTTGGGATTGCATCACTTTGTATCACTTATGGTTGCTTGCTATAGGGTCTTTCCTTGAACAGTTGTTTTTTCCTGTAATGTTTCACAACGCCAGGAGGTCATTCAAAAGGTCTGTTTGCAAAGTCTTTACTATTTCTTAAACTGGTATTATGAGACTTGGTATTTGTTTCCCCTTGCCAAGAATATAACACTTCATTTAACTATTAGTCCAAGGTCAAGGTTAATATTTTTAAACAGTCTATTGAGTTGTCCTTTTAGTGCAATCAAGATCAGCTTGACCAGGGATAATGAAACTTAATAGGTAGAATGTCATTGACCAGAAGATGATCCAATTAAGGTCAGCATGTCAAGGTCACAATCAACATTTTCATAAAACTTTTCTTTGCAATACTAGAGATGGACTAGTCTTCAGGGATTAAACGATTGAGTCTTGTTGAAATTAGGTTGCTAGCCTTTAAGAATTGATTATTGCTAACGAAGAAAAGATAAAATATATATAATTATACGGATAAAAACTAAAAGCAAGGATGAACTTACATTAGGGTATATACTTACCAACTTTTAAACCCAAACCAGTTATATAAATAACAACACTCTGATGACATCAAACGTAACTAAGTCCTACCCATGAAAGCCATACTCTTTGTTTTATTCAGTGTTTTTGTTTATATTTACAAATAAGGAAATAAATTACTGGTGCATAAGGCCGCTTGAATGTTCATTATCAACGTTATGCCTGATAGTGAATTATGTTGACAAAAGGATTACTTTGTTTGAAAAGTATGTTCACCAGCTATGAAGCATAAACAATTGAATGTTTACCTGCAATATTAAATTATTACTCCACAATTATTAGTATTTGACATTATATTTATAAAATTAATATTTTTCAAGACTAAAACAGTCACGCTCTTATTTAGGATATTGATAGTAACATTTATGTTAACAGTCGTTTTATCCTCAACATGGGAGGGGAGATAGACGCTGCGTGGAAGAAACTTTTTGAATTTTACATTTAATAGTTGTGTGTAACCAAAAATAAATATATAATATAAAACATTACGATGTAGAATAAAAATAAATTACGGTCCGATGAGTTGTATTTTAAAACTGAAACAATGATTTGGGCAAAAATTGTAGAGAGATATTTGTTTATTAAAATAAAAAATTGTTTTATTTACTGCCATTAAATTCAAAATGGCGTCGAATAGATTTTTCAACACGGAAGACAAATATATTTTTTAATTGTGTCAGTAATTAGTATGTTAGCTCAGTGTTGTTAGAAGACAACATTTCTATATACACCGTTTTTGTATGACCAGATAGTAAACACCCGTAAATCGATTCGTCTTGACAAAATGAGGTAAAATAATTTGCTTTCTTTGACTAAAAAATGTCTCATTGACTGATTGAGCAGTTGAGTCATTTTATGATTTATTTATCTTTGATTGAATCACATTATTGATCAACATTGGTTTTCACCAGGCCCTTGAAGAGCTGCAGTGCTAAGTGCTGAATTGCCTTACTATCCATACAAATAGCCAACATATTATTTTAAAAAGAAAAACTCTTAAGAGTTGTGCATATATACCTCCTTGTTTATATTTTTTTGAAAATAATATGTTCGATATTACATTGTTTCTGGTAACATTGCTTTATTGACAGCTTGCCATACAATGTTAAAATCTACTAACAGTGTAACAGTATATATAAAATCGAACCTCTGTTCGTATTGGGCGAATTAATTTCATTAATTGACAGGGCTATTGATTAGTACAACTATGACTGATTATTGTTGAAAATTTATAATTTGGCCCTCGAATCAGCAATGATCGATAAAAAAATTCCAAAATTAAATATTGCTAGAAACAAAACTATATTAGGTATGAGAGTTACAGGTAAGGTGCATATTAATTTTGCATAAATACGCAATTAGAATTATAGAAAGACTATGATAGTAACAAAAAAACAGAATACAAGAGTAAATTAAAACAGACTCAATGAATAAAATGGAAACTCAATGCATCTAATGCAGTGAACTCAATGCGATAAACTTGTTTAACCTATGATAAAAGAAGATCATAGTTTGCTTAAATGTCAGATCATTATCTGGAAGCGAACCAAAAAAAAAAACAAATTGACAGTGAACTCATCATAAATAACTATAAAAGCTTTTTGTTGGTTGCTGTGTTAATATGATGCTTTACAATCATAGAAGGATGCAAGCAGAAATTGACAAATAACTTGAATCCACTGCAATCTGAGAAGATAGTCGGGGACATCTTAGATAAATAAAAAAATAGACACAGTGCTACTATTCTATGCTAAAGCAAAAGCACGATCAATCAAATTGTCATCAAGATTGATTATGGCGAGTCAATAGCAAAGAAACATCATACTGGTATGTGAATGAAAGTAAATCATATTTTATTCATTAAAGCAAATTTTGTACCTGTTATTGTTTCCTATCACACTTATAAAAGGCAACGAAAAAGAACCCGGGTTAGGAAAAAATCCTTTAAGATAGCCCGACTGGCTGTAAAAAATAGTTGAGTGTTTACGCCGATCACTGTTTACCAACTTTCGGATCATTTTTTGACTTTTGGATAATTTCTTATCGGTACAGATATTATCTGATGCAGTAATCTCCCTTGTCAAGCAATACTTTACGGCTTGGAAAGAATTATTTTGACGGAAGTCATATCTTAGACTGTCAATACTCTTTTTGATATAGTGAGATATTGAAGATTGGATGTTGTTGTTTTTCAAATAAACTTTAGTTATGTAGATTGCGAAAAATTTGAAAAATGTATCAGTAGAATGCTGCTCACAAAGATGTCCTGTGTCAGAAGTCTGTAGACCCATAGGCTTACAGGGTAAAGAGGTTAATTTTGCACACTGCTGTCATGCCTTCATAATTTCCTTGCGGAAAGCTGAACATAAAGTAAGGAGCAATACTGAAATACATTTCATTTATTACGTGAATTTCTCATGCTGAATATAAACACTATAAACTGTGAAACCGTTATTCGCTATTTATTTCGCTATAACAGGTAAACTTAGCTGAGAAAGCGACAAAATATTCATTAAACATGTAAAATTATGTATTTTCGGCCTCTTACTAGTACTTATTGATAATTCTAGGCTTGTTTTGAGGAAATACTGTAGTCACAGATTTTGGGACCATCTGGTGTCTAGTCCATTTAAATTAATGATCAAAATAAAAGAGGTGTATGATTTTTGTACAGATAAAAAAATGTAAAAGATACTTTGGTGTATTTTTCACTGATAAATTTGTAGCCACATAGCTATAACAGTAAACAAAAAACACATATTCAAATGCTAATACTTTTTATATATATATATACACAAATTTGATCATTAAAGTTAAATGGTGATACAAAATAATGCATTGAAATTAATTAGAAAAAATTAAAATTCATTAACCTGTATTGTGCCCCATTAAATCAATAAAATTGTCTATTGAGCACAAGGCTTCTGAAACAGACACTGGGTAATTATATCTTATTTGATTAAACACTACACCACTAAGGGAATGGAACTAGACATTCAGGTAATTAAAAATGGACATATAATTGAATTGACTCTACGTTTTCATAAGTTTGCCTTTGGAGGTAGAATTTAAGACTTATAAAACAGAAGCCCTGAAATCTCCACTCCGATTATATCCGATCATCTGTTTGGGTTTGGTTCGAATTTAAATCCTGCTATTTTTGGATATTGTAGTATTAATGACAAGTTAGGTGGCAAGTTTTTAAAATATAGGACTTTTAAGAAGTGTGAGTTTCAAAGACTGTAAATTGCCAGGAAAAAAACAAAGCATTGATTTGTAATGATATATAATAGTGGAGCTTTATAAGGGATTTTAGCCAGGTTTTAAAAATTGCTGAAGAAAAGGGACCGGGTGCTTAGGGTTAAAAGGGCATGTATAAATTCAGGCATTAAAATCTTCAGTGAATCAGCTGATTTCTGCTGTTTTTGCAAAAAAATAAATCAAAATGTGTTGGAACTGGTCCAAAATGCTCAAAATTGATAACCGTTTTGTAAGCTTACTGGAGGAACCCATTTCCAGCGTATTTTGTGACCATTGAAGCAATCACATCTCTGTATTGTATTGGGTTGTGAAGAACTATTAAATGATGCATTTGACAAAACATGTTGGAAATGTGTTTAATAGGAGCAGCCTTAGCTTTTAACTGCCAGATATATTAAGTCTATATGTATTTTTGAACAACTTTTAAAGTGACACTCTTATTCAAAATCAATACAAACACAAGTCATGTATAACATATATAAATTTTGAGTGATAAACCTTAAACTACTTACTTAAAATGCATATATTGAAAATATTAACTACTGATAACACGATTGTAACTGTGAATTTAATAACAGAAAGCGCTAAAATATTAAAGGATTGGTGAATGCTAAAAGATTTACTGTAGACTAAATAAGTCTCATAAGGTAGAAATACAGTGTTTTATTCTTATTTCTTTCAAATTAAATTCAGTATCCTTCACAATAAACATTTTTTTCTGACATTTTTTTTTGAATTTTAAAACAATATTATTAAATAATTGTTTGGGAGTAAGAGTGCATCTTTAAAGAAAACAAAAGAGATATTTGATTAACTAAAGCAATCATTCTGGTCTTCATAAGGGCAGAGGGGTGATACCAAAAAACAAAAAGGTGCAGTACCCGCCTTTAACTCATTAGCTATTAGCTATTATTGTATAATATTTTATAATTTCCACCATGTTATCGTTCTTTAGACTGTGCAGCAAATTGGAGGTCTTACACGAAAACTTAATTACAAAATTGCATCTGCATACCTAGACATAATCCATCATACTTTTTTTGCTCCAAAATTGAATGATATGTTATTGCATTTATTGCAAATTTATTGAGCAAACATTTTTTTATATACCACATTGTTACATGTAATATGTTCTTTGGGATATTATTAACATTTTATACCAATACTGTAATTGATGTTAGACAATTTCTTAGGCTTGAGCTTGGCAGCCAAATTGTTAATTAATCCTAGCTATGTAAAATCCAGAATTAGAGCAAACCTGGAAAGCATTTTACCAGTGAAGGGCTTCCTGGCTTTTGCTAATTATAGCCCACTGCAGGTGCGCAAATTATCTCCGAAGTCTCAAGATAAGAGCTTGTCCAATTCCAAGACGTATCAACGGTACCACAAGACAGAAATCTAGGAGGCCCAAATTCGGCAATTTAGGAAAATGTTATAGCTGACAGTAAGCTAATAAAGTTCTTTCTCATCAATAATTGTCAGAAATCATCAGTGGCCATTGGAGGCTAGTGTGCCGGTCTAGACGCCATTTTTATTAGGAAATGTTGATTTAATGCCAATGTTTATAGGAGCTTAGCGGTGCTATTATTTGAAGCAAAAAATTGTGGTGTCTTCTCGTGATTCTGGGAATGCTATTGCAGAAATGTGTTTTCTATGGGAAAATACTTGCTTTCTTATAATTGATGGTGGATTAAAGTAGAGATTTATATGGATAAGGAAGAAAAAGAAAGAAAACATAGGTAATTATTTAATCTGTTTGCACGCATGTTTAAATGTTCATAATGTTCATGAGAAAGCCTGGGTACAATGTACATGTACATATAAACTTTTTTTGCCAGAGAAGAAAAATCTATTACATGTATATGGCATTTTCCTGACACAGAGAAAGGGGGCAGGGAGGGATTACATCCTAGAGGGGCTTACATATTCCAAGGCCAACTAGAGTTATCACTGAAGGGGATTAATACCCCCGAACGCCGCCTCTCATTATGATTTATCATTGTATGAAGTTTTGTGCTATTCCATCTAGTAGTTTTCAAGTTACTGTCCGGACAAAAATTTGACAAAAAAAACAACACAGAAAAAGACAATAACTCTGTAATTTGCTAACATAGTGTAGTTCTTCATGTACACTGAACTCCTCATTGTGCTGTACCATTGTATCAAGTTTTATTACATTCCATCCGGTAGTTTTCAAGTTATGCTCCGGACAAGAAAAAAGTAACAAAGGGCAATAACTCTGTAATTGGCTGAAGTAGAATTGCGGTTCCTGTACACTACACTTACTCTCATTATGATCTATCACTGTATGAAGATTTATTTACATGTAATTCCATCCAATAGTTTCAAGTTATACTCCGGACAAGAAAAAGTAACAAAGGGCAGTAACTCTGTAATTAGCTGAAATAGAATTGCGGCTCCTGTACACTGCACTCCCTCTCATTATGATCTATCACTGTATGAAGTTTTATTAAATTCCATCCAATACTTTTCAAGTTATGCTCCGGACAAGAAAAAAGTAACAAAGGGCAGTAACTCTGCAATTAGCTGAAATAGAAATGCTGTTCCTGTACACTGCACTCCCTCTCATTATGATCTATCACTGTATGAAATTTCATAAATTAAATTCCATCCAATATAGTTTTCAAGTTATGCTCCGGACAAGAAAAAGGAACAAAGGGAAGTAACTCTGTAATTAGCTTAAATAGACCTGCGGTTCCTGTGCACTGCACTCCCTCTCATTATGATCTATCACTGAATGAAGTTTTATTAAAATAAAAAATAAAATTCCATCCAATAGTTTTCAAGTTATGCTCCGGACAAGAAAAAAGTAACAAAGGGCAGTAACTCTGTAATAAGCTGAAATAGAGTTATGGTTCTTGGGCACTGCACTTCCTCTCATTGTGCTTTACCATTGTATGAAGTTTAAATAAATTCCATCCAGTACTTTTCAAGTTATACTCTGGACAAAAACAAGTAACAAAGGGCAATAACTCAGTAAAAAGCAAGAATAGAGTTATATGGTTATTGTACACTACACTTCCTCTCATTATGCTCTATCATTGTATGAAGTTTAATTCAAATCCATCCAGTAGTTTTTAAGTTATGCTCCGGACAAGGTAAATTGCAACAGACGGACCGACCGTCCGACCGACCACAGGGTGATTCCAATATACCCCCTTCAAACTATGAAATGGTTTGGCTAGTGTTACATTCCTTTAAAAAACAGGTAGGGTATAGGCAGGCTTGTCTTTCTTTTGTTCGGTTTTATTTAAGAACATTATTGTCATTATTGGGGAATGGTGTTAAATTAAAAAACGGTAGGGTCGGAGCCTATTTTTTGTTTGTTTTTTTAGGCCTAAAGAGAGGTTTTTAACACTGGAGTACTACTGTTGGAAATCTCTCCTAGTTACGAAATCTTGATGAAACACCTCAGACCTGTCTGATTTTATTTTCAAGTTATGGACTTTTTTGAACCTTAAATCTGTGCATCATTAAACTTCCTCTGAGTTTAAGCCATATAGCCGGACCCTGTATTGTAAACCAGTCAGCCCTCACGATGTTTCATGACTAGATTACCTGTGTTACCAAAGGAACTTAAAGCAGTTAACTCTTTTTTTAGTAAGTAATTCATTGTTTTCCCCAAACTAAGGAAGTTCACACAAATATGGGATTAAATGCTACTATATTCAGCATTTTTGACCAGCAACTTACAAAACAATGTAATACAATAAATAATTCCACACTGATAAATTGTTTCATGGCTGAATGATGAGATTAACAATTCGATATGTTAACACTGTAATGCAAGTTTTCTGACCCCAGCAGCTACAATGTAGCTTCTTGAAATACCATGAGTGTAACACTTAAACAGGTTTATATATAACAATCCATGTAGCCAAATTACTGGCTAAAACTATATTTTACAAAAATATTATATAATTATCCAGTCATCAAAATTAGTCTTTTGGATGGTCAAGCCCGAATTCATATACTACTGCTTGGCATTACATTTTTAAACAAGCCCTCCTGTATAAACCCCAGAATTTGTGCATGCCAGGAAAGAATTTTACCAGTGCATTGCTTGCGGGCTTGTGATAATATTGACCACTGTTTATCAGACCACTGTTTATCATGATTTTCTTTAAAATAATTTCTTTAAAAAAGTCTCCAAACTTTTTAAAGGAGAAAAATATACATGCAGACTGCAGATAGTTGGAGAGATTGGGGTCCTGTTGTGTATGTTTTACTAAAGTTTGAAAGTCTGACAGAATTCATTCAATGCACTCTGTCTATCTGCTGTACTCTTCCTGCTTCAGAGAGAAATAAAATAATTCCAACATATCAAGATGGGGAACATATGGTGTTTTTAATGGTTAAGATTTTTAAACCTGTTGTTGCATAACATGAGGATTTGAAGCATTCCAGTGATATAATCACATTAATGCATGAATGTTAGCATCAAAGAAGTAGGGTATATTCATATCTTTTTGCAAAAAGAAGTTGCTTATTATATGCAGGCAAACTCCCTTGGCTCGAACTCCTAGGGACCAGTGAAAATACCTCAAGCCTCGGAAAATTCGAGCAAACCGGGAATTCTTTCCTTCAGTATAATGAAATGGTTCCAGATCGAGCCAACAAGCAATTTGAGCCAAACGAGTTGAAGCCAGTGGGGTTCAAGTGTACATGTATACAAATTTATGTCAGCAACTTAATTTGTGTCTATCAAATCATGTCAATGATTAATTTTTTTAAAGTAGAACTTGTTCCAATATTTATTTTAATCTTTTTGCATTTTTTTTCAATAAAAAAATACAAGTCTAATTCACATTTGCTTTGTTTATAATATAAGTGTCTTATATAAATTCAACATTTACATGTACTTTTCATATGCATTTCACTTCAATAAATTTCTCATGAAGTTTCCAATTTCATTTTTGCTTTTTTTTGTCATAGATATGTCATATTGTTCAGTGGAAAAAGTGAAATTGCTTCCTTGAACAATAACTCATACACAGCTTAAAATTAAAGGGGTACAATATGGGTTGATTCAAAATGATTATTTTTTAAATTTTAATGCATTTTCGTGTTTAACTTATTTGGCTTTAATGATAACAAAACCCGAAGCACATGAATTGTAAACAGATAAAAAAAATATTAGTACCGGGTAATATTTTATTGCCATTTAATTTAACTGGGAACTTTGTGGTCACATGGCAATGGATTTAAATTTATTAAATCTAGTGTTTGAAAATCGGACTCCATTTGCTATCAATAATCAAATCGAATTGAACCAAGCATTTCAATTTACTATCGGACCATAATCCAAAGTTCATAATATAATTTAGAAATACATTCTTAATACATAGTATCATCATAGTCATTTAAATTGTTGAACCTGGCGTCACTAAGTGTGATACTATAGTCATGCTTTATATTGGAGCAGTTAATAAATGTCCATGAACTTGTAATGACTTTAATAACTTCACGAACGAACATATCAAGAAAACGCATTTATCAGATGCAAAATGCTGCACACAGCATCAAGTACATGTAAGTTACCGCATTACAAAAAGATACCGAAGGTAAAATAATCGACATCGATTTTGTCAGCGACAATTTATCGATTGTACTCGATAAACGTTTTCATCACTAATAAAATCTATGCTTTTTTATTTGTATACAAATCATATGCTTTGTTTTGTCCGATGAATCAAACATTATAATGCATTAAAATCAAATCCTTTTTTTTAGCGTCAACCTATATAGTGTCCCTTTAAGGGAATCTTGTCATTTATTGAAGCTGACTGTTTGTATGAGGAAATCAGTTTTCTTTATATGATTTATATTCATCCAGACATACATTATTTTGGACTGGCACACGATGATGTCAAGGTAACCCTTAATGTTCTTTGCTGATAAGCCTTTTGCTGTTTCTTGCTTATTTAGAAGCCAATCAAGAATGCATTAAAAAGTTAAGCAGAGACTTCAATATCTCTCATCTTACAGGCTTCATTGACTCATGTGGGAACTTCTGCTTTACACATGAATAAGTTTGTATCTAAGGCAACACTAATTTAATGGGTTTTCTTCTGCAGATTTTGGTTTAGAAAAATTGTAGCGAAAAAGCTCAATAAAAATAAAAATACAAGTTGCATTTTTGCTTAGAAAAAGGATTGAGAGGGAGCAAAACCATTTACTTCCTACTTAGCATGATAATCATGAACGATAACATGTGTAAGTAAAAGAAAACTTCCCCAGTGTTTTTTAGCTCCACTGGCCGAAGGCCATGGAGCTTATGTCGTCACAGATTGTCCGTCGTGAGTGCGTGCGTGCGTGCGTGCGTAAACTTGTACTTTAAACGACATCTCCTCTGAAACTGATAAGCGGATTTTGACAAAACTTCACAGGAATGTTCCTTTGGTGGTCCTTTACCAAAATTGCTCAAATGGTTCCGGTCCATCGCACAATATGGCCGCCAGAGCTAAAAATAGCAAAATCTTTATATGACATCATCTCTGAAACGGTTCGGCAGATTTTGATGAAACTTGACAGTAATGTTCCTTGGGTGGTCCTTTATTAAAATTGCTCAAATGGTTCTGGTCCATTGCACAATATGGCCGCCACAGCTAAAAATAGCAAAATCTTTAAACGACATCTCCTCTGAAACGGATAGGCAGATTTTGATGAAACTTGACAGAATTGTTCCTTGGGTGGTCCTTAACCAAAATTGCTCAAATGGTTCCGGTCCGCTGCACAACATGGCTGCCAGGGCAAAAAAATAGAAAAACCTTTAAAGAACATCTTCTCAGAAACCGATGATCAGATTTTGATGAAACTTAACAGAAATGTTCCTTGGATGGTCCTTTATCAAATTTGCTTCAATGGTTTCGGTCCACTGCACAAGATGGCCCCCAGAGGTAAAAATAGAAAAACCTTTAAACGACTTCTTCTCAGAAACCGATGATCGTATTGCAATGAAACTTGACAGAAATGTTACTTGGGTAGTCCTTAACCAAAATAGCCCAAACAGTTCTGGTCTGCTGCACAACATGGGCACCAGAGCTAAGAATAGAAAAAAACGTTAAACTACATCTTCTCAGAAACCGATTATCAGATTTTGATGAAACTTTACATAAATGTTCATCGGGATGCCCTTTAACCAAAATTGCCCAAATGGTTCCGGTCCGCTGCACAACATGGCTGCGAGAGTTAAAAATAGAAAAACCTTTAAGGACTTCTCGTCCGCAGTCTTCACGAAAAACATTTTAACCTACTAGCCAGTTGGACTAGCATAATGGCATATTTTACTAGTCCGAATGACAATCTAGTAGTCCGACTATTTTGCCACATTATAAAACTGTATGCTTGAGGTAAATACCTATTTCAATTGAGCAGCTTGCAGTTTGAGTAAACATTTCTTTATTGTGATGCTCATGCAGTGATAGGGAGTGACATCCTTCTGTTGGGAATAGTGCTCCTTGTTTTTCAGAACCTATGGGTACTATGTAAAAACAAAAGGCATCTTGTTTGAATAGACTGTAATAATATCAACATGGTTAGAAAAGAAATGCCATGCTTTAATAGCTTTGATTACATTTTACTACTGAATTACCTCCCTTTAATAGAAAAAAAAATAATGTCTTAATTTTTCACGTATAGCATCTTTAAATAATTTAAACAATAATAATTTATGAGTAAACATATAAGCATAAAGTTCTCACAAAAAGATCAATTTAAAAACCTTACATTTATACATAGGAAAGTATATATAGACTGAACATTAATTTTCGTTTAAGTGACATTCTGAAAGTTTATGAAACAGCTATTTTTAGTAACTTAAATGGCCGAAAAGTGTAAGTGAAACACCAAGTCGATTCTATCTCGTCAGTTCTTGTTCAGGTCAGATATTTGCTTCATAATCTATTCAGATTAAATGTTAACCGATGATCAGATTTTGATGAAACTTGACAGAAATGTTCCTTGGGTGGTCATTAACCAAAATTTGTTAAATGGTTCCAGTCCACTGCACACCATGGCTGCCAGAGCTAAAAAATAAAAAAAAACTTTATACGACTTGTCGTCGAAACCGATGAACTTTTTTCGATAAAACTTGACAGAAATGTTTGTTTGGTGCTCCTTTACTCAAATTGCCCAAATCATTTTCACTGCACAACATGGCAGCCAGAGCTATTAAAGTAAAAAATTTTTTTAAATAACTTCTCCTCAAAAATTGATGATTGTATTTCTATGAAACTTGACGAAAATGTTCGTTAGGTGGTCTTTGCTTGAACCTTTTGGCCAGTGGAGCACAGGCACTGATGTGCCTCTTGTTTTTTCAACTTTTCTAGGGACAGGTGGCTAGGTCCTTTGAAAATCAGCACAATATGCTGAAAAATAGTATCGTTGTGACAAAAAGGAGAAAAGTACTTATGATTCATATAAAATTCAATTTGTTTTCAAATCTTTTTTTCCACAAACCTATCAACGTATTCATGAATGGCACTATATTGCTGCATTGGCTTAATTTTAAGAGGCCAACAAATATTCTTCAAAAAAATAAAAATTGAAGGGGATTTTTTTCACCTGGGTAAAAAATCATATTATTTTTCAAGAAGGGAATGGGGCTGAATTTTGGACCCAAAAAGGGCTGAAAAACCATTGATCCCATAAAATATTAGATTTGCATACCTCATTCAGGAGTTATAGTTGACACAGAAATAACTTATTTGAGTGATTTAATGCAGCATGACTTAACAATAATACATTTTTACAATTTTTTTTTCTGATTTGGGGTTGAAAAACAGGATTTGTCAATTTTTTTTTTCATTTTCTAACAAAACCGCCAATAATACAAAACAATAATTTGCCGTGGCCTAAGGAAGTGTTACATTCATGTTATGGCATAAGCCTCACTGGTGTTTAGGCATGAAAAAATATGGTAGATTTTATTTACACTAACCCAGCCGACCCTATTTTTTTCCTCCCAACCGTTGCATTTTTCTTTTGATGTAGTTAAGACTTTTTTTCGTAATTTCCCATCAAATGAGCAATTTTTTAGTGATAATGAATTTGACCATTTTATTTATATATATTTTCTACAATAATGATACACCCAGATAAAGGTTGGTTTGGTACAGAATCCCAAAAAAATAAAATGCCTACCTTATTAAAACCTACCAACCCTATTTTTTGAGATGTTAGTGGGAAACAAAGAACTTTTTTTTTGGCCTTACATAAAAACATGAGTTATATAATTATTAAGCTCTGGTGACTTACCAATGGACAAAAACATCATTCTTTGAATGATTTACCAGGATTAGAATTTAAGAGAATTTGTTGAAGCATTCTGTGAAAAAAGGACAGTTTGTAGTAATATTCGTTTCATTTTTGAGAAGAAAGTGATAAATTTGTAAAGTTGTTGGATCTCTGGTTTATCTGATAAGCCACTAGATAAGACTTTGCCAGGAAATATGTTACTCAGAGTGTTCATTTTTAAATCATTTGATATATTTCTTAAATTGCTGATTTTGTATGGATGTTGCTGGAGTTCAGGTTGGAACTACCCTGAAATTTGACTTAATGTTTGGATTCAGTGGTTATTGTTTTGGATTCAGTGCTTATTGTTTTGGATTTAGGCATTTTGATTTTGATTAAGCACAATTCAGTTCTTATTGTTTAAGTGATTCAGTGCTTTTTGTTTAAGATTCAAAGCTTTTTGTTTTAGATTCAGTGATTTTTTGTTTTGGATTAAGTGTTTTTTTGTTTTAAAAATTTATGTGCTTATTTTGTTTGATTTAGTGCCTTTTTGTTCTGATTTGAGTACTTTCTGGTTGCTTCTGTTTCAAGCACTGATGGTCTTTTAACAAAGTCACGGTGTCAAGTAGTCAACAAGTGACTGTGGTCATATTATAGTATGATGACAAATGACTCAGTTGAATTGTCCTGAAGTCCCTAGATATAAATGTAGGTCAGAAACAATGAGTTGCTTACTGTGGCATATGCATTGTTTAGGACAACAAAGGGGTTAAAATGTTCATATTCATTTTCATTCAAGCTTGGCGGATGAACTTTGTTTTTAAGATGATGTATCATAGTATGTGATTACTTTCGGATGTGGAAGTTAAATAGTAATTGATGGTGATGACTTTGAATGCCTTTTTGGTTATAGGTGTTCATATATGTTTTCTGAAAGGCTATTTTGTGTGCAAATTGTAAACATTGTAAAGATATTAGATAAGTGCTAATGAGGTTATTCACTGTGCTTGAAGATGTTACAGGATAGGTACTGATAAAATAGTGATAATCAAGTGAAAGAAAATTGGATGTGACATATTATTGAGTATTATATGCTGAAATTTTATATATTCTTTTGTACTGACCTAAAAAGTGGTGGTTTTTTACGAGGAAATTTAGAACTATAACATGATGTTATCTGAAACGATGTACGCTGGAATCGATGATTATGGAGGGTATTATGAGGAGGAGGATCCTTACACATCACCTTATGGGTAATAATTATGTCTCCCATTGAATGTCACCTGATGAGATATCATTATATCTTGGACAATGGGGATCCATTGTTGCAATGTTATCTCCTCTTTGTTTAAGAATTATTTTTTTTACATTAAAAAACATCGAACACAGGGCACATTGTATCAGGCAGCAAACATTTGAAGCATTATGATATAGCGTAATTTTTTTTTAGAATTTGTACCTAAATATTGTCCTCATTATTTCCCTTAAACTACTGAAAGGAATTAAATAAAATTAGCAACATTCTCCATTGTTACCTCCCCTTGTCATTCTTTCACTCTTAGATTTCTTGTTCATTGTTGCATGTTAAATTGTAAATATGTATCTTATGAAAAGGTATAGCCAACCAATTTTTAAAGGAATAAATGTTGATGCATTGTTATAGCGTTGCTATCATCATCTTTGGTGGCTGCGATGATGTCATTGAAAGGCAAAAACTGCAAAAAGTTTGGCCGTAATTGAATAGGATGGAATTTAGTACACATTTTCATAATGATAAATCAGAAATGTGTAGCTATTTCCATTTGTCTTTGTTCCGTGTTATCCAATCTTTACCAAACTTGATTACAATGCTAATTGACATTATCCCTACGGATTTTGATCAAAAGTCAGATCACACTAGTAACTGCAGAGTTATGGACCTTGAATTGTAAAATTTAGACCATATTCACTTTGTCTGCTCTCTAACTTATGCATTTTTTATGCAATCTTTACCAAATTTGGTTACAACATTTATGGCCATATTATCTCAATTGAGTTACATGTAAATCAAAATTGCAATATTCACTCTCTAGTAATGGCCCTTCAATTCAATCAATTGTCAAAATAACTTCAGCATTTTCTTATCCAATTTATCCTAAATTTAGTTACAACGTTTGTGGGCATATTTTTTTTACTGATTTTCATCAAAAGCGGTATCAAGGAATTAGTTTTAGAGTTTTGTCCTTTGATTTTCAATAATATTACCAAATTCACTTTAACCAATTTAAAAATGAAAGAGCATAATATCCGGAACAAAATGAAAGAATGATGATCTGTTCATGATTGATAGACATATTGATAGTTATTGTTATTGAGAGCTGCTATTTTGAACCCAAAATCAACCCGATAATGTAAACAAAAACAATGACATTTTATGACATTTATTGCTGTTTTGGGGTGCATGGATGAATTTTGACCAGAAAATTGCTTCAATCCATCATAATGACACCCATGAGATGTGCAATGCACCATTCGCTTTTCATGGGAAAGTTTCTCACAATGGTTCAGTTGTATATAATAATAAATGGTTGATATTTTTCATCATTCATAATTGGTCATAAAAAAGATCGCAATTTTGTGAGCTGACAACAGTGTATATTTTTCTCAGTAAATTAAACATGACTGCATGTATTGAATACAAATAAACCAAACTTTTTTTATTTTTTAATACAATGCTTAAACTATATTATGTGACAGTAAAAATGTTCCTTGTGCTAACTTACAGGAACACAATGCGTCGGTAATGCATCTACAGATTCAAGATAAGAGTGGTTACTTCTAAAATTGTAATCTAGTCTACTTATAAAGGAAGTTTTTTGCCAAAAAAAACACATTCATATTGTCAGCTTTTTCATAATATTAAAACTAAATAAGGACTTTGCAAAATTTGCTCAGTTTGTGAGTTCGCCAAAACATGTCGCAAAAATGTAGGATTTACTTTCGAAAAATAATGTCCCTCAAAATGAAACAAAAAACAAAAACAGTTTTTAATTCAATTTATTCTTTCAGGCCTTTCCTCGCCCACTTTATCTCTGAAGGGCCTTAAATCGGCAAATGCATTATTTTCACAAAACGAGTCTAGAATTGTGATTATGATCCAGTATGAGGCCGATTATGCATCATCTTTCATGATTAAAATAATATTTTGTCACTGTCTCAGCTGTTTATTCATGTAAAAATGGCTCATAATGGTTTCCCAGTTCATATTTGTTCGTATATTTAGCATGTGAAAGTCACATGATTAGTACAGATACATATACCAACACTATTTTTAAATTAAGTTGGATTTACATCAAAAAATGGTAGACAAACCTAGTAAGTTTTAAATTCTAAAATTACGCAAAAACTGCTATAAGATAC
The DNA here is from genome assembly GCF_026914265.1 of Mya arenaria. Lineage (NCBI taxonomy): Eukaryota > Metazoa > Mollusca > Bivalvia > Myida > Myidae > Mya > Mya arenaria. The sequence continues at coordinate 45,221,002 of NC_069132.1, forward strand.
TAATGTGTCATAAGCGATGTGATACATCAATACCGGTAAGTAAGATTCAATGCGTTTGTACAAAATGATAGCAATTTTATGTAAGTTTCAGACAATTTTCTTTTTTTTCTTGCAGTTGCATTATCTGGTGTCTAGTCCCTTTAATTATATAAACTTAACTCATTATACTCTGTCTAAAGTGAACTGTATCTGGGGATTGGTAGTTTTGTCTCTTAATTTGCATTTGGACCAAGAGTAATCACAATTTAAAAAAAAAATACCCATCAAATCATCGTTATGAGAAAACACTACATGATCAATTGTAGTTATTTCTGGAAATGTAATTCCGGCTTATAACTGAACTGATATGTTCGGAAAACATTTCATCTATATAACATGAGTATATATCTAAAGTATTTAGTAATCCCACTGTCTGAGGTTTCACATTTTGTATTGAACTCTGATTTAGATTTTTTTGGAGGAAAGTAATGTTTTTTTGGCATTTCTTGCAATATAAATGCTTGGAAAAGAAAGCTCTAATCAAGAGTGTCTAAAGATTCTCTAGATGTCTGCTTTTAGATAGCAACCCGCTGATTCATGATGCCGAGATTTTGATTTACAGAGCAATGTTTAGTTTTTTAAGATTTAAGGAATCATTCCAATATATTTCAACATATTCAGAGGCAATGCTTATTAGAAATAATAGTTTATTATTGTCGTTCAAGCAACGGGTTTTTTTTGTGTGTGAAAGAACAGAACAATGTTTTCGTTTTTTGTGGGATTTTTTTTTTTGAAGCATGCAGTATTTGCTAAAAAAATGTTGGCACTTTATTTGAGTGAGAGAATTCAACAGAATCTTGCTAATAGAAGCTTCTGATATCATGTTTTTGTGACAAGATTTACCTAAGGTGGCAAATTTGCCCTCCCCCTCCTTTTTGAGAAATAAATGATATTATAATAAAGTATTAGTGTCCCTACATCTTTAGTTTTAAAGTTCCAATTTGTTTTCTTATTTACTTGAAAATAATGATTTTCAAACTATTCACAAATGCATGTGTTGTGGAGAATTGCTGTCTTGAATCAAATATACATCAAGTGCCAAATTCTGCCATTCTTAATAAGGAAATATTTTTGGCTGATCAAACATGTATCCTCGATCAGACCTGTTTCCTTGTCAAAATTGAGCTTCAGGGAATATATTGATCCGGTATTCATAGGCCAGATGATGGATTAATCTAATCACTGCAAGGTCCTTATTACTGATAAATCTCTTAAATGTCCTGTGTTGCTGTATAGGACATTTTGATAGTGAGCACGATATCATTTATATATATATGAGGCGGTTGCAAAACGCTGCTTGAAAGCAGGTACATGTTCATGCAGGCTACTTTTTGTGCACTTTGTCGTCTAAACTTGTGTACGTTGTACATGTTCAGTTTGGCATGTATGATAGCACTAAGAATATGATTTATACTAGTTTAAGCTAGCCTCCATGTAGAACTTGATAGAAAAAAAATCAAAACAGTCTTAAACTCAATTATTTTATTTCACATGAATTAGTAGCTTTCATGAACACATACAAGTGGTGTTATGCAACCTCTAACGTTTTATAAAACACTTGTAGGCAATTAAAGGAAGTGTTCTAAAAAACACATATTACCATTTAACACACTTTAGTTAGATAGATGCCTCTGTTAATAGTTTTATATCTTATAGCATAATTGTGGCACTTACCGTGTATTTATTAGTCAGAAACTAGGGGAAATATTACAGAAGCATCTTTAATTAAAATTGTAACTTTTCCTTAAATTCATCAATTTCCTTAATTGTTTAATTGCACTGATATAAAGCTTATATAGTGTATACAAAAATGAAAACACCTTAAAGTAGCAATTTATTTGATTTTTAAGATAATAGCTGGACAATAATCGTAAGATTGTCAAGAGACTTGAACTTCCTGATACCCGTCATCCGGGTGAGAAAGTACATGTACTAATATATTTACCAATATTTACTGCATATGGACAGAAACTTTATTTCTTGTGCATTGCTTTGGGTTCATATTATCATCATTAAAATGACCCTTATTCAAAATCAATACATACACATGTATAACAAACATAAATTTTAAGTGATAAACCTTTAACTACTTACTAAATAATGCATATATGGAAAACATTAATTACTGATAACAAGATTGTAACCGTATATTTAATAGCTGAAAACACACAAATATTAAATGACTGGTGAGTGCTTTAAGATTTACTGTGTCTCATTAGATAGAAATACCATGTTTTCTGCACATTTCTTTCAAATTAACACGGTATCCATCATAAGAAGCATTGTTTGTGATATTTATTCATCTTTTCAGTAAATTAAAACAATTGTATTAATTGTGGTACATCTTATTGGGAGTAGGAGTGCATCTTTAAATTGATTGTTTTGCTATCTGACCTGACCTATTTAATCTGCCTGCCAGAAAAATGAAAATTTGAAACTTTAAAAAGTAGTTACAACATTTCTTCCGGTTGTACCAGTGTTATTACTGTTAACAACAGAAGTGCAAAAAGATACAGGAAGCTAATACGTTTACTTCATAGGGCAATTAAATTATGAAGTTTTATCACTTGATAAATTGCTCACAATCAAAACAGGATTTGTTTGATTTTGCATGAATTTGATGTTCCAAAGATTAGTGTTACTGAATTGCTTGATAGGATTTTCACAGATTGTTTTTGTTATGTTGGATACAATTTCATGTGGTAGATGCTAAAATTTCAGACTGGATAATTGAAAGGTCTAGGATGGCAGAGTAAGTTCTTGAAATGTGTTTTTTTATCTGTATTGCGATATTATTCCTGAACAATGAATACTGATCAAGTGTCTGCAATTTCAGTGCGTTTTTTGTCATTTGAGCTAAAAAAAATGCACTTAATACATGAATCTCTATTGCTGTATATTATTGAAAATACTTTTGGTATGTTTTTAAATACATGTCTGTCAGTGCAACTGTTAAATGATGCCTTCAAAGAACAAACGTTGATAAGTTACAGTCATTAGGGCCAATAGTAAAATATTGTTTGTTTCTCCTCACGCTGTGTAAAATGAGTTCGGTTGGTGGGTAGGGTATGGTAGGTAAAATATTATTTATTTGTAAATATTTTTGGTGACACCCATTGAGTGCCAAATGTTTGCATTTGCAATTTTTAGTTTTTCAAGCGCCCAGACGCATGCCTAAACAATTGCTTACGGTGCAAAGAGTTTTTCAAGCGCCAAGAAGCGTACCTACCAACACCTTACGCTGCAAAGAGTTTTTCAAGTGCCAAGACACGTACCTACATGTACCAATACCATACGATGCAAAGAGTTATTCAAGTGCCAAGACGCGTACCTTTCAATACCTAACGATGCAAAGAGTTTTTCCAGTGCCCAAACACGTGCCTAAACAATTACTTATGATGCAAAGCATTTTTCAAGCGCCATGGTGCGTGCCTACACAGTTGCTAATGATGCAAAGCGTTTTGAAGCGCCCAAACACGTGCCTACTGGTACCTTACGATGCAAAGACCCATACGGGTGCCTACACAACTCCTTACAATGCAAAGCGTTTTTCAAGCCCCAAGACCCATGTGCTTACAAAGTTGATGATTATCTTCTCTGTTAATTTAAAGTATAGCCATGTGCTTCTTTTGTCCAGGGTTATCAAACAACCAGTAAATCTGGCATTACGTCATGATGTCAATGGATAAACACAAATTAAATTGGCCATCAAAATTTAGCTCAAGAAGACCAAAACAAGTTTATTTAAAAAAAAAAAGCGTTATCATTTTTGGCCAAAGGGTCATTTTGGGTCAAGAATTTTTTTGTAGGGTTGATTGTGGCAGGGAAAACAACCAAAAGTTTTTGGCCTAGTACATGTATTTTTATATGTACTTAAGCTTGAACCAAATTGGTAAACCACATAATTACATGTTGAGGAGTTCACTTGTTACATTGAGGTTAAGAAAGAAATAAGATACATTCAGTTGTGACGTGATTTTGATCGGAAAAGGATAAAAACAGACAAAGTTAAATTGACTGAAATTTGGTCAAGTACTGAAGCTGTGTCACAACAAAAGAAAATCAGTACTGTTCACAATATAGCCTTTGCATCCAAGAGTCCAACTGGCTGATTCAGTTTAAAAGGCGAGAGTCAGGATACCTTTTCAATAAAGATTGTAAGGTTAAAGATTGTTAATTTTCAGGCAAAACCTCGTATTGGACGTAAACTGTGTATCAATAAAAATATTATTTATCGCATATATACTGCCCGTAACTTCACAGACATTAGTGAGCACGCTTCAGCATAGTAAGGTTTATGACAAACAAAGATATCTTATTGAAACCCTGAGTAATAATCCGACTGTATCTACCATAATTTTATTTCAACTTTTTTACACTTCTTAATCTTATTTAAATGCTTGTTTTTGTATATAATTTCAGTGAGGTGCCGATATGTGGTGCCCGGGCAAATGTGATGACGTACGACGACCAGAACAGGAAGTGGATCCCAAGCGGGTCGTCTCCGGGCCTCTCCAAGGTCCAGATCTACCAACACACTGTGAACAACACATTCAGGGTTGTTGGGCGGAAACTTGCAGACCATGAGGTAGGAACATTTGTTTATTGGCGTTAGTTTGATATATTGGTCGCGTAAATTTTGTAAGATATTTATACTCATATCACGAGTGCACCATCCTACCATCAACAACACATTCAGGGTCGTATGGCAGAAACTTGCAAACCAAGAGGTAAAATGTTTCTCGGTTGTTATTTTAAGTGTTTGCAATGGCAATAGAAATGTAAAATGTATAACAAAAATTTATAAAGAAATGCTGCTTACATCAATAAAGAAAAGCTGCTTACATCAATGAAAAAATACTGCTTACATCAATATAAGGGAGAAAGGCTAGCTAAACATTAAAGATAGATTTTTTTTATGAAGGTGCCCTTGAATTGAGAGGAAATGTCATAATTTTAAACATTTGTGCTGGTGAAAATTCTTCCTGAAACATTCAATAAGGCCACAATTATTTATTTATTTGTTTGGTGGTCTCTATTTAAATTTTAACTTGTCAGTAGGTTTGTATTTTTTTTCCAAACTCCCTTACCGTATTTTGTAAAGAAAAGGAAAACAAACAATATGACCACCACGGCCCCAATTTCTCAAAAGTTCTTAAGCGTACCAAACTGAAGTAGCTAATTTCATTCAGCCAGATGTCCTACTTATGAAAACCTTGATTTTATTAGATGATAATTAGTTTATCATTTTAATCAGGAAGACAATTTCTTTCTTAAGTCTCAAAACACTTTAAGAATGTAAATATTACACAAATTATACCGCACCAAACAAACAATAGTGAGCTTAGCTTAATCCTGTTTAAACTGACTTAAAGATATTTTGGGAAATTGAGGCCAGCTAGGGAGCTTAAAAAAACAACAGGTTCCATATATTTTTGTGAATCAGTCGGGGAAACGCTAAACAAACTAAAATTAATTGTGACCTATTGTCAATTTTTTTTCTTATCACAAGATACAGACCATACTAAGCAAGAAAAATGTCCATGATAATGAAACAGATCCCGTGACATGAAAGTCATAAGTTCAGAAAATACAAAGCATTCAAAGGGAAATTTTATTTTTGCCTGTAGAACCCTCATTATTTTCCTTAAAAAAGGGATAAGGGTGGGAATCATTTCTTTTAGAAAGCTGAGGGGGTGAATATTAATTTGCGTGTTTATTTGGGTATCAAATTAGTGAATTATACAGAGGCTGTGTTTAGTCAGAAGGTAAATATTATATTTCTCAAATTTACACGGATACTAGGGTTTTATTTTTGCCAATATTTCTGATTTCAATGACGCTGCAACCTTAAAATATTGCTAAACAATTTCAAAAGAAAGATGTGCAGTTTATATTAGGTTTACCATACTTATTTAAGAATTGTTGACTTGTCAATCTTAATATTAGAAGTGTCTTCACTGGTATCCAGTAGGCAGAGCACTTACCGTGCAATATGTAGGATGTGAATAAATAAAGATCATATTTCAATATTGGCACACTACTTATTCTTATTGCACACTAATAACTTGACAATATGGTACAAAACAGTTACTAAACCAGACTCTCGTGATTGAAATTATATGTATCTTGTTCAATAATTCAGGTAGTGGATGCAGTTACTATTACATTAATTTATTCTAAACGTAATTTATACTTCCAATCATAGATTCAACACATGACTGTACAATATATTTCCATATCGGGATGCATGTGGGTAAAAATACCCTATATTTTTTACTGTATTGTATGATTCAAACATCCCAAGGATAAAGACCCTGTTTTGTATGAAATTCAGACGCTCTAAAGTTTGACTGATTAAAGCTGCACTCTCACAGATATTCCGTTTTTACAACTTTTTTAGCTCTACTGGCCAAAGGCCAGAAGAGCTTATGTGATGGTAATGTGTACATAGTATGTGCGTCCGTGTGTCCGTGCGTCTGTAAATAATTCCTTGTTAACACGATACAGCCTTCAGTTTTAATTGTATCTCGATGAAACTTGTACAGTATCTACATATCTATTAGAGCTTGGTTCCCTCTGAAAACCAGCCAATCCGCCCATGCATGCCTAGATTATGGGCCTTGATAGTATAAAAAAATCAGTGCGTCTGTAAACAATTTCTTGTTAACACGATACAGCCTTCAGTTTTGGTTGTATCTTGATGAAACTTGTACAGTATCTACATATGCATTAGAGCTCGATTCCTTTCGAAAACCAGCCAGATCGGCCCATGCATGCCTAGATTATGGACCTTGATAGTATAAAAAATCAGTGCACCTGTAAGCAATTCCTTGTTAACATGATACAGCCTTCAGTTTTGATTGTATCTCGATAAAACTTGTACAGTATCTAGATATCCATTAGAGCTTGGTTTTTCGAAAACCAGATCCGCCTATGCATGCCTAGATTATGGACCTTGATAGTATAAAAAAATGCTATTGTGTAAACAATTGCTTGTCAACACGATACAGTCTTCAGTTGATTGTATCTCGATGAAACTTGTACAGTATTGATATCCATTAGAGCTTGATTCCTTTCGAAAACCAGCTATATCTGCCCATGCATGCCTAGATTATGGGCCTTGAAATGATAAGATTATGGACCTTGATAGTATAAAAATATGCTATTGTGTAAAAAAAGCTTGCGAACATGATATAGTCTTCAGTTTTGATTGTATCTTGATGAAACATGTACAGTATTCAGATATCCATAAGAGGTTGGTTCTTTTCGAAAACCGTGATGTTGACCACACAAACCTAGCCAGTAGACCATAGGCCCTTTTTGGGCCTCATGTTTGTTTTTGTCTTGGAAAGAGCAAATTTTTGCATTAATATCTGCAAACCAATGATAAAAGATTGCTGATTCAGATCGCAGATTTTCATATTTCTGTTCGAAAATTAATGTTTTATGGCTTAAACAGTCACTTAACGGTTTAAGAAAAATGCATGAAACATAAATTTTTTAACTTAAATATTAAAAACTGCGGTCTTATTTTTTGTCAGAAGTATTATAACTGGTTTCCATGCATTTTTGCAAAAATTGGCTCGCTCCAATACAAAAAATAAAAAAGTTGTGAAAACGTTCAATCTGTGAGAGTGCAGTTTTAAATCCTCTGTAATATATAACCATGATCAATTCAAGTTTGTTTACAAACAAAACTTCAAAATGTTGTCATAATCTGATATCAACGCCTTAATAATGATGGTATAGAATAACTAAGTTATTAGACATTGATCAGTACAATATGGGTTATATTTGGACTCCTACACAGCTGGGAAAACCATACTGGATTTATCCAACCGAGTCTAATATGGTTTTCCTTGCTCTGTTCTCGTCATATATCTCTATATAGTACAGTACAATGTTAAATAACCTATAATTATTATGTTTTCCAATAGTTTATAGAGATTTATAAGGGAAATAAAAATAAATTCAAACAGTGAAATATGAAATTTGATATTTTTCCCTGTTTTGAAATTTAAGTCTGTTTACATCCAAATTAAACTTCAGTGCACACACTGCTGGGACACAATTTCAAGGACGTCATTTCTGAAATGACATTACATTCACACACAATTTGGTGCGCTTTTCTGCTTGTCTCAGTGTAAGATTGCAATATAATTCACTTGGTGAACATTAGGAGGTAAAAACACCACTCATAAAATATAACTTTTGATTCTCACTCAGTGAAATATATTATATTGTGATCTTACACTGAAACAAACAATTATCCTCTATATCATCTTTATATCTCCGCAAATACTAACAAAAATGTTTAAAACACAAACCAAAAAAGCCTTAAATTAAACGCAATTTACCAAAAGTTCAACTGACAACAGATGATTGTGAATTTAGTCTTTTAAGTGACTTTTAAATTAGAAGCATTTATATCCTTTTCGCTGCCATCTTTGGATAATTAAATGTTACATATTACTCACAGAATCAGACAAAAAGTCACCTATAGCTTTGTTATTGATCCAAAAAAGGAAAATGGAATCCAATTTTTAATGCAAAAGAGAGATGATGTAGCACAAGCGAGGACAGTGAGTTAATAAGGGAAGGTATTGATGCAAGGGGGCTGCATGCGGACTCGCAGTGCATCGAGATGAGCCATGATGGTCTGTGACTCACTGAGATCTAACAATCATGTAACATTGTGACACATGCTGGAATTACAGTTGTCGGTGCAAGTTGTGGAATACTTAATTTTGTTGTAACTTTTGTCTTGGAAAAAAATAAGCAAGAAATTGAGTGTTAATTTTTTTGAAGAAATTGAAGTGAACTGGTAAAAGATTTACTGTAATGAACGCCTGTTTTGATTCGCTGGGATCTTATAAAGATGTAACATTGAAACATTGTGCCGATTGTTCAGAACTTTGTCAACAATGTTGTAAATGTCATCGTCAAATGTTATCTTTCAAATCTTTACAGCTCTGGAAGTTTCATGGATACACTAGTCTTGTGATCTGCTGTGTTCCCAGCAAGATTTGAGACAATTGTTTCAGTTGTACTAGATATAGATATATTAGCACATCATCAAATAGTCCACATTTAATGGTTAACAAAGATGTTTTTAATCATGCTCAGTTTTTTTTTCAACCTTTTTGTGAATGAGGCCACTGGCCCTTAGACTAAGAGTGGTGAAAAATAGCGACAAAATTCCAAAAATTGTAAACTTGCAATAGTATATTTCAAAAAAGGAAACAAAGTAAAGACACTTTTTTGTTTAAGATACAGAATTTGAAGAGATTTGGAATGCATTTAAAGATAATTGTACAAGTTGACTGGTTAAAGAGTTGAGAAAAATTTAAAAATAAATTATGTCTTTGGATTGTGAATTTTGAGTCCAACTTTTGTGAAAAAAGTATCCTTTTTGGGGGATTATGAATGAGGCTGATTTTTCAGTCCTATTTTCAGTAAATAGAAATACTGCGTGGCTGTTAATAAAGTTCTGAACAATCGGTCCGTAGGGACACATTCTAGAAACTGAGTACGGAGTGATGTCTGCAGGATATATGTTTTTGTCTTATTAAAAGACAGATTATTAAAGGAGTGATAATAATTTTTTGGGAGAGAGTTTTGGAGAACCAGTGTAAGTTAATAACAGAAATTGTCCTGTAACATTTGGAAGAGAAGATAGTTGATTCTACTGTGCAAGGTACATAATGGATCATTATGTTTAATGTTGTATAATAAAGCTACAATCAATTGCCATGTTTAAGCCTTACCTAATCTATGATAGTGGTTACTATACACCAAGAATTATTTTCATTTTTCAAGTTGGAATTGTAAATGGTACCTGAATTTAGTGTACTAGGGTTCAAGACAGGTTTTGAAAAGGACAGGGGTTCTGCACAAAAGGACAGGGGTGCTGCACAAAAGGGACAGGGGTGCTGCACAAAAGGGACAGGGGTGCTGCACAAAAGGGACAGGGGTGCTGCACAAAAGGACAGGGGTGCTGCACAAAAGGACGGGTGCTGCACAAAAGGGACAGGGTGCTGCACAAAAGGGATAGGGGTGCTGCACAAAAGGACAGGGGTGCTGCACAAAAGGGACAGGGTGCTGCACAAAAGGGACAGGGTGCTAAGGGGAAAAGGGCACATTATGTTGAGAATAATTTGAACGTTATGAATTTGACACAATTAGGTTTAACTGAAATACCATTAGGTTTCAATTGCCAAATATGTTAAATTGTATTTATAATCATGTGTTTTAATCAAAACAGAAGGACAATTTGATAGTATTGCGCATCTAATTCTATGAAGGCAGAAGGATACTTATGCTGGTCTCCATGAGGGCGGAAGGGTGCTACCAACAAAGTACAGGGTGCAGCACCCTATATAACTCTTGAGCTACAACCATAGCATACATAAATAGTTTTTTACACTATGGAATGATGTTTAAGACACTAGTTAAACAACAAAATGGCTTCGCTGCTGTAGACAGAAATGGGATTTGTCCATGGATTCACAGATATCCACACACCACCATCTACCCCCCTCTCCCAAGACAAAATAAATAAAAAATATTGATTGTAACTTTATATGCTCTTAGAAATGACAATATTGATGGTTACTTTATATGCTCTTAGAACCGACACTCCATTTTGCCTCAAATTTCAAGCCATGTAAGCACACAAAGTGTAGGGAATGTCTGACCATTTTGTTTAACCTATGTATTAACTACCCTCCTGTCTCCAGGTGGTGATAAACTGTGCAATCCTGAAGAACCTCAAGTATAACCAGGCCACACCCACCTTTCATCAGTGGCGGGACAGCAGACACGTGTACGGGCTTAACTTCGCCAACAAAGAGGATTCTGAGTCCTTCTCCAACGCCATGATGACCGCACTCGAGCTACTCAACAGTAAGTTGCTGGAAAGCTGTTTGTAATAATTGAATAGTTTTAAAAGGATTTCCAAAAAATGTCATGATTTATAGATGGCATGGTAAATAGCATGATAAATTTAGAGTGCTTGTTTTTTTGTAATATGGAACATTTTATCTTTTGAAAAACTTATTTAAGTTTGGTGATTTTACAGTGAGGTAATTAAGTTCTGTTATAATTATCTGTATCTGGATACATTAAGGTCAAGGACATCCCCTGAGGTATGCGACAGACTCTTTCTTTGGGCCCCAGTAGGGTATCTACCCCTTTGGGGCCTTCACAACCTCCTTCCTTGGGGGCCCCAAGCAATGTTTCAGCAACCAACTCTGAGATTATATTCACAGGTATAAAGTGCATCATTAAATCAGGTCATTGATCCTCCACAGTCTCCTTCTTTGGGCTCCCAGCTTTGTACCAACAGCAACCCACAATGAGTCAACTACAAGGACATCCTTTTGTGGCCTCCCTACAACCTCTGTTTGAAATTGTAGGGCTTCCTGCAGGGTACCAGTAGGTGAAATTGTAGGGCTTCCTGCAGGGTACCAGTAGGTGAAATTGTAGGGCTTCCTGCAGGGTACAAGTAGGTGATATGTAGGGCTACCTTCAATGTACCAGTAGGTGAAATTGTAGGGCTACCTTCAATGTACCAGTAGGTGAAATTGTAGGACTTCCTGCAGGGTACCAGTAGGCACCCCAGATTGCACAGCCATAGTACAGAAAGTCATTACCCTTGTGCTTTTCAGGTCAAGGACGCCCCACTGTAGGACCTCCACAACCCCCTACTGTTGGGCCCCCAGCAGGGTACCAGCAACCACCCCAGATGGCGCCCCAGATGGCACCCCAGATGGCACCCCAGATGGCACCGCAAATGGCACAGCCACAGTTCATACAACAACCGAACGGACCACAACCGCCAAATGAGCCTGCAGAAATGAGGTACATTTCTACATTATTTTCTTATTGTAACAATATATGGGTCACTCTCTTTGGCACCATGTTGGGCAAGAGTGCGGTCTTGTGTTGTGAGGGAAACCGGAAAACCTGGAGAAAAACAACTTGTCTGGGTTGTTGACCACCAACAGAACTCACATGCACCCAGGCCAGGAATCAAACCTGGGCTGCCTTTATGAGAAGCAAGTGTGCTAACCACTGTGCCAGCTGGACAACCTAAAATTTATTTTGATACATCAAACATGTATTTGTAGACAATCTTTATTCATCATACCACAAAGTCTACTGTTTGGAAAATGATAGGTCTCTTTCAGTTCAACTTAAAGTTAGGTTTTAGCCAGGTTTTAAAAAGAACAGTGTGCTACAGAAAAGGGACAGGTTGCTAAGGATAAAAAGGTTATCAGGCTGAAGAACTTGAACATTATGAATTTGACAGAAAATGAAGGTAATAATAGGTTTAAACTGCCAATATCAGATTTCAACTGACAAATATGTTAAATTTATACATATTTATAATTTGATTAACAGTTTTAAATAAAATGAAAATGAAGTATTTGACTGTCTTGTGAATTGAATTCTATGAAGCATGAAGTGTACACATACTGGTCTCCACGAGGGCACAAGGGTGCTACCTAACAGGACATGTTGCAGCACCATTCCATAACTCATAAAGCCACACAATATAGGTTGATGCAAAAATAGTTTTTTTAATTGTAATGCATTATCCTGTTTAACTCATTTGACTTGAATGATCGAGACAAAAAATCTGATATGATTTGTGTACATATAAAAAATATTAACGATGATCAGGCACTTTTTTAACTGGGGAATTTGTGGGTACATAGCTATTAGATCAGAAAATTCATTTATAAAGACTAATATTTTTTATCTGTTCCTAAATTGTATGGTGTTTTCATAATTTGTTTTTATCATTTAATTCAAATGAGTTTAAGATGATAATGCATTTGAATCTAAATTTTTTTATTTTGCATCAACTTATATTGTGCGCCTTTAAGCTACATCCTATTAAAGTAATACATGCTATATTGATTGTCTTTTAGCCATGTTTTTGCTGATGCTGATGCTGACTAAATCCTGCATCCTTATTCAATAAAAATAAGTATTTGTTCAATATGGAAAATATCTGTACCACGTTCTGAGTTGTATTTGTGTTAAGTATAAAATATTCATGTCATAATGCAGTCTGGTCTCTCATAAGGCTTAATATTTCTCTGTTGTCGAGAGATTTTGGCCCCAGAAATATTGTAGAAATGTTGTAAATAGACTTGTGTGTTCATTCGGCTGAAATAATCCCAGTAGATGCGGTGTAGAACGATTATATAGCAATCAGAGAATAGAGTAACTGGTCTGTGTTTATTTCGGCTTAGATACATATTGAGTGATGTTGTGTGATTTTAATTCATGGATCTGTTTTTACTTCAGAAAACACATCAGGCATCCATCAGGAGGAGGTATTGTACAATTTTTTCTTCGTTACCTACAAGAATGGAAAAAAAATGTCATGAATTTAGTATTACCTGAATATATATATATATATAAATTTTATATAGGCAACAAATTAATGCATTATTACTGTGTGAGATTTTCCCTTTGGAATAATTTATAGTGTTATGATAATATTTGTACTTCTTATATAGCAGGCAGTATATATAAATACATTTATCTGTAATCCACGTAGTGCGGAATTGTCTTATTCCGCTCTGTTGATATCAGGTCACCTCATGATTTACGAATCTGCAAAGTCCATTCGAGTTGAAAAAAATCTCCCAAGTATTAATAACGTTTTAGTAAGCATTTCTTATTCCTTTGAGCTTAAAACTATCTAATCTGTTTGAATTTCTTCCCTAGCACATGATTATATTGTTGTGGGTGCACAATACAACTTGTAAGCTACATTTTGTATAATTTTTAAATAAAATGCAATATGTTGATTTAAAGTTTGCCTTTACGAACAATGTATTAACAGGCATTCTTGGTTTCAGCCCCTGCGCCTATGGAGGCCCCGAAACCTTCAGCTGCCCCACCAGCACCTCCGCAAGCCCCCCAAGCCCCTCAGCCCCCACCCATGGCTCCTGCTGCGGCCCCCACTCCACCTCCTGCACCTCCAGCCGCCCCACCTGCCGCTCCCCCAGCCCCGCCAGCCGGTGGTCCACCACCGGCCCCTCCAGCCCCACCAGCACCCCCCACGGGAGGCCCCCCTGCACCCCCTGCTCCACCCGGCGGTGGACCTCCACCCGCCCCTCCACCGCCTGCGGCCCCCACAGCTCCACCCTCAGGTGCTGGTGGTTTGGCTGCAGCCCTGGCCGGTGCTAAGCTGAAAAAAGTGTCTGCAGAGGTTGGTGTCATCCTTCTTTCTATTACTTCTAACATAATTATTCTACTTTATTCCTCCATGCTATATGCCATATACGGTATCAGTGGCCCAAATAAGCAAAAGCTCGCAAGGCCTGTAATGGTATAATGATTTCCAGGCTTGCAAAGATTCTGGGTTGTATACAGCAGGGCTTGATCAAAACTGCCAAGCAGAAGTATATGATCTCTGCCTTGATCATTCCAAAGACTTATTTTGATGACTGGTATATCTATTAGTTTTATCTACTGTTATTTACATTCATATATCAAATAAACTATTCAAAGTAGTGAAAGTGAAGACCAATTTTAAATAAAAATGATTACAGAAAGAACTACAATTTACATTATGTGTACTTATATTTTGTATATATTCTAGTAGTCATTTACTATATAATTGGTGTATAAAAGTAATATGCTGGAATTTTCATCGAAAAATTACAGGAATAGAATGGTGAAAAACGGAAGGGCGGGCAGTTCGGCTTCTGGTGTTAACAATTCTGCATTAAAGTTTTCATTTTATGTAATAAAATCAAGAGTTTTTATCCAATGGTTATCAAACTTATTTTGTAAATAAAATGGGTGTCAACTCTTTTTCATAAATACTAGTATATTTATCATTTTAATATAAATGTTTTTCATTGCCAATCACTAATATAACCTGCTTTTATGTTACAATGACTCTTTGCGATTGATTCATTAACGGGCACCTGGGAAATTTGCTAATAGCTTTCATACTTTATGAAAAACAAATCAATTGTTATATTTACATTTTTTTCTGTTCGTTTAAATTTTTTTAAATTGAAGAAATGAAGTGTTTATGGTCAAATTAAAAACAGAAACGAAAGTCTGCGAAAAAGGAATAGCGTATATGCGAAACTTCATTTGCCATCAGTCAAATGGCATCACACAAAATCGAACTCAACAATGACAGCAGGATCCAAAAAGTTAATACAATTTATTACTATAGAAAAGTATTGGGCAATGTAAATATTTGTTTTATTTTCTTCTTTTTAATTACAGCCAGCAGCTGATTCGGGTACAAGCAGTCGACCCCCTCCCTCTGGGGGAGGGGGTGGGGGTGGTGGTCTGATGGCTGAGCTCAGCAAGAGGCTTAGAAAAACACAGAATACGGTATGGCTCATGTGCAACGGTCTTGTAAATAAGACTGGCTTAGATTGTATTACCGTACAAAACCAGTGAATGCAATTTGAAAAAACGTGTTTAATTAAAGTTATATTAAATCTCAACTGCCAAAGATGTTCAGTTTGTATTGTTTTATGATCATTTTGTGAGTTATAATCTGAGGAAAACCAAAATAACCAAAAAAACAAAAAAAACATTGGTATTTTACAATTTTAAGTAATTAATTCTATGAAAGCAGAAGGGTGCACATGCTGGTCTACATGAGGGCAGAAAGATGCTATCAATATAGTACAGAGTGCAGCGCCCTTCCATAAATCTAGAGCTTAAACCTCATATAAGTGATGCTGGCGGTCTTTGCGTAATAAATCAGCTGAAATTTGTTTGTGATTGGCTAAACAATTTGACCTTTCGAGTCACTTTGCTTAACAGATCTCTCCAGATCTGATTTCCTGTTGAAAAAAAAGCTTGTATAATTTCAAGGACACTGTTGGTGGTGCTGGGTCCTCTGTAAGGACTGTCAGCCCGTCCCCACCCCAGGACAGAAACCCCGCCCCTGCCCGCCTGGAGAAAACCACAACCAATGGGAACAAACCAAACGGAATGCCATCTCCTGTTTTCAATAGAAGGTATACACAACATTTCATTATCACAATTAAGTGTGTTTTTAAAGTAGTGAGTTCATGTGTGTATTAAAATAATAACATGTCCCTTAAAGGGATTGAATTTGTTTATGCGGTGTTTTTGTTGTGGTGTTTCTAAATCATTGTCGTTTGGGCCCTTGCCTGGTGACCCTAAACAGGGTTTATTTTTGAATTTTTGACTACTGGGTTTGTACCTCTAGTTTTCATTGTATTATCTTAAAGGGACTTGTTCAGATTTGATAAGGTCAGACATTAACAAATTAATTTTGTGTAAAATTTGAAAATCATGCTGGTTAGAATGCTGAAACATCAATAACATTTCAAATTGGAACTCCATTGTTGATACTAATTTATAAACATGACAGAAAATGTTCCATCTTTCCAAAAAGCTATTTTAAATTAAAACTGAAAAGTTTTTAGTCTTTATTTATAAAATTCTGTTCAAATAAGTAACAGCAAGATGTTGTTTAGTATTTGTTCATGATAGTGACTAAAACAACTCAAATGAACAAAGTTTAAAAAAAATTGTTGTCCTGATAAGGTCATTCTAATGTTTCCATTCACCAGAAAGGCCTTTACTTAGATTTGTTTTTCTCCTCAAACTGGCTTTATTTATTGTAGCATTTTATTCTGTTGTTTACTTTAAAGGTATCTTTCAGCGGTTAAAAATATAATATCCACACGGGTCTACATACCAAGTGGTAAAAACAACATGACTGTGTAAACAGAAACTTAATCTGTGTAGTTCAGATATTTTTAGGTGATAATTATCGATTTTCACTCATTTCTTTTCCCAAAAGCTGTGGAATTTGACAGAAGTAAATACAAGATGGTTGCATATATACATATATATATATATATATTGAGTGTACGTAGGCACATTCTCACTGAAAGCTAGCCAGTATATAAAGAGCAAATGCGTGACAGAATACTGGTATGTTTTGACTTTGCTCGTTGCTCTCTCTTGCTTGACCAACTGAATAGTTTACGACTTTTACGGCTTTTGTTAACACATACCTGATCCTTACTGAATCACCATTTGCTTTGTTTTGTAGCATATAGGGTTTTAGCCAGGTTTTCAAAAGGACAGGGTGCTGCAGAAAAAGGAAAGGGTGCTTAGGGAGAAAAGGGCACATTGTATCGGGCAGTGAAAAATTTGAACTTTATGAATTTCACAAAAACAATAATAATAGAAATATGGTGGAATTGAAGTGAATATAGGTTTCAACTGCCAAATATGTTAAGTTTGTATAAATTTATAATCGGTTTTAATAAAAAAAAAATTGTTTTTGATTATTTAAAGCATTTAGTTCTATGAAGGCAGAAGCTTACAAATGCTGGTCTCTCTATGAGGGCTGAAGGATGCTACCAAAAAAGACAGGGCACAGCACCCTTCCAAAACTCTTTAGCATAAACCCTATTATTGGTTATTTTCTGTGAAATAATGATAAATCAAAAAAGATTCTTGTCTGACTACCAAAGATCTATCAACATTCACGTAAAATGACATGGGAAGTACAACAAGCTTAACAGAAAAATCTCTTTCAGGCTACCAGAAACAAGCATTTTTTTTTAAATGGCCAAAGTGTTGTTGTTTTTTCAAGCTAGCTGAAATGTTTGTGTGTGTATATGATTATAACATGTCCCCTTACGCATCCCTGTTATAGCTTAACGTTTGTTATGGCTAGTTTGTGTCTTTAGTCGATGATTAATCTGTATTCTATTACTATAATGTAACTTTGCAAGTCAAAGCATTGATTGTTTGTTTTTGTATATAAACCTTGACAAACAGAAAAAGGTCATGTTGAAATGTTTACGTTAATAATTTTTTTGGCATCACATCAAAATTGAGAATAAGTTTCAATAGACTTAGTGCAATAACTCATTAACTGCTTCTATTTATTTATACACTGTTATTGAGTTATTGCATTAGAGTAACGAAATCTAGGGCTGGTATTCAATATTGGTCTTAACTGGATCTAAGAACGATGTAGCTAATGGGATTACTTGTTATTAATAACTGACCAATGGAGTGAATGAAGTCAGTGATGTATGACAATAAGATAAATAAAAAAAACATGACCCTTGGCAAAGAACATTTAACAGCATGTCAGTGTTGATGGGTGGGGAAGTGTAATTCACTTATAGATAGTTTCGGTCTCTTTGAGTAGATCCATTCAACTTATGGATGGATTTATTTTATTTATAACCATGTGCATCGCCATTTTGATTTTAGTCACAGGAAACTTATGATATCATAATTTCCATTTTCACATGACCTGTTTCTGTTTGTTGTGTCTGTTTATGTTATAGTACACCCTCCAATGTAAATGTGCATATTTGTTGCTTTATTAGAAATAGTGAGAAATTTGGCGGTGTTAAGAAATTTGGGTAAGTTTGGAATGATTCTCAGTTCTTCTCTCTAAGATACTGCTTGAATAAGTAAAGAAGGGAATGGTTATATAAATATAATTTATGGACTACTAGTTTTCTGTATTTATTCATAAAAAAATGGTGAAGGATATTTCATTTTGCTAGTTGCATTTATTGTTAGATTGGTATTTTAGTTTTTAAAGTTTGTCTTGATTGTTACTTTTATAATTTTATTATTGGATTAAAAATAACGTTAACAAAACATTGGCTAGCTAAGGTGATAGAGCATATGGTTCCTTTTCATTTTATATGGTTGTCTTTTAAAAAACAAACAAAAAAACGTCATTGTCATAGCCTTGGTATCATTGTTGAGCGCAGCATCATTATCATGCAAAAACTTGGCCATTACTCATAAAACTTGGCCATTACCTATAAAACTTGGCTATTACTTGAAAAATTTGGCCATTACTTATAAAATTTGGCCATTACTCATAAAAATTGACCATTACTTATAAAATTGGGCCATTACTTATAAAATTTGGCCATTACTCATAAAACTTGGCCATAACTCATAAAACTTGGCCATTACTCATAAAACTTGGCCATTACTCATAAAATTTGGCCAATACTTATAAAAATTGGCCATTTCTTATAAAACTTGGCCATAACTCATAAAACTTGGCCATTACTTATAAAACTTGGCCATTACTTATAAAACTTGGCCATTTCTTATAAAACTTGGCCATAACTCATAAAACTTTCCCATTACTTATAAAACTTGGCCATTACTTATAAAACTTGGCCATTACTTATAAAACTTGGCCATTACTCATAAAACTTGGCCATTACTTATAAAACTTGGCCATTACTCATAAAATTTGGCCATAACTTATAAAACTTGGCCATAACTCATAAAACTTTCCCATTACTTATAAAACTTGGCCA
Organism: Mya arenaria; assembly: GCF_026914265.1. NCBI lineage: Eukaryota > Metazoa > Mollusca > Bivalvia > Myida > Myidae > Mya > Mya arenaria. The sequence continues at coordinate 45,240,396 of NC_069132.1, forward strand.
TTACTTATAAAACTTGGCCATTACTCATAAAACTTGGCCATTACTTATAAAACTTGGCCATTACTCATAAAATTTGGCCATAACTTATAAAACTTTGCCATTACTTTTAAAACTGGGCCATTACTCATAAAACTTGGCCATTACTTATAAAAATTGGCCATTTCTTATAAAACTTTCCTATTACTCATAAAACTTGGCCATTACTCATAAACTGTTCCATATATTCAAATAAAACTTGATACACATGTTGCCATACAAGGCATGATACTCTGGCTTCAGTAATTGTGGCTTACTTGATTGAAACTACAGAGGACGAGCTTTGTTGTTCGCTCTGCGACACACTCTTGTTAAAACCCTTTTTGCAATGTTATAATGATGTTTTATCCATATGATATGTCTATAGTACACTCCCAGCACGAATGAAGTAAGTCTCTTTAAGACATATGTGTACATGTCATTACATATATGTTGCTATTAAACATGTACATGTGTATACATGAGTGATTATAATGAATGCAAAGCTTTTCCTTGGCTTAATGTCTTAAGAATATCATTGTACATGTATTCCAGCTTTCTTGATGAAACAAGTTGGCCAAGAAAAGGCATGCATGATTTGTGTTCTTACTTTACGCAGTTTCTGCTTTTACCACAATATAACTTTGATTATAAATCTTAAGATCACAGATTTTATAATAAAATCTTGTCGAAAATGTCAAGAGTTTTGTCCATAAAAATATTGCTGCAAATTACTAGATGCCATATTTTCTTTTGCACTTGATTTTTTGTACGATAAAATGTGCGTTCATTTTCCATGAACTGGTCAACTTGTCATGACCTGTGTAGGGGGAGTTTTAGCAAGAAAGACCTTGGTGATGCATAATTATGCAAACCACAAATTTTAAAATCTTAATAACTTTCTTGATAAATGCAAACATTATTACAACCAAAATCATTGTTACCACAAAAAATATGCTAATAAAAAGGAGGAAATGTAAATATAAAAATTTAGTGTTTATTTTTTTGTGCGTTCATGCAGTATGAATGCTCAGCTGCCATTTTGCAAATTTTCCAAGTATTGCTAGTGTGATTCGTGGATTTGCATAATCGAGGCTGATCGAGTGATCATACTGCATGAACGCTTGAAAAATTATAATCCATCCTTGTATTAAGAAATAAAGAAGAAGCTACACAATTTATTGTTTAAAATATGGAGAAAATGAGAGTTCATACCATTTAAATAAATGCACAATTACATGTTAAATGACAAAGACTAATTGAATATATTTGCTTACCTGTATTATGATAAATTAATAATATCTTCTATTATAAACAGTTAATGAAATTTATTCGTTATACTGTAATATGCCAGTTAAAGTTGTTTTATTAGGACCCCACAAAAACCCTGTCCGTCTGTCTGTCCGTCCACATTTTGTATGTGTTTTTTTTTTGTTAGTAACTGATCAGACATCCAAGATATATCAACTTCACACTCACTTAACTTCCTCATAGTAACAATACGCTCTTTTGTGACTAGTTACATAACTAATTCTTAAATATTGTAAGATTTATTGCCCTTTGTAAACTTGCAAATTATGACTATTTTGATGGGTTTTTTTGTTATAAAAATTATTGTTTTTATGATGGCAAAGGAGAGGAGGGTTGTACAGATACTCTAGTCTAAGGTTAACAGTTTAAGATGACCCGTCTAGATTAAACAGAGACACGCTTCATTAAATCAGAAACCAAACACCGCATGAAACCATTTCCTGTTATCCTGATAAAACCCATTGATTTCCATTGATAAAAATTTACATGATGCTTTGTCTGGTTACTTTGTGGCCCTATTCTTATAATGTTCAATCTTGTGAAAAATTATGATGTTCAATCTTGTGAAAAATTATCAGAATATCTTAAATTACTTTTCTAGTTTTCACAATTTCAGGTAACATAATGTTCTGACAGTTTTGCATCCAAGACCAATAACTTAAAGTGTAAAAGAATTTAAAATATTATAAGAATAAGGCATATTCCACTAACATGTCAGAGGTTGTTTGTCATAGGTTGTCAAAATAATCCCCATTGGTTTATTCAACCATGTTCTATATATAGGTCAGAGTTTATTAAGTAATTTCTTCGTGAATAAGTAACCTATGGAAGCGGAACACAGCGAAGGGACCATGGTTTCTTCTTCACAAAGAAATTACTAAATAAATTCTAACCAACTTGATGTTAGCCCCACCCAAATTGCATCAGCTTTAAGATTAATCCATGCGCCAGTCAAAAGGACTGGTCAATCACTGCAAGATAGTGTGACATCATTTAAATCAGCATTGACATTGAAAACTCGCCTTTGAATATGCAACCAGTAGGTGTGACTTCATGAAAAGTAGTCTTCAGCAATAAGTAATGATTCTTCACAAATAAGAAATTGAAAATTTTGAAAATCTAGCGTTCCTGATTGGCTGACAATGTACGGCAAACACTAATATTTATTGAATAGTTATGATCCCTTTAAGTCAATTGAATGGTTGAATGGTTAATTGTTCATACATGTACTATTCGAGTAAAGACTGTTTTTATTGTTTTAATCTGATATGTTGGTGGCTTTAAATTGCTGTAAGTGGTTACTGAGTTGCACAAGTTGGTTTCCTCAACACAAGACCTCACTGCAATGTAACATAATTCCAACAAGTGCAAAATTTATTATCTTTTAATAGCTTTTTTCACAATCAGTCAATTTTAATGTTGAATTTGGCAGCAATTTGGCCATATAGACAACATTTATGCCAAGTTTCATGACTTTCCCATGTTTGGACAAGTTCTAAGACAATTTTTCTTGACAAAAACCTAAGAGGATAATGAATAAAGATTAAGATTATTTGGGGAAAGCTGATGAGTTAAGGCGCATGTGTTGATAATGCTTGCATGGTCATGGAGCTTCATTCTGTTTGAGCTTCATTCTGTTTGTTTTTCCTTCTATTTAGTGGTTCTCCAGCTATACACAGGTAAATTGTATGCTGATTGTGGTGGTGCTGTGGCATTGCTTGCCGATTGTGGTGGTGCTGTGGAATTGCTTGCCGATTGTGGTGGTGCTGTGGCATTGCCTGCCAATTTTAGTGGTGCTGTGGCATTGCTTGCAGATTGTGGTGGTGCTGTGGCATTGCTTACCAATTGTGGTGGTGCTGTGGCATGGCTTGCCAATTGTGATGGTGCTGTGGCACGGCTTGCCGATCGTGGTGGTGCTGTGGCATTTTGTAATAATTTAGTGTGGAGCTAAAGTTTCGAGAAAATGCATGAGAAAAATGTTTACATTAATGAGCGGGCAGTGGTTTTATTGGCTAGTTATGGTGACATGGGTTGTTACAGAATAAATTTTAATGATTTAATGTTATTAAAACTGTGACGAAACATACATTCGTTATTATACTGTTTTTTTTTAAATTTTATTTAATATTGAACTACTCAGCTTTGTTGTTTTAATATAGCAGTTAGTAATATTGTCAATTTACTGAGCACAATTCAATATGTTTATTAAGATTAACACTTTTAATTGGAAATACAAAATACTTTAAAGAGAGTTAAGTTTGCTTTGGGAACTTCATGTGGATACCAACAAATTAATGTAGATATCTACAACTTAATGTGGATATCTATAACTAATTGTGGATATCTGCAACTTTTGGGGATATCTACAAGTTAATGTGAATATCTGCCACTTAATGTGGATAGCTTCAACTTATTATGGATATCTAATACCTACTGTGGATATCTACAACTTAATGTGGATATCTACAACTTAATTTGGATATCTACACTTTACTGTGGATATCTACAACTTAATGTGGATATCAACACTTTACTGTGGATATCTACAACTTAATGTGGATAGCTACAACTTAGTGTGGATATCTACAACTTAATGTGGATATCTACCACTTAATGTGGATATCTTAAACTTAATGTTGATATCTTCAACTGAATGTGGATATCTACCACTTAATATGGATGTCTACAACTGAATGTGGATATCTACAGCTCAATGCTGATATCAGTAGTTGCTTTGTTTCTGCCACCATGTATATTTGGGATTGAGGTTGCAATTTTTTAGAAAACATTGAATATGTTTGCCTCTTTCGCACCACCCCTGAAAAACAACAAGCAGAAATGTGTACACCTACTTGTCCAATCCTTGCTTAGTATGTAAAATTCAGACTTTAAGCAAGCCTTACAATCATTTAATCAGTCAAAGGTGGTGGGTGTAGGTTAAATGCATTTTGTTTTCCAATTTATGTAATCAGTTAAGTAATTACAATATATTATAATTTATAGCTTGTCTGTATTTATGTAAGAAAGATGTCATGCTAATGTTATAGCCTTGGTGTTGTTTTCAGCGAAGTTGTGCGAAAACTACAATGTTTCTATACCCCTGTAAATAAAATGAAAAAAATGTTCCAGGTTTTTAAACAGAACTTGGTGCTGTCCACATTTTGCCAGAGACAATACACACACGTACTGAAAGACCCATAACTTTGGCTTTTATAATTATTGAGTTATGCCCCTTGTTTGACTGAAAGTTAACAGACGTGAGTTTGTGCACATTCCCCAGTGCTCCTGTTATTCTATGAGACTTACTTATTTCTCAGTAATACTGAAATTTACATTTCTTCTATAGGAGGGCGGATTCAATAAAGAGTAACCAGCTAGAAGGGACCAGTAACTCGACTAGCGAAGGCAGTACAATCTCGAGTTCCGAGCTGGAATCTCTCAAACAGGAGATACTTACAGAAATGAGAAAAGAAATCAGTAAAATGAAACAAGAAATTTTAGAAGGTAGGCTTATTACGAATGGGTAAAATTTGAAGAAATTATTTAGTTATAGATCGTTTTTATTTAGTTAGGTCCTTTTTTGTTTTACAGAGTTTCAGAAGGCAAAAAATTAGCAACATCATTGTCAAAACGTTGGAAAATCTCTGTATATTTATATTTCGCTATGTTTAAATCTTAGTTTCAAAGAATTATGAAAATTGAACCCTTGCTAATTATAAACAATATATAGTATTTACAGCTAATAATAAAGATAAATGCAGCTTTATGGTCCAGCAGGATTTTATTTTTTTTGATGGAAACAAGTACTGGGTACTGTTGCTCATAATGAAAGGTCTTGAGAAGGACTTATTTATCACTTGACCTTTTAAATTCTTTCTGTCATAAAGACACTGTTGAAATTAATAAACCAGTTGCTGGTGTAAGGAATTGGCGAGAAAAAAACTAACAACCATATGTTATTTTCAGTTGAGGTATCTGTATAGTATTTGTCGGCATCATAATGTAAAAAAGCCACGACCTTTTCTCAAAAAAGTGTCCGATATTCACATGAAATTGAAGACATATGTTTCAAGTTACGATATGCATTATTCCAGTTTTTATCTTTTATGTGTTTTATTGGTATTTATAAGTAGAACAGAAAAGAAAATGTATTTTATTTTTTCAGCTATACGAGACTCGGCCAGATAGGAAAGCAACATACAACGGTGAGATGACCATGATAACTTACAGTACTGGAAGTTCTTACTGGTCAGATGGGAGTGTTAGGTCACGTCCACTTCCTGAGAACTGTGAAACAAATGTCTTCCAGATGTGCTTGGAAACTGAACAAAGTTTGAATTGATTGCCAAAGGGCTTATCAGCCTTCTTATTTCATTTGTGAATAGACTCTTTTTGCTAATCAGCCATTTTTTACATATGCAAATTAGCCCTTTTGGCACCAATAGGGCCTTTTGGTACCAATAGGCACTTTGGGCAGCAATAGGTTCTTTTGGCACCAATTGGCTCTTTTGTCACCAGTTGGCACTATTAGTGGCAATAGACTCTTTTGATAGCAATAGGTCTTCTTGGTACCAATGAGCTCTTTTGGCGGCAATAGGCCCTTTTGGCACCTATAGGCACTATTAGCAACAAAAGGCTCTTTTGGCACTCATAGGCCCTTGTTGGCACTTATAGGCCCTTTTGGCAACCATTAAATGTAAAGTATCAATATATTCTGCGAATCTTTCAGAGAATAACCTGTTCCCTACAGAATTATCATATCAAATCTACTGATATTTTAAAGGTGCATGTTCTTTTGCAATTATAATGTTGAAAAACTTGTGTACATTTATTGGCTCTGTATTAAAATGGTTACGATTAGCAGTTATAATGCTATTTATGTACATGTATACAACTCGTTCCTAATAAATTAAATATGAATTTATTTTATGTAATCCAAAAATAAATATGCATAATTTTGTGAAATATATATTTGTTTATACTGCATTACATATAACTAAACTTTAGCCAGTATCGGATCTTTAGTGACATTGCTCATTTTGTCTAAACCATGAGAAAGACTTTGTTAATATCTTATATTTCATTTACGCCTCACGGCTCTAACTTGTTAGATATTTTGTTTTTCATCCTTGTGTTTTTGTTACTGTTTTTAGATGAATGTCCTTCATTCCCTCATCGACAAATTATTCATCTACGAGAAGTTTCAGTGATTTCATCTTTTTATTATATCTTTTTGCAATTTCTTTTTGAAATGTCTGAGGCAAGAATTTGTAGATTTTATTATGTTTAAGTGCTTATTCTTTTTGTGCAATTCAGTGTGAAGTATGTTTTTGAGACTTTTGTTCAAAATAGTAGATTGGCCAATTATAAGGTACTGTCCAACCCTGTTGGCTAGAACTCCCATGGACAGACGAAAATACCTCGAGCCTCGAGAAATTTGACCAAAGGGGAAATGCTTACCTTCAGTAGAAAGAAATCAGTCCTTTACATCCAGTTCGAGCAAACGAGGAAATCAAGCCAAGAGAGTTCGAGATAACAGGGTTCGACTGTATGTCACTACATTCTTAGTGGCATTGTAAGTGAATGGCGATGATGCATGTATGATCAAACACATTGCGCCGATTGCTCACAACTTTGTTGGAACTGACAACGTGATTAATGACACCGTTGTTTAATTTTACACGTGAATGATTCGATAATGTGCTCACATATTTGAATGTAAACAAGTACAGCTGAAACAGTTGTCTCAAATCTTGTTAGAAATACAGCATATCACGAGTGTATCAATGCAACTTTCAGAGCAGTTACGATTTGTAAGTTAAACAAAGATGACGGTAACAACTTTGTGAACTTCAGCAATGTTTTGAAAAATTTGCTCATTTTTAGCTTGTCTGTTCTTTTGAAGGAAAAACTTGTAGTATTGTCATAGCTTGAGTGTCATTGGCACTGTTATTGAAAACCCCCCAGAAAGATTGGCCATTTCTCTATTTCACTTCATTATGTTCACATGAAGCTTGGTAGCCATCTATAACCAGTGCCAATATGTATGTTTGTAGCAAGGCCCATGACTTAGGCTTGAAAAGTGTTTATTAAACAAGGGAAATCGCAGGGTCGAGTCCAGTAGCCTATTTTTTTTTTTTTAATATGTGTTGGACAAGGCCAACACCAAATTAATGAGGGTACAAGACAACAAACAATAAACAAATGTAAAAATATAGTTAGGCCAAAAAATGATTTAAGTTACCAGTCACTTACATCTCAAACTGACCTAAATCAGCATATGTCACTATTGTAGGAAATTTTAAAAATAAAATAGTCAAATTTTATCATGTCCAGTCAACTAAAATGCCCACTTTTAAGGAAATTACAAAAAAAGATCCCCATAACAGCAAAATAATGAAGGGTTGGAGGAAAAGAATAGAGTGGGTCGAGTTCGTGGAAGCAAAATATTATTTTCTAAGCCGTATAGGTATATGTTTTAGTATACTCCTTCATGCATCGAGAAATACAGATGAGCATTGGCAACCACTTGCAGTGCTCTTGTCTTTCCTCTCTGATGTAATGTCATGTTAAATCAAAGGGCATTGTACCTTTCAGCTGGTCTGACTGAAATTGGTTGTGCATGCTGTTTATACAAATAAGTATCGTTTCCGAGTTCAGTTGATGTTGTTGTAAAGATGATGGAATAATAATCAATAAACAAATATGAACATAATACATCAACAAGCGTATGACCAAATAACATCAGGAAAAAACAATTTAAGTTTTTGATTGCTTAAGATCACTTATTGAATTAGAAGTGTTATTCGCCCATTTGACTAGCTTTGTCTTATGTAACCAATAAAACAAGTTGTTTCGAAATTAATAATATACTGCTTGGCAGATTAGGGGTGTTTGCAAAGGTGATCATACAAAGCAATTACTGGTAAGAGAGTCCCTACAATTATACCTGCTTATACGCTAAGAACAGGTACTTTCAAGGTTACCACTTTTACAGGAGAAATACATGTAGAAAACAGCATTATTTTATGCTTGAGTCTTAACCTATGTTGGCTGTATTGACTATGGTAAGGTACATATATACGATTCCCCTTCCCCCACTCGCTCACACCAATATACCATTTCTGATCCAAATGGCCACCTACTGTCTTAACATTATTTGGTATATGAGTGACAGCATAAAAGATTGATAGAACTAATGTCAATACGTACTTTCTAATAACTATACAATGTTTAATGAATTCATGTTTGTTTTCGATCAAATCACCTTCATGCCTTCACATGTTATGTAATGTGCTCACAAAACAGTAGTTAACTATAAACATATTTTATTAGATTTTTCTAGCACTTTCTCTTGATTTGCCTTTGCAAAAGGTAACCTTTTGTAGTTTTACTAGCAAAGGTCATTATCTCACCCCTTAACCGAGATATATTCATGGCTGTATCATATTGATATTGAGCCGAATTCAGTTACATACTTTTTGCAGGTTGATGTTTGGTCAGCCCTTGATATAAAATGCATTTTATTGTAGATGATGTCACTTCTGCAGTTAAAAATGTTATAATGTTATGCACAGTATTATTGTAGAAAAAAATATCTTAAATAGTTTACAAAAAGAGATGGTTGAAAATTTCAGTCACCAGCACCTGCACATGTACATTTACATTTGTTTAAAACAAATGTACTGGTACTAAGGGAATCTCATAGCATACTTTTGAATATTTTTTCTCTGTTTTATATTAACAATTTTGATTCTTTTCCCACATCTGATTTTATTAGAAGAGCCAATCATTACACAAACATGCATGCATTTTTTCTTTCTCTTTCTTAAGTGTTCAACAAACATGCATCATTTAAAGGTGTACATAATTGTTAAACTTTTCCCACTTAACTTATGCTGAATGTTTAGATTATACTTCTACGTTGAATGGGTACTTTAAAAATAATAATAATACATGTTTTTCATTCATAATTGAGGAGCAGAGCCATTTTTTTTCAGTTTTGAAAATCATCAGTCCTCTTCTTAAATGTAATCGATCATGTACAATCAGTTGGAAAGTATATCTCCTGCGTAATGTCGGAAAAAAATGTCTTGTTTAATATATCAAACTTGGCTACAGAAAATAAGATCAAATAAATAATACATCTGCAGCCATTCTGCAGCCATTTGTATAAAAATTTATAAGTTGTCCACTGATGATCATTAGGCTAATTGACTCATTAAAATTATTTGATTGTTAGTAGTTATGATTGGATAACTATTGACCAATCAATGAACACCTTGGAAAGCTTTAAGCTAGCCTAAAACTAGATGCCAATTTTATAAAACTGGTTGAGTTTTTATTGAAATGTACTGAATTTTTCATTCAAATATAGTGAATTTTTCTTTCAAGTGTACTGAATTTTTCATTGAAATGTTCTGAAATTTTCATTCTTCTGAGTTTTTTCATTGAAATTTTCTGGGGTTTTCATTGAAGTATACTGATTTTTTCCATTTAAATGATTGTACATGAATATGTTTTTCTTTTACAATTATCGTGCATTTAATGTAGACACCTTTTATGTTTTCTCTTCCTGTATTGTACATAGATGGATAAATGTATATTATGATTTATAAAGCTTGGCCATTATAATTATTATCATCTCTATTAATGTACAATAAACTTACAATTTTGTATGCATTTGTTTGTGATTTCTCTTTAAACAAAATGTAACTGATGAACTAATAACACAAAATCTGAGAAGCTTTTATAGAGCCAAACATGTATATAGATTTTACAAACAGTACAAATTAATGTCTTCATCATCAGATTTACAGCGTCAGCTTTTAGCAGAAAACATGCATCTTAACATTTTCAAAAATTAAAGGTCTGGCCCATGATATTTTGATCAGATTTGAAATAAAGAAATGCATAGTTGCCACTTTCGCAATATTTATGTCTCCCTCAACAGATGGCAGAGACATACTATTTTTGCCCTGTCTGTTTACATTCAGTCCGTATGTCACACTTCGTTTACGCTCAATAACTTGATAACCCTAAGAACCAGGAACTTCATACTTGGTCATGGTGACCTTGAGGTGAAAAACATTTCAGCTCAATAACTGATGTTACTTTGGGTGAAGGAACTTCATACTTCGTATGCAAGTTGGTCAAGGCCAGAAGATGATCCCTATTAATTTTGAGATCAGTAGGTCGAAGGTCAAGATCCCAGTGACCTTCAGGTGGAAAACGATGTTAGCAGTGACCTGAAGCTGAAAAATTGTTTTCGCTCAATAACTTAAGAATTCTTGCACCCAGGAACTTCATACTTGGTATACCAGTTGGTCATGACTTGTAGGTGAACCCTATTGGTTTTGAGATCAGTAGGTCAAAGGCAAGGTTGCCATGGTCAAAGTTGCCGTGACCTTGAGGTGAAAAAACGGTTTCCGCTGAATGACTTGAGAACACTTGCACACAGGTTCTTCATACTTAATAGGCCACTTGGTCATGACTGGTTGATGACCCCTTTTGATTTTGGGATTATCAGATCGAAGGTCAAGGTCGTGGTGACCTTGAGGTGAAACAGATTGCACTGAATAACTTAAAAATGCTGGCACTCACGATCTTCATACTTGGTATGCCAGTTGGTCATGACTAGTTGATGACGCCTATTTTTGGTTCAGTAGGTCAGAGGTCCAGCCGCAGTAAAGGTTGAGGTGACCTTGAGGTAAAAAAAAACGTTTTCGCTATAACTAAAAAATGCTTGCACCTAGGAACTTCATACTTGGTATGCCAGATGGTTATGACTAGATGGATAGTGATGAAAGCTGGTGTTTAGGTAGTTTATGTGAAGAGCTAGCTTGAAATTACTTTGAGATGGGTGGGGTAACAAAATAGACAAATAGTTTCTGCCCAATACCTAACAAACGTAAGAAAGAATTGATGGATAGCTATAAAATTTGGTTTGTAGGTATCTTATGTTTTATTTGAAGAGCTAGCCTAGGATTGCTTTTGAGGGGGTCGGAGTCAATGTCACTACAACTAAATAAGCGAAATGGTATCCCCCCCCCATGAACGTGAGAATTGATAAATAGTATTGGAAGTTAGAGTGTAAAAAGCTAGCTTGGGTTTGTTTTTGAGGGGTGAGGTCAAGGTCAAAGTCACTGTTACTTCAAATGAAAATGGTTTCCGTCAATAACTAGTAAGAATTTATGGATAGTTATGAAAGTTGGTGTGTAGGTAGCTTATGTGAAGAGCTAGCTTAGAATTACTTTTGAGGGAGGTGGGGGTCAAGGTCACTGTAAAAATAAAAAAATGGTTTCGGCCCAATAACTTGTGTGTGGTAGCTTATGTGAAGAGCTATCTTGGGATTACTTTTGAGGGGATCAAGGTCAAGGTCGCTGTTACTAAAAATAGAAAAATGGTTTGCTTCCACCCAATAATTTAAGTAAGAATTGAAGGATGGAGATGAAATTTATTTGTAGGTAGCTTATGTGATGAGTTATGTTGGGATTGCTCAAGTTCACTGTGCTTTAAACTATAATTAATGGTTTACAACTGATAGCTTTAAAAGTGAGATTTGATGGATAGTGATGGAAGTTGATATGTAGGTTGCTTATGTAAAGAACTAGCTTTTGATTTCTTTTGAGAGGGTGGGGTCAATGTCAAGTTCACTTTTACTGAAAATAGAAAAAGCGTTTTGGCCCAATAACTTTAGTTAGAATTGATGGAAACTTAACACATAAGATAATCAACTGGAGTAATTTTCAGTTAGGTCTTTTTTCATATAAGTAAAGATAATGGCTGCTACTTTTTCCATACTCATACTAGAACGTAATTGGTTTTAACTTCTGATTGCCCATATTTTAAAATAAAACTATGAGAAAGTGATAATAAAAGTATGGTAAATATTTAGTTCACCATGAATATCATTTATAATTAGCACAAATTTATACGTGCAAAGACAATGTATCCAATATCAAGAATGATTTATGCATTATCAAACCTCTCGAGTTGTTAAAAATATATAACTAGGACTATCATATAAAAAACCTGATGTCCTGAATAATTTACTAGAACAATCAAACCAACAGAAAATAACTCATAATTAAAACTTCTTAACAGCGATCATAATCAATTCCATTGGCAATAAATACAAATTCATGCAACACGGATTTATCATCTGATAATATGCCGGTTACATCTAGTCCAATATAGACAAGCCGGGTATCTGTTAGTTGTACTGGTGGCAATGGCTGAGTGGTGAGCCTATCGGACGTGAGGGTCCAGGGTTTGCTCACAACATGAGGCTTTGTCAGTGATAGAATATAATACTGGTTATAACCCCAAAAGATACATGTGCATAGCAGTTTTTAAAGAATGTACATAAATCTGTCGTTAAAATGCTTACTGAAGCTTATGTTACACGTTCTAGATCATTGATCATTGCGACGTAAAATAAATCTTACCTTGACCTGGTAGCACCAACCCATATTATGGTACATCTCCGCTTAAAATGTTAACCTATTCAAAAGTTATATTTGGTCTGTATTTTAGCACTTCAGTTTGTTTACAAAATTTTAATAGATTCAGAATCTAGACCAAAAGCTATCTTAGAACAATTTTGCAATAAATAAATATTCAACAAGCAATTAGCGACAGGGGAGATTACTGCGTTGATGTCAAAAATTTATTTCGTAAATTGTTGACTGTCACTATTTTCAAGATGGCAGCCCTCTGTCGGTATTCACGTTTCTCGGTAGTTTTGAACCATGCACTTCGACACAGCAGAAATATATCATTAATAAATAATGTGGATGAGAAGATATATAAGAATTGCATAACTCCTATTTCTGATCGTTCGTGGTAAGTTTCTTAAGTTGCATTAATTTGGAAATTGTTTGAAGGTCGTTCTTATGCCACATGTTTTCGCGATACTAAATATAATAGTATTATGCAACTGCACTGTCAGTGATCCATCTCGCGGCATTGGACATAAGTTAATTTTTGTAATAAGGCCGACACTGAGTTGAGCGTATCTCTGAAAGTCTGTTACCAACGGTGTTAGACAGGAATGATAGGTAGCATGTGAGGTTGTGTACCTGGAGTTTTATGAGTGAATTCAACCAGTAACTTGAGTAAGCAGACAATGCGAATGTTCGTCGGACAGTCGGACATGTCCGGTATATTTCCATTGTGACCGACAAAACTTTTATTTTGGTCGGTCACAATGTCCGGTGAAAAATTAGTCAGCACGGTTTAATTTTCTGAAAATTTACTTTTAGTTTCTAAATAAAAAATTTTCAGAGTTATTTTTAACTATTATATCATGAGTATTCAGCTTGTTAATCTGTGTATCACTATTTGTAAACCCCGCTTTGCAAATGTTTCCGTAAAAGCCGAAAAAACATGTAAGGTTCTGATTTCAGCTCGTACTCTAATACTTTATAATAGACGGAATTTTACAGAAATGTTCGGAAATTACAAAATTCTGTATGTATTGTTTTCGGCGAAGTGGTTCCCGGCAGTCCTTGTAATTTAAATATGATGATGAATATACTGAGCTGACACCCGTTCCGCTGTGTTTAACATTGCATAACAAGAACTCTACTTTCGTTTTTGCATAAATGTTGTGTCTGAGTTTGACTTGTAATATAATTCGTTATATTTTATAACCGTACTGTATCTTTAATTTTAAGATGAATTAAAAGAGTAAGATTTGTAACATTGCGACAGGTAAAACTTTGGTGTGACAGGTAAACTTTCAGTATTTACCTGTTGCAATGACCTGTGAAGAAAAAAAGTTCGCGTTTTCTGCAGTAAGTGCAGAGTTTTGACCCTTGACTTAGTTAAAAAAAAGCTTAAAGAATGTAAAAAAATATATCTTATATTAGGTGTATTTGTATATATAAGGCAGTATATGAACAAGAGTCTCTTATGTTAGCCACACTTATGCTTGTTAGGGGATAAATTTGAACATTTGGACATTCAGTATGTTTCCCTTAACACCACAAGTACAGGATTTATGCCTTTACTGGGATATACGTGGTAGAAAAACCCAGTAAATTTCTAATTGGAAAAATATGCGAAAGACACATGTATGTGACATTAGCGATGTGACTTAGGTTTTTGACAATTTTCTTTTTTTCTTGCAATTGATTCATCTAATGTTTAGTCCCTTTTAAAAAACAAACCAACATTACACATTTGTGATTTACTTGCCAATACATTTCTCTAATAACACTAGTTTTCCATGCCAAAAAAATGCAGATTGGCTTCTGTCAACTTTTCATCGCCATTTGGGTATACAGATAGTAATTTTTTAATTTTGGCACCTATTTAGTACAACAGGATCTGTAACCTGAACCAAAAGTGTTTGTTTTTTTGTCTAACAGTGAAATATAATAATTTTGGTAAGAAAGATACTTATTTTCATGCCTTCAGGTCTCCTTACAGTCCCACTAGCTTGCAGAGACTTTACAGTACTGGATCATCCAGCTCTGAGGTGGGGAAAAATGCAGAATTAAGAACAGAAGCCAGTAAAAATGAACAAAAGACTGAAGCTCAATTAGAAAAGGGCACAGAAGCAAGTGAAAATATACTGACGCCAGAAGCACAATTGGAGGAGAGCATAGAAATTAGTGAAAATGCACAAAAGACTAAAGCACAATTGGAGGAGAGCACAGAAGCAAGTGAAACTGTACAGAAGCCTGCAGTGCTAATCGAAGAGAGCATTAAAGCCAGTGAAACTGTACAGAAACCTGCAGCGCTATTCGAAGAGAGCATTAAAGCCAGTGAAACTGTACAGAAGCCTGCAGCGCTATTCGAAGAGAGCATTAAAGCCAGTGAAAATGGACAGAAGACACATGATAAAGTGCAGGAGATTGAAACATCTAAAGTAAGAAATGTATCTGCTTTTGCCAATCAAAATGTTGGATATACACTGTTTATGGAAGATAATTTTTTGGATACAAGAAACAAAAACCTGCCTAACTTGAAGATCAATAACGTTGAATATCCTAGTGATTTCCCAGCCTCAGAATATTGGAGACGCTATAGGTTTGATGAAGAATGTGAATGGACAGCAGTGGAAAGGGAAATTCAGAAATGTGACAAGATGGGGAAGTTTTTGTCTTTAAGATTCTTCAATTTAGTGATGAGGTGCGCTTTATTCAAAGGTATGTGGGCTATTTTTACTCAGATTTATGATTGTTTTATCAATATAATTTCTTTCCTCTACCATATTCAGTGTTTGTATACCATGTGATAAATGCTATGTCGAAAGGCAACATTTTGCTTTTTATAATGACTTAAAATAAAGATTACTTTTTCTTTACCATTTTAAATGAAACAAAGGGCAGTTTATGTCGCTTTAAGACTCCAGACTTTTTATTATTCACGAAGTTTAATAAGGTGATTAGTTTTCTCAAACTATTTGAAAAACCTGTTTCCAAAATAGTGTTTTGACAGTGCTCCATCTCTCAGGCGACTGTTTAGTGAAATGGTTGGTTAAAGTGGCAAGTGCCCTGATTAGCTAATACATTTTTAGGTAATAAATCAACTCTCTTTATTGATTGTTTGCTGTTTAGAACTTTACTTAATGATATCATTATAAAAGTTAGATAAAAGTTTGTTTTTTATTTAAAAAAAACAATACGCTATATTTTGCGCGAAGACAAAACCACCACATTCACCCGGCACTGCAAGGCCAATTGAGCCCAGGGCCTTTCTGTACAGTGTTTTTGAAATGGAATTTTGAATAAACCCAATAATACTTCTTCAATAATAAAATCACTTATAAATGTTTTCCTGTGTCCCTTAGTGGGGCACATGCAAGGGAATTTACAATTTATATTGTCTATGACTTTTGTGTTGTAACTACTTTGAATTTTAATAGTTGGTTATGAATACCTTAGCGCAAAAGGGCACAGGGCACCCCGTCCCCCTCCCAGTTATTTAGTCCTAGCTGGAGCATTGCTGTAAATTTATATATATAAACCACACATTTTTTTTCCAGATGACTTTACCGAGGACCAGGCTACTCGCCTGCTCTTAACAACGGGGTTTAGTGCGGCGAGAATACCTCCGGCGGAACTTAGCAAGTGGACCGAGTTTTTAGACAACAAATTCATGCAATTAGGTAATCAGGGCTATCAATAAGATATTGAAACTAGAAGTATACACTTCCTTGAACCATCAGTATTGGGGTTTTGTCTCTGAAATGCTGTGAACTTTAAAGTGACACTCTTATTCAACATCAATACATACACATTAATATTAATAACAAACTTAAATTTTAAGTGATAAATCTTGAACTTCTTACTAAATAATGCATTTATGGAAACTTTTAATAACCGATAACAAGGTTGTAACTGTGAAAATCAAAGCTGAAAACACAAAAAGATTAAATGATTGGTGAGTGCTTAAAGATTTACTGCCATCCACTATCATCTTGTTAGGTAGTAATGCTGTGTTTTCTGCACATTTCTTTCAAATTAAACTTGGTATCCTTCATAAGAAGCATTGTTTTTAACATTAATTCTTCCTTTCTGGTATGTATAAACAATTATATTAATTGTTTCTCTTTTTTTAAACTCTTCTGTTAAAGCTGAAATAATTTGCAACTTGAACTTGCCAACTGCACAAATTCATATTATCTTAATTCATTTTACTTTTAAGACTGATTGACAATGTAACCATAATAGTAACATTGACAATTTGACACCAGCTTTTGAAATTATGAACCTCCAAACATTCAACTTTGGAAGTTTTCTAAATATATATGGAAGTTTTTGTACTTCAAAGCAATCAATTTTGGAAGATTCAGCCCATTTCTAGGGTGTTATATACTTCCAACTGGCTCCACTTGTACCCAGAAAAGGAGCATAAATATATCCTGGTAAACAGGCTGTCTTATTCATTCCTAACAATAATACTGGTTTTATCTTAAAATGTTTTTTCATGAAGTTTTTTTACTTATATTCAGTTAAACAATAATGAAAGTTTTCTACTTGCTTTTGTAAACATGCATATGTTTCATGGGAGAATCATTCTTCTAACTCCATAAACAGTTAGATCACAAAATTATTATAATAAATTAATGATAATAAAAAAATCAATTTTTTCACAAAAAGTAAATTGAGTTGTTTTACTGTTTAGTTCATGGATACATGTACGTGTGAAGAAAAAAAGTGAGAGCACACAAGATGATCTCTCGGTCAAAACTTCCCTGCTCTAGGAAACACCTGTTTAATGTATAGACTTATAAATTAGGAAACAGAAGTACAAAACATAGTTACCATCTTCTGTTTTAGGTGAAATGCAAGTCAATAAATGTAAATAATATGATGGACTCTGTGTTTTCAGGCCACTCATACTCAATTCGTTACTACAATGCACTCTTGAAGGTGATGCTGGAACACAAGACAGACTTCTCTGTCGTTGACTTCCTCGCCAGATTGGAGAAGGCTGGAGTAGCTCCAAACAGGGTAAAAGAGCTAGATTGCCTGAACAGTTGTCCAGTTACCACAATAATTAAATAATTAAAATAGTCACCTATTTATTTGAATCACATATGGTCAAGCTCTGTTGGCACAAAGTCCAAGGGATCGGCGAAAATACCTTAAAGTCATGTTGGTTATTTCATTGAAGCTTTTTTTGACAGTAATGACGTCTACAACACGATCAAAAGCCCTGTTAGCTTTGTATTCTTTTTTTTCTGATTGTAGAAAATGAGTCTATCTGACAAGTGAGGAGGCAAAAAATGATTTGTATTCACTATAACATTTAATTCACAGGTTACCCTCGGTCGCTGCTTAATGAAGTACTGCCGATCTGGAAACATGGATGCAGCAAAGTAAGAAATATTGTCAGTAGTTGGCTTAGTTCCTAGTTAAGATATTTATTTGAAATGTGGTATGCATGTTAAAAATGAGTGCATGCACAGTTGAAACAAGTTGTGTCATGTAAGATTACATAATTGTGTAGTTCTATTCCATGTTTATGAAAAATTAAATTATTAAATTGATTATTCCTAAATCTGATTAAGACCTCCATGATATTCACCTACTTTGTTGACAAATGAAACAATTGAATGATAGAATCCATTACTCTTTAATCTCTACATGTACATTTGTATGCATATTTACTTCTCCCACCCAAGATAACTAGATCCAAATATTTGCCATGCTTGAAATCAGTTTCTAACCCACGGGCAAAGATAAAGTACCTGTATCTGTATTTGATAGATTTAAATACATTTTTACTATATTTTGTTTAACTGTGTTGGAAGAAAATATATAAACTATGGACGCTGGTGTAAGATTCCATGAGCAGGGTGTTCAATGAAAACTCTGTTTCTTTTACTCTAGGCCATGGAAGATAGTTATAATCAGGGTGGTTTAGTTACAATCAGGGTGGTTTTGCTTGACATTACTGGTAGCTTCCCTAAATGACAAATTTGTTCATACCATTTATCAAATGAAAATTTTTAAGCCTTAGAAATATATATGCACATGGACTTAAATTCAATAGATTTTTTCTTTGAACAAACATGTTAATGTATTTGAATGGTAGGCAGACTGAAATAATTTAATTTTTTATGTCCATTTTGTTGCTTACATTCATTCACTTACGCAACCTGAGTGAATGTACATCTACCGGTTGTGTATTTTTCCAGTGAGATACTGGAGCACATGAAGGCCACAGAGACGCTGATCACAAAAAAGGTGTATCTGTCCATCATGTCCGGACACTTTGCTGCAGGGTGAGTAACCCTTTCAGGATGATATACATCTGCCCAACATGAGTTTCCAAGGTAGATGAAAGGACAAAATTGGAATTTTCAAGGGGCAGGCCAAATTATTTGAGCCATGAAAATGTAGAGCCAAGCAGGAATGGTTAAATAGAGGGAAATTTTTTATTCTTTACCTCATGTTTGAGCCAACTAGGAAATTGAGCCAAGCGATATCAAGCCTAAGGGTTTCAACTGTATTAATAAAACATACCTAAAATTGCGTGTATGTTTTTTAGACACATTTATAGCAGTAAAATTCAGTTTCTCAAAATTGCATGATCTTTATGCTTTGTAAGAACATCGTTGATTTTCTGAATGTTTGAAGTTTTAATGGCCATAATTATAGCTTACGTACCTTTCTTCATCATTTTTGTGATTTCAGGAACTATGATACAGCGATGGCACTGTTCAAGGACATGGAGTGAGTACACATGAACTTACAATCATTTTTGACTGATGTAGAGGATAGATATTACACCATTCCAGTGGTCATTCACAAGGAAATTTTCAATCAAGTTTTCTTATTTGATCAAAAGGAGCCTTGTTGTACTCAAATTTGGTAAACAGGTTCAACAAACTTCATATTGAATGAACATGAAAGTGGTATTCTATTTTGATTATAAATACGAATTTGATGAATTATATCATAGATACTTAATTTATCAATAATTTCATAAATACTAATTTGATAATTTTTGTCATAAATACTTATTTGATATATTATATCATAAATACTAATATGATCAATTATATCATAAATACTATTAATATGATCAATTATATCATAAATACTATTTTGATCAAACATAGCCCTAAATACATAAATTATATGCGTCACTACATGTTTGTAAAGTTCACAATATATACCGATATTCATTGATGACATCACATCAAAAGTTATAACACTAGTTATATTTATTTAAAGTATAAATTTGTTTTATTTCATTTCAATAATGCGTTTGTCATTTTGGTATAATTTTGTCATGTTTTTGTTAAGAAATGTAGTCTAATAATGAAAAACCAAACAAACCCTTTTTCAGAAAACAAAATTGTATTTTTAGTTAATAATATAACTCTATACTTAAATATATATTAATATGTTTCATACCTATGAATAGGTAAGAAAGGTAATTTTTATCAACAGCTGCTGTTTTATATAGAACTTCTAAATCAGGATTTTTTCGTCCTTTCATAATTTACAGTTTTGAGTGTTCTTGAGTACCGTGTACTAGAGTTCTACATTGCCTTAATACATCATAATTGTCTTGATTTTCAGGCGTGTAGGATTTGGTTTGGAGCAGACAGCATTTCACGAGGCCATTATAGGCAACATGCTTGCTGATAACCGAGAGGGAGTCGTCAAGGTATTATGAAGGGATTTGAATAAAAAATACGCCTATTTGGGATGCTTTTTATATTGCCCTTCAATTCTTTGACCAAATACTCCTATTTCTCTAATTATACACTTCATTTTGCCGAAGGACTACTATTGCACTTAGGATACATTTTATTTTGTCCTTCAATTCTTTGATGAAGCACCTAACTATTTTACTTAAGAATACACTTTAGTTTTCCCCTCAATTCTTTGATGAAGCACTTAACTATTTTACATAAGAATACACTTTATTTTGTCCTTCAATTCTTTGATGATTTACCTAACTATTTTACTTAAGAATTTATTTTGTCCTTCAATTCTTTGATGATTTACCTAACTATTTTACTTAAGAATTCACTTTATTTTGTCCTTCAATTCATTGACGAAGCACTTTACTATTTCTTTAAGAATACACTTCATTTTTCCCTTTAGCTCTTTGAAGATGCAAAAGAAGCAGACTTTGAATTGAGCGAACAAGCGTTGTGTCAGTTGATAGAAAGTGCAGCTGTCTACGATAGACCGGAATACTGTGAACTGGTAGGTGCTCATTGTTTTATTTCAACTTGTTTATTTGGTAACTTTGATACAAATTGTTACAAGATTGCATAAATAAGGCTTGTTTTGTGATAAAAAATGTTACAGCAATATATGCTGTTTATTGCACATGTCAAAGTTCTCATAAAATTATGTTGTGGGAGAAATGACTGTTTCCATAGCTTCGAATAAGTTGATGCTGATTGTAGAAAATGAGTCTATCTGACCAATGAAGGTACAACAGAAGAGTAAGATAATTAAGAATACTAAGTGAGGGTCAGTTTTTACTTGTAAAGTACTCTAATTTCCAACTGTTTTGTTTTCTATGTCTGCCCCATTCATAGGGAAACATATTTTTTGCTCTATCCGTTGCACTTTATTTCTGCTCAATAACTAAAGAATGCTTTGACCCAGGAACTTCATACTTGGTATGCAGGTTGGTCATGCTCAATAGATCCCTATTGATTTTCCTATTGATTTTGAGATCAGTAGATCAAAGGTCAAGTTGGCAATGACCTTCAGGTGAAAAAAACACTTTCCCCTCAGTAACTGAAGATCCTTTTGGTCCAGAAACTTCAAACATGGTTTGCAAGTTAACTAGTTATTGATAGTGTTGTGCCGAACTGCCGATGATTAATTATAATCGACAATTGATCGTAAGGGCCTACGTCTGCGACATTCAATAGTGAAATTTGAACAATCGATTTTAGAAACAAGGGACGTAACTGCTACCGACTATTTTTCTTTTTCTGGTTAATGCTAGTTAATGTTGAAATGTTAAGGTGTTACTATGCTTAGTTATCTAGTCATATTCTAACAAGTCAGTATGTCACTACAGTACCTTATTACAGTTTTTCATTGTAATTTAACTGCTAAAGGATTTGTTCTCAATTTCTCATGTTTGTGGTTTAAAGGGGATTTTTAAAACATGTTACCATTTACTTCTTACCATGTTAGAATTTAGTTTTCTCAGTTGTCTGAAAGAAAATGTTCTTGTAAAACATATAGAATATTTAACTGCTTATTGTACTTGTTACTGACTGATTATTAAAAAGAAGTTGATGTATACAAGACGAAATGTAAAACAAAAAATAGAGCCTGTGGTCTCTTGTTCTGTAATAGTAACTTGTAAACACTACAGGTTAGTTTCGATCTGAATACATAATGTAATTTATACAAAGAAATGTACAAACAATATTGTAAGGGAACATTGGTGCTTAAAACTGGTGCATGCACTGTATCTGTATGCCTTAAATAAGATGACCAAAGATAATAAAACATTGATTAAATTGATTAATAATCGATCATTGATAGGTTTCATAAATCGCTTATCGATGGTAATTTTTCTGCCCAATTCCCAACTCTAGTTGATGATCCTTAAAGAATTTAAGATCAGCAGGTCAAAGGTCAATGTCGCTTTGACTTTAAGATAAAAAACGAACTGAAAAATGGTTTCCGCTCAATAACTAAAGAATGCCTGCACCCATGAAGTTCAAACTTAGAATGCTAGTTGGTCATGACTAGAAGATGACACCTTCATTGATTTTGAGATCATTAAAACAAAATGGTACTTCTTACATATATCTATCACATTAATACTTAAAATTCATGGGATCACTGATCTTATTCAGTAAATGTTCACTATTGAATATGAGTGAGTAGGCCAAACTTCAAGGTCACTGTTGGTTTCTCTCCAGTCCAAAATAAAAAAATCATGCCCACCATTGATTATTTATCAGCTACGACCACAGAATAAGGGAGACAAGCACTTTCTCAAAACAGCAATCTCTAGTTAAAATATTTATTTCATTATGATGAAGAATAAAAATTGTGTTTTTGACAAGATGGACCCATCTACAATGTACATGTACCAGGGTATAGCGTTTATGTTTATATATATGAATATATATTACAGTTCCTTGAGAAGCTGAAGGGTACCAGCAACCATTACTACAATCGAGGACTGGAAACACTCATTCCACTTCTGCGAAGAGGTATGTGATTTTATTTCGTTTCATTTCTAGCGCAGTAAAGTTTCATTTCCTGAAAGAAGTTACCATATATTTTTATTTAATAATTGATTTTTTTATGAATCAAATTAATTGTTTTATCAGCTTGTCTATTCTTGGAAGAAAAATAATTAAAGTATTGTCATAGCACTGATTTTTTCATTGAGTTTTGTGCCCATCATGTGAAAAACTGTTATATTCGCTAAAATTTGGAAGCTATTAAAATATAAGCATGAAACTTAGTCTGAAAAAACAGAAGTATGGCTTCATTTGTATGTTATTTGACAGCTCAAAAGAAGAAAATAAGCCAAGATGTCCTGTTATGTGATTGCTTTGTTTTTTGTATTGCATTGTAAAATAACAAAACTAAAACCTAAGTCATAACTCAAAAACTATTCACAATATTCTGATGAAACTTGATACACATGTTTGAAGGGATTTATGCACATGTACATGGTGTTTCAAAATGTTTACATTTCATGATGTATCAGTTCACATAGCATCTGAGATATAATGAAAAAGACCATATAGGGTACAACATAGAAAATAATGTTTAATTTGGTAAGAGCATTATAACCACTTTCAGAAAGTTAAAGGTCATCTTTATAAAATGTGCACAGAATGATTTTGTTTCCTGTGCAATACAATGAAGAGACATTCTAAAGTGACACTCTTATATAAAATCAATACAAACACTTGTATAACAAGCATAATTTTTGAATAAAAAACCTTTGACTATTTACTAAATAATGCATTTATGGAAAATATTAATAACTGATTACAAGATTGTAACCGTGTATTTAATGGCTGAAAACGCACAAATATTAAATGATTGGTGAGTGCTAAAAGGTTTACAGCTATCTACTATTGTCTCATAGTGTAGAAATACTGTGTTTTCTGTATCTTTCTTTGAAATTAAGCACAATATCCTTCATAAGAACCATTGTTTTCAATATTAATTCATCCTTTTTGGTCAATTAAAACAATTATATCAATTGTGGTAAATCTTATTTGGGAGTAAGAGTGCATCTTTAAGACCATCATTTATTTATGTTGCTTTCTTTGATTGTACAGTTTTCTATACAGATATTCTCTTAACAGATCACCAAAATCTATAATTACTTTCATTCACTTAACATAATTTTTTTATATATTTGTAATAACTGAACCTGAAGCATAATTTTTTTTGCTGTTTTTCTGTAAATTTGTAAGAACGAGACCTTTAGCTTCATTAAATGCTACTCTTCTAGTGTGTAAGAACTGAGCATTCAACCCAAATCAGTATTAAAAGTTGAAAAAACTATTTAGGAAATGAAAAAAAACCCTTGCCATTTGTGACGTTCCTACAGATTTAAGACTTAGGAGGTTATGAATTACGATCTATAATGCAATGAGGCCCTGCAAGATGCCCAAATTAACAGATTTTGTATAATTTTTAACTCCTAATCGTAAAATATTTGATGATCTGCTTATATATTTAGATAAAACAAGTACAGCTTAAACAGTTGTCTCAAATATTGTTAGAAATACAGCAGATCACATGTGTGTCCATTAAACTTCCAGTGCAGTAACGTGAAAGTTAACAACGATGACGTTAACAACATTGTTGACTTAAACAGAGTTCCAATGGCACAATGTTTCAATGTTATATGTTAAGATCCCAGCGATTTAAAAGAGATATTAAATACAGTAAAAGATTTGAAAGTTAATAACCATGACACTAACATCATTGTTAACTTTAACAATCGCCCCATTGTTTAATATGCGTGTAAAAAGCTTCCTAGTTATCAACCTATTTAATGGCCTTGTTTTGTATTACAGGGTATTACAAGATTGCTTATGATTTCTTCATGGGATTAGAGAACCCGTCGCCATTTATAATTATAAATGCAATGATGGTTTCAGATATGGTAAGTCTAGATTTATCTCAGGACATATATACAGGGCTTCTAAAAACCGGCAATTTGCCGGTCTGGACAGATTTTGGCCAAGCCAGACCGATTTCAGTTTAAAAAAGTGTGAAAAAAATCGGTCCGAAATTTTCTCATTTTTTTTAGAATTTCGGTCCAAAACGACTTAGTCAGTCAAAGTTGTAGAAATTGTAATACACAAACATTTACGGGTCATTCACACATTCAAAACTACCCCCAATAGGTCATAAAAGTGTCTTAGTTACCATGAGACCGATGCAACCAGATGCTTTTTCTGCTACACTCTAAAGCCTATCTGTAATTAGCAGATGCTTGCAATCGGTCCAATCATGTGTTTTGGTATTGGCAGAAGACACAATTAAACAAACTATGTGTTAATTAAGTGCTTGCAGCTATCCTGATGAAGTGTTAAAATCGGTCCATATTTTCACATGGCAATATGAATATGCTATGTCGTCGTCGATCATTACATGATATATCCGTTTGTTGATTACCAAACTGTTAAATTTAAATTGTTCTTTTAAATTGCATATATATATGTCATTGTTAATATGAACCTTGTCATATATAGGATATCAACAGCGACACGCTTGATTAACTACATAGTCTGGAAGCTGAGTGCGCCGCTTACGTCATTTTAATTCCCAGTAATGAAAACATCGTTGTCGATATCACACTTATAGCTTGTAGTCCCGATTATAAATCTAGATAGATATTATTATTCAAGATTATCGGTTGAATGTTGACCCACTGTAGATGCATTAAGCAAATAAAACAATACTTTTTCACTTTTTGTCGTCTGACCGCTTCCTGACAGCCACAGTTATTTACAATCGCAGTCGTTCTTATTAGAAACGCCGCAGAAGTCGTTGAGAATCTCATTTGAATTAAGCTTGTATCAATGACTATTTAAATCGGCTATGCGGCTCTAGAACCCGCTTAGGAATTGCGATATCGCGAAAAAATATTGACAGAAAAAACATCGCGAAAATGTGTGATATTTCTAAATATTCAGACTTTTGAACAGGCCTTTCTTTTTTTGGGGGGGGGGGGGGGGTCAGAACCAGACCGATTGTGGCTGGGTCTGGACTGATTGAGGTTCCAAAATTTTAGAAGCGCTGCATATATAACACAAATGTAAGTTCTGTAGAGCTTTTTAAGCATGTACTGGGCGAATACCTAAATCGGAACAGTACGTAAATATGGAACATCCATTATAAAAGTGTTTTTCCAATCGAGATCAGTTTATTTACGATTTTAATCAATAAAGACGCCTGCTTCAGATACAAGTTCCAAGGTACACGATTCTCCGGTAAGTATTTCAAATACTGCGATCATTTAAAGTTTTTCATGTTCAAATATCAAAACATGGCATTCTGGTGTAAGACTTCATGCTTGCCACAATCACAGCATACTGGTACAGCCTGTATTTTACTGAAACCATCAAATTTTAATGACAAAAAATGACACAGAAGGACAAGCTGGAAATAACATAAAGTCTTAATTTACTTAAACAAAACATGGAGCAAAAATTTTAGAAGAATACATTAAAATAATTAACGAATTAAAACTGTTCCATATTTATGTACTCCGAGGACAAAACTGGCAGTCCTTGATTGTGTTGTTAATAAAATACTTTTCATGCAGATTGATAGTATCTTGAAAAAACCAATTGGTCTTGAATCCTAGTATGCTGATGGAAAATTTTGTTGTTGTGGTGAAAGTCTAACTAAAACTATTTCACAAATAGTGCCGAAAGTGTTCCGATTTAGGTACTCGCCCAGTATACACTAATTTCATAATTAAGTGCTTTTAATTTAAAGTGTGCATTTTTAACTTATTAAAGTATACTTCAAGCGTATTTATTTCAAATAATACAAGATTGACATACAATAAAATAGAAATGTAACTATAAAATCAGCATAAGAATTCATTCCATGATTATTTTAATTTTATTTTTCATTTTATGTATATTTTATATTTTGTGGGAAACAGATTTCTTAAAAAATTGGGAAAATAGCAGAAAACAATAATGTTTATAACTGTCTTCACAATTAAATGAAAGTTGTGGTCATTAATCACCTTACTGTGTTTGTTGTTCTTATGTTCATACTATTGTTTTTGAAGCCTAGACAAGAAGAATTAAGATTTCTACAGCAGTTACGGCAAGACCTTAACGCACATGATGTATTTGAGTCATTCATAGAATCTTGCTACGGTCAACATAATTTTGGTAAGTTGAGGGTTTGTATTTTGCCATACTGGTTATGTAACCTGCGACTTGTGATTATGGGGCATTGGAATTTCTTACAAATAAATATTTATGGTATACAAGTGTTATTAATTTAAGCTTTGTACCAACTACCTATTAAAAGCTGTGAGTGTGAGGTTGTGGGTGAGAGGCTGTGAGTAAGCGTAGCATGAGCAATGTGGCCGACACCTTTAAACACCGGCGAAAGTTGAAATTCTTAATGATTAAGCGAAGTACTTAAATCATTGCCTATCTCCAATTTCATTGGCTTTAAATGTAAGTTGAGTTCTAAGTAAAGCTATTTTACTGTGACGTCCTGTGTATGTTTGCATGTCACATTAAAAGCAAATATCTTTGGGAATTTTGAAGATATCATGAAATGTTCAGGATCGCTTTCTGAAATTTCACTAAATTGACATAAAAAGTTGCTGCGCAAAAAAAGAGGCAATTATTACAATGAACGGAAAGTGATGGGTTTTTTTTACTCGATCAAACTTGCATGTGAAAATGTACATTAAATGTATGTGTGAAGATTTACCATATATAGGTGCATCTTTGTGGTAGTTTAGCTCGTAAAAAATATCGATGTTATGATGAGGCCTTTTTGCTGTCATCAGCGGCTGCGCTGGCATGTCCGTGTCATGTCTGTGCAAAAACTTAAATTGTTGCCATGACTAAAATAATGTTCCAAGATATTCACATGAATATTTGTCTGCATGTTGCCAGCACTAAATATGCACAAATATATAACAAGTTCCATAACTTTAGTCGAGTTGTGACTTTTTTTGACAGATTACAAAAAACCCTTAAGAGGTGATAGTTGATAAACCCTTGCTTAACTATATTCAATTTGTGACTTTTTTGACTGATAACAGAAAAACCTAGATGATCGTTGGTAAGCCCTTGCTGTGCTCTTGTTTGACATTTTTTATTTCTATTTTCAGAGTCGGCAGTGGGACTGTTGCCTCATCTACAACGTGAGGTACACTCTATTTTTGTGTTTTAATGCTTTAGAATGTGGAATTGTGTAATTTATTTGGTTTGTTTTTCTTTTAAACCTCAGATTTAGCTTCATATTGGAAAATGTTTGTTTGGTTTAATAATGCGGGGAAGGGCAGGGTAATTAAAAAAAATAATCTCAAAAACCTCAAATTTCACTACACTGGACAGACTGTTCTTGATATTTTAAGAAGTCTTAGTTCAGTTATTTGATATCTGTTCATTTTTTTATGCCCCCGAAGGTGGGCATATTAAAATCGCACCGTCCGTCCGTCCGGCTCTGTAACTTTCCCTTGTATGGACAGATTTTAAAATAACTTGCCACATGTGTTCCACATACCAAGACGACGTGTGGCATGCAAGACTCGTGTCCCTACCTCAAAGGTCAAGGTCACACTTAGTGTTTATTCACAATGGAGTGCTGCATATAAGGACATAGAGTATAGGTTGTCGTGTCCGGGCTGTAACTTTCTCTTGTATGGACAGATTTTAAAATAACTTGCCACATGTGTACCACATACCAAGACGACGTGTCGCGTGCAAGACCCGTGTCCCTACCTCAAAGGTCAAGGTCACACTTAGTGTTTATTCACAATGGAGTGCTGCATATAAGGACATAGAGTATAGGTTGTCGTGTCGGGGCTGTAACTTTCCCTTGTATGGACAGATTTTAAAATAACTTGCCACATGTGTTCTACATACCAAGACGACGTGTCGCGTGCAAGACCCGTGTCCCTACCTCAAAGGTCAAGGTCACACTTAGTGTTTATTCACAATGGAGTGCTGCATATAAGGACATAGAGTATAGGTTGTCGTGTCCGGGCTGTAACTTTCTCTTGTATGGACAGATTTTAAAGTAACTTGCCACATGTGTTCCACATACCAAGACGACGTGTCGCCTGCAAGACCCTTGTCCCTACCTCAAAGGTCAAGGTCACACTTAGTGTTTATTCACAATGGAGTGCTGCATATAAGGACATAGAGTATAGGTTGTCGTGTCCGGGCTGTAACTTTCCCTTGTATGGACAGATTTTAAAATAACTTGCCACATGTGTTCCACATACCAAGACGACGTGTCGCCTGCAAGACCCGTGTCCCTACCTCAAAGGTCAAGGTCACACTTAGTGTTTTTCACAATGTCCGGGCTGTAATTTTCTCTTGTATGGACAGATTTTAAAATAACTTGCCACATGAATTCCACATACCAAGATGACTTGTCGCCTGCAAGACCCGTGTCCCTACCTCAAAGGTCAAGGGCACACTTAGTGTTTATTCACAATGGAGTGCTGCATATAAGGACTTAGAGTATAGGTTGTCGTGTCCGGGCTGTAACTTTCCCTTGTATGGACAGATTTTAAAATAACTTGCCACATGTGTTCCACATACCACATACCAAGACGACGTGTTGCGTGCAAGACCCGTGTCCCTGCCTCAAATGTCAAGGTCACACATAGTGTTTATTCACAATGGAGTGCTGCATATAAGGACATAGAGTATAGGCTGTCGTGTCCGGGCTGTAACTTTCCCTTGTATGGACAGATTTTAAAATAACTTGCCACATGTGTTCCACATACCAAGACGACGTGTCGCGTGCAAGACCCGTGTCCCTGCCTCAAAGGTCAAGGTCACACTTATTGTTTATTCACAATGGAGTGCTGCATATAAGGACATAGAGTATAGGTTGTCGTGTCAGGGCTGTTACTTTCCCTTGTATGGACAGATTTAAAATCACTCGCTACATGTGTTCCACATACCAAGACGACGTGTCCCATGTCCCTACCTCTAAGGTGAAAGATACACTAAGTGTTTATTCACAAGGGAATTCTGAATATAAGGACATAACAGTGTAGGTTGTCAAGTATGGGTGGTATTTTTTTATGTTCAGAGGCAATGTAAAATAACTTGCCATATGTATTTGACACGTAAAGGCAAGATCAACTTTTCATGTACTGACCTTGTTCGTAGGTCAATGTCACATTCGGGGGCATTCGTCACATACTGTGACAGCTATTGTTTTTATTGAAATCGCATATTTTCAAATGAGTCAACTTTTTTGAGATGCATGGAAAAACCTGTCCGAAAAAAACTGTTAAAACTCCTAAAATGTCAAAAAATATTTATATTTAAGTCAGTTGTGATGAAAGACAATACATGTTTATCTGATTGTTTGAGAGTAATATAATTATGATGGTTATAAATGTTGTGTAACTTGCGTATTTCCAGGGCGTCAAGATAAAGCATATGGGATTCTTGCCAATCTTGATGTACTTCAGGAATTTGGACAATTTTAAAGGTAAAGTTGGAATCATTTTTAGTTCCAGAACAAGGTTGTTTCTTTGCAATACTATAAGGTAAAACATTCATCAAACAGAACTTGGTCATTCAATTTTAAGATTGAAAATGCAGGTTTGGTTAGGGTAACATCCATTGCATAAACAGGTAGGTTAGGTAGGGTTTTATTTTTTTAAATTTTTTTATTAGTCTTTATGTAACAACTTTATCGTCATCATTGGGGAATGGTGTAAAAGTAATCTTCGGTAGAAAGCTTTAAAAGTTTAAAACTACATTTTAAAACACACACTGATTTTATTTATCAACGGACTATCAAAAGGGTTGATGACTATTTCATAGTTAGGGTCAGATAACCCAAACATTGTTTTTTTTTAGGCTCTAGTATTATGCAGTGCTTTTACTTCATAACTCTTGCATGCAACTGTATTTGTTCAAAGTTTCATTGAAATATAACTACCTGTTTTTGTTTAATTGTGTCCAACTTGACATTGTGTATGTTTACATTTAATTCTAACACTATTTTTTGGTTTTCCTCAAAAAGGTATGAGAAAAGAAGTCTTGCCATATTTACCCAAGGACTCTGATATGATAAGGGTTGTAAAAAGTGTCTTCCCCCCTACGACTGACTTCATAGCTGTTTTACAGGTAAATTTACTGTCTTCTGTGTTGACTGTGTTGTATGAATGTTTCAAAACTCTCTGGAGTAGCAGACTGGGTATTAGAAATGATTAAACTATGTTGTTGCCCCTCACAAAATAAAAATACTCACTTCCTGATTTCGGACTTGCTATTTAAAAACATCAATTTGGTAGGGTTTAATGAATTTCATTGGCAAGTACATCTGGGCATATTCGGATTATATTGTCAAAACAGCCTGGGAAAAACGGGCACGTCGATCATCCAATTGGTAAGAAACTTGATGCCCCGTTTGAAATTTTAATGTGCAAATGGCGCAAAGTTGTAGCCTTGGCAGATCACTGAGAGTGTTGATTTTATTTCTCTTCTTTGTACTTACAATTGTTTTTCAATATTTTGTATAAAGGTTTAATTTTTTAATTCTTTTAATATATACCTTATGGGCCTGTAATCCAATGCCATGTCAAGAATTGGTTTTCTTGCAGAAAAACATGGGTTTATCCAAAGGTCAAATGGCTGCGTATCGTATTGTGGATGCTATTAGCAAAGCAGGAAGTGATCTTACTTCGGTTATAGCACAAGGTTAGTGCTCTTTGATCAAATTATTTACACATATTGAATATGAATATATTTTGGCAATTATAAACTATGGTTAAATTTCCACTCTCACAGATTTACCGTTTTTGACAATTTTTTTATTTTTTGTCTTTGAATGACCCAATTTTTGCCTACGTTTCTGCAAACCAGTGATAAAAGTCTACTGACAAAAGATCAGATTGCGTATTTTCATATTCAGTTTGAAAATCATTGTTTTTTGGCGAAAACGGTTACCAACGGTTTAAGAAAAATGCATAAAACATCATTTTTTGAATTTAAATATGAAAATCTGTGATTCAATGTTTTTTTCAGCAGTCTTATATCACTGATTGTTTTACACTTTGGCATAAACTGGGTCGATCGAAGACAAAAAATAAAACAGTAGTCAAAATGTTTAATCTGTGAGAGTGCAGCTTTAAAGTAGAGAGACTGTGTTAGTAAGTTATTTATGTAACATTTTTGTAACAGACTTTCTCCCTCTATATTTACATTAGTATCTGACCTCTGTCATTCCAATAGGACCTTGGGTCAACAAGCGCAAATTCTTATTTGTAACGACAAGCCCTGTTAAGCGTTTGTTAAAATTACGATACGTGCATACCCGACAACTATATTGCCAGAGAAGGTCTTTTTGGTGTTTGCTAATTTCAACCACTAATTACCTCTTTTTAGGCAAATCTATAAATTTTGAATGACTTGGTAGAGTCTTTAAGCTTTGTATGCACATTGACCTTGGGGTTAAAGGTCAAGGTCATGGTTAGAAACTAGACTAGAAAATTTACATAGATGGGCTCTATAAACAGGTGACACATTTGTTTCATGGCAATCTCATTACATATTGTTTAGATAAAGGTTTGATACTTTTTCCACAGCTAAGCAAGCAGAGGAGATTGATGAAATTTTACCTGGACTGGCCAACGTGAGCAAAGGTTACCTGCAAAAAACCCTTTTCCAGTACTCGATGAACAATGCTGGACAGTGGAAAGACATCCTGGAGGTTGGATATAATCTTTTAGTATTGTTATAACTAAGGAGTATGCACAATGTGGGTTGTATTGAAAATTGAAAGAATATAAAACATGTCATAGACGAAAAATACAGTTTTTACTTACTTACAGGCCTGTGTACAGCTGATCGTAAAGGGGAAGAGACTTTGTCTCTGAACAAGGAGATTTTGCATTGAAGCATATCCCGGACATTTTTACACTTCATTGCCATTATCAACGTTTTTTTTATATAATGAGAATCTGAGGATTAATTAAATGATGTTTCTGAGTGATTTATTTACTGTTTTATGGATATTTTTCTACATTTTTCCCAAAATGTTTGAAAAAGTACTCTTGAGAAATTCCCCTCAAATTTGAAAAAAATGGTGGTTTTCCCTCCACAGAAAGGTGTCTTTCCAGTAATTGGGAAAAAGGCCTTGATATGAAGTATGTCATAGTGGTTAAATATGGTCTTTACTGACTGACTTACTTACCTCTGTACTTTTTCAAGATGTATGCTCAGAATCAGGAGTTTTTGCAATATGAGCCATATTGAAAATTGATGTTTATTAAACAGGTCATAGACAGAAAATGAGTAAAATGACTAAAATCTTTACACTCACACTTACTCACCTTTTTACGCTTTCAGCTGATGGCGGTATTGAAAGAAAAGGGCCTTCACATGCAGAACAAGGACTTTATCCAACACCTAACAGCAAATGTCAGCAAACAGGAGATGAAAGATGAGCTTCTCAATAAGGTACATACATTTCATAACTTCCAACAGAGCCAAGTATTTGTGCACTCTTTTTCATTTTTTGGTGTACAGGAGTTATTTGACCTAGACATACAATCTGGCACGCTTTTATGAGAAACTGCAATTTACTTCATTATATCCTTTTTAGGCATATGATATCATAAAAAGATTATTTTTGTTTCAGTGTAAGATTATTTAATATTACCTGGTAAACACCATTATAAAACTTGGTGATTACAGGGTAAGCTATATTGCTATAGAACAGTTATGCTATCGTAAACTGAAACAAACAAGTATCCTCTATATTGCTATCGTAAACTGAAACAAACAAGTATCCTCTATATTGCTATCTTACACTGAAACAAACAAGTATCCTCTATATTGCTATCTTACACTGAAACAAACAAGTATCCTCTATATTGCTATCTTACACTGAAACAAACAAGTATCCTCTATATTGCTATCTTACACTGAAACAAACAAGTATCCTCTATATTGCTCTCTTACACTGTAACAAACAAGTATCCTCTATATTGCTATCTTACACTGAAACAAACAAGTATCCTCTATATTGCTATCTTACACTGAAACAAACAAGTATCCTCTATATTGCTATCTTACACTGAAACAAACAAGTATCCTCTATATTGCTATCTTACACTGAAACAAACAAGTATCCTCTATATTGCTATCTTACACCGTAACAAACAAGTATCCTCTATATTGCTATCTTACACCGAAACAAACAAGTATCCTCTATATTGCTATCTTACACCGTAACAAACAAGTATCCTCTATATTGCTATCTTACACCGTAACAAACAAGTATCCTCTATATTGCTATCTTACACCGTAACAAACAAGTATCCTCTATATTGCTATCTTACACCGAAACAAACAAGTATCCTCTATATTGCTATCTTACACCGAAACAAACAAGTATCCTCTATATTGCTATCTTACACCGAAACAAACAAGTATCCTCTATATTGCTATCTTACACCGAAACAAACAAGTATCCTCTATATTGCTATCTTACACCGAAACAAACAAGTATCCTCTATATTGCTATCTTACACCGAAACAAACAAGTATCCTCTATATTGCTATCTTACACCGAAACAAACAAGTATCCTCTATATTGCTATCTTACACCAAACAAACAAGTATCCTCTATATTGCTATCTTACATTGAAACAAACAAGTATCCTCTATATTGCTATCTTACACCGAAACAAACAAGTATCCTCTATATTGCTATCTTACACCGAAACAAACAAGTATCCTCTATATTGCTATCTTACACCGAAACAAACAAGTATCCTCTATATTGCTATCTTACACCGAAACAAACAAGTATCCTCTTTATTGCTATCTTACACCGAAACAAACAAGTATCCTCTATATTGCTATCTTACACCGAAACAAACAAGTATCCTCTATATTGCTATCTTACACCGAAACAAACAAGTATCCTCTATATTGCTATCTTACACCGAAACAAACAAGTATCCTCTATATTGCTATCTTACACCGAAACAAACAAGTATCCTCTATATTGCTATCTTACACCGAAACAAACAAGTATCCTCTATATTGCTATCTTACACCGAAACAAACAAGTATCCTCTATATTGCTATCTTACACCGAAACAAACAAGAATCCTCTATATTGCTATCTTACACCGAAACAAACAAGTATCCTCTATATTGCTATCTTACACCGTAACAAACAAGTATCCTCTATATTGCTATCTTACACCGAAACAAACAAGTATCCTCTATATTGCTATCTTACACCGAAACAAACAGTTATCCTCTATATTGCTATCTTACACCGAAACAAACAGTTATCCTCTATATTGCTATCTTACACCGAAACAAACAGTTATCCTTACACTAAAACAGTTGTCCTCTATATTGCTATCTTACACTTAAACAAACAAGTATCCTCTATATTGCTATCTTACACTTAAACAGTTGTCCTCTATATTGCTATCTTACACTAAAACAAACAAGTATCCTCTATATTGCTATCTTACACTTAAACAGTTGTCCTCTATATTGCTATCTTACACTGAAACAAACAAGACTCCTCTATATTGCTATCTTACACTTAAACAGTTGTCCTCTATATTGCTATCTTACACTTAAACAGTTGTCCTCTATATTGCTATCTTACACTGAAACAAACAATTATCCTCTATATTGCTATCTTACACTAAAACAGTTGTCCTCTATATTGCTATCTTACACTAAAACAAACAAGTATCCTCTATATTGCTATCTTACACTGAAACAAACAAGTATCCTCTATATTGCTATCTTACACTGAAACAAACAAGTATCCTCTATATTGCTATCTTACACTGAAACAAACAAGTATCCTCTATATTGCTATCTTACACTGAAACAAACAAGTATCCTCTATATTGCTATCTTACACCGTAACAAACAAGTATCCTCTATATTGCTATCTTACACCGAAACAAACAAGTATCCTCTATATTGCTATCTTACACCGTAACAAACAAGTATCCTCTATATTGCTATCTTACACCGTAACAAACAAGTATCCTCTATATTGCTATCTTACACCGTAACAAACAAGTATCCTCTATATTGCTATCTTACACCGAAACAAACAAGTATCCTCTATATTGCTATCTTACACCGAAACAAACAAGTATCCTCTATATTGCTATCTTACACCGAAACAAACAAGTATCCTCTATATTGCTATCTTACACCGAAACAAACAAGTATCCTCTATATTGCTATCTTACACCGAAACAAACAAGTATCCTCTATATTGCTATCTTACACCGAAACAAACAAGTATCCTCTATATTGCTATCTTACACCGAAACAAACAAGTATCCTCTATATTGCTATCTTACACCGAAACAAACAAGTATCCTCTATATTGCTATCTTACACCGAAACAAACAAGTATCCTCTATATTGCTATCTTACACCGAAACAAACAAGTATCCTCTATATTGCTATCTTACACCGAAACAAACAGTTATCCTCTATATTGCTATCTTACACCGAAACAAACAAGTATCCTCTATATTGCTATCTTACACCGAAACAAACAAGTATCCTCTATATTGCTATCTTACACCGAAACAAACAAGTATCCTCTATATTGCTATCTTACACCAAACAAACAAGTATCCTCTATATTGCTATCTTACATTGAAACAAACAAGTATCCTCTATATTGCTATCTTACACCGAAACAAACAAGTATCCTCTATATTGCTATCTTACACCGAAACAAACAAGTATCCTCTATATTGCTATCTTACACCGAAACAAACAAGTATCCTCTATATTGCTATCTTACACCGAAACAAACAAGTATCCTCTTTATTGCTATCTTACACCGAAACAAACAAGTATCCTCTATATTGCTATCTTACACCGAAACAAACAAGTATCCTCTATATTGCTATCTTACACCGAAACAAACAAGTATCCTCTATATTGCTATCTTACACCGAAACAAACAAGTATCCTCTATATTGCTATCTTACACCGTAACAAACAAGTATCCTCTATATTGCTATCTTACACCGAAACAAACAAGTATCCTCTATATTGCTATCTTACACCGAAACAAACAAGTATCCTCTATATTGCTATCTTACACCGAAACAAACAAGTATCCTCTATATTGCTATCTTACACCGAAACAAACAAGTATCCTCTATATTGCTATCTTACACCGAAACAAACAAGTATCCTCTATATTGCTATCTTACACCGAAACAAACAATTATCCTCTATATTGCTATCTTACACCGTAACAAACAAGTATCCTCTATATTGCTATCTTACACCGAAACAAACAAGTATCCTCTATATTGCTATCTTACACCGAAACAAACAAGTATCCTCTATATTGCTATCTTACACCGAAACAAACAGTTATCCTCTATATTGCTATCTTACACCGAAACAAACAGTTATCCTTACACTAAAACAGTTGTCCTCTATATTGCTATCTTACACTTAAACAAACAAGTATCCTCTATATTGCTATCTTACACTTAAACAGTTGTCCTCTATATTGCTATCTTACACTAAAACAAACAAGTATCCTCTATATTGCTATCTTACACTTAAACAGTTGTCCTCTATATTGCTGTCTTACACTGAAACAAACAAGACTCCTCTATATTGCTATCTTACACTTAAACAGTTGTCCTCTATATTGCTATCTTACACTTAAACAGTTGTCCTCTATATTGCTATCTTACACTGAAACAAACAATTATCCTCTATATTGCTATCTTACACTAAAACAGTTGTCCTCTATATTGCTATCTTACACTAAAACAAACAAGTATCCTCTATATTGCTATCTTACACTAAAACAAACAAGTATCCTCTATATTGCTATCTTACACTAAAACAAACAAGTTTCCTCTATATTGCTATCTTACACTGAAACAAACAATTATCCTCTGTATTGCTATCTTTCACTGAAAAAGCCATTATCTTCTATACCATTATCTTACACTGAAAAAAGCAATTACCCTCGATATCGCTATTTTACACTGAAAAAAAGCAATTAACCACTATTCAACAAGGGTATAGAATTGATAACAATTCATGTATCGTTGACAGAATCTGGGTGCTTAATGTTGGATTTTTCTAGACTATGTAATTGTGAATAATTTTTCTTCTTACAGGGTCTGTATTTGTCCTGGAATTCCCTGAAGAGTCTCGGTTTGGCTTCTGTTTGTACAAAAGAGGTTTGTGTTAAAAATGTCAGTTTGTTAGAGTGTATTAGGGGTATAATAAGAGTCCTGGGGCCGTATTCAAAGCATCTTAGTGAATATTTTCATCTCTAGTGAGAATTTTGTAATTTTTTACAACGATTATTTAAAAACCCGCCACCCGTCATTAGATTTATTCATATGTAAACATAGTATGGACCATTTTCTTGCTTATTTTCATATATTTGGTGTACAAACATTGTTCATTTTCATGAAATTCAAATAAGAAAATGACATTTTTTCACTAAGTTGAAAAATGTTACTTAGATGCTTAAAACATACTGCCCCTGGTTGCTTTTCAATCCCGATCAAGGGCTGTTTTTTTAGACTATCTGAAAAGAACACCAGTCCTGGTTTCGACCCATGAAAAATACATGAGCAGTTGAGCTTTATTCATATCAACGATTATGCTCAAATCAATTTGTATAAAACAAAGTTAGGCAAACAGTTATTAGCTCTACTGGATAAAGGCTGTTCTGTGCATCCGTTAACAAATATATGTGAAGTGGTTCTTCAGTTTTGATAGTATCTCAATAAATCTTAAGTAGTGCGATATCCAAGAGAGCTGGGTTCCTTGAAAAAGAAATGCTATTAAAATGCAAATGTTAGATTACCAGCTTTAGAACTTACTTGTCCTAACCAATTATTTGTTTGTCCCGGACACAGGCTTTCAAGCGGGCCCTTCTTTTCCATACTTTTTTTTAAGGCTCCAACTTTTCCATACTTTTTTGTAAAAATAGTATGAGAATTAACAGAAAAGTTTAAACTTAATGCATTTATTGAAATAATCTAAATCTTGATTTTAATAAGAAACCATTTCTAGTATTTTTGTAAGATTTGTTTGATGCGGTAGGTCTCCAGTGCTGCAAGAAGGGTTCTATGATGAGAATGAGTGGTTCATGTCGACAAGTCAGAGACACCATTTCCTGGTTCATCTCCTCATCCTGTGGCAGAATCCCTCTTGAAGCACTGGTTTCTTAGCAAAAAGAACTACATGTACATCACAATTGATTAGATTGATAGGTTTAGTTATCTTTTTTGCATCCAAATAGGTAAGACAAACGCCCTTCTACCCCTACTTTTTGCTCTTAATATCCCTATTTTTACCCTTCTTTTCAAAGAAATTTCCCCTACTTTTATCCCTACATTTTTGTTATAAGTCACTTGAAAGCCTGCGAACAAACAGTTGGACTACTTTTAATGTTGAACCCTGGTGTCCATTCTATTCAGCTTGAATGCTCTTCATCACTGTAACCCTTCGGCTAGACTACAATGAAAATTCTGAGTCTAGTTCTTCTTATTGTCTGCTCATTTTCCTGGGAAGAACTTGGCCTTGTAATGGCCCTTATACTCCCCGATGGTAGAGTATATAGTCGCTTTTGTTCTTTAAAAAGTTGTGGTTTAAAAATATTGGTTATAAAGGTATAATGCATACATTGCATTTAAACAAGTTCTTTACCTACATGCCGTGTGTTTATTTTGTTATATATTTCAGGAAGGCGAGAAAATTACGAGTTTGGTAAGCAGTATTTTTCTAGCATATTCCGATTTAACCTTTTTTCGCATCAAAGGATTTCCATGACAGATATGTACAGTGTTAAAAGAAAATGGAAAGAAAATGTGTTGTTCAAGCCTATTTAGGTTGATCTGTTTTATTTGATTTGAGAAATTAACTCTGATTTTAATAGTCGTCGAGTACTACTGCCTCATGTTTGACTGGAAAGAAATCTTTTAAAGATGGCTTATGGTTCAGCTGTTGAGGATTTTTTTTATTTGTTCAGTCTATACATCATTCATGTAGATTGTTTATATCTTATCTCATAATTTTATATAAACAGTTATATATGGTATCTCATATTTCTATATAAACGGTCCTACATCTTATCTCATATTTCTATATACTCTGTCATTTATCTTCACACTTCTATATAAACTGTCATGTGTGGTATCTCATATTTTTACCAGGATAAAATCCGTTTTGCTGATATGCCCCTTGAGGAATTGAAGAAGAGAATGATACACTTCCTTCACATGTTTTCCTTCAGACGGGAACTGTTGATCAAAAGTAGCCGTGCAAAGGTAATTGTGTTGCCATTTTATCAGTTAGCTTATTGTTCCATTCCCCATTCTTAATGGTAGGCAATATTTTATGCGAATATTTTTACTTTGTTTGAGCTTGGATGGAGAGGTTATACTAGGGTTATTTCAACTTTGTTTTAGCTGGATGGAGAGGTTATACTAGGGTTATTTCAACTTTGTTTGAGCTTGGATGGAGAGGTTATACTAGGGTTATTTCAACTTTGTTTTAGCTTGGATGGAGAGGTTATACTAGGGTTATTTCAACTTTGTTTTAGCTGGATGGAGAGGTTATACAAGGGTTATTTCAACTTTGTTTTAGCTGGATGGAGAGGTTATACTAGGGTTATTTCAACTTTGTTTTAGCTGGATGGAGAGGTTATACAAGGGTTATTTCAACTTTGTTTTAGCTGGATGGAGAGGTTATACAAGGGTTATTTCAACTTTGTTTTAGCTGGATGGAGAGGTTATACTAGGGTTATTTCAACTTTGTTTTAGCTTGGATGGAGAGGTTATACTAGGGTTATTTCAACTTTGTTTTAGCTGGATGGAGAGGTTATACTAGGGTTATTTCAACTTTGTTTTAGCTGGATGGAGAGGTTATACTAGGGTTATTTCAACTTTGTTTTAGCTGGATGGAGAGGTTATACTAGGGTTATTTCAACTTTGTTTTAGCTGGATGGAGAGGTTATACTAGGGTTATTTCAACTTTGTTTTAGCTGGATGGAGAGGTTATACTAGGGTTATTTCAACTTTGTTTTAGCTTGGATGGAGAGGTTATACTAGGGTTATTTCAACTTTGTTTTAGCTGGATGGAGAGGTTATACTAGGGTTATTTCAACTTTGTTTTAGCTGGATGGAGAGGTTATACTAGGGTTATTTCAACTTTGTTTTAGCTTGGATGGAGAGGTTATACTAGGGTTATTTCAACTTTGTTTTAGCTGGATGGAGAGGTTATACAAGGGTTATTTCAACTTTGTTTTAGCTGGATGGAGAGGTTATACAAGGGTTATTTCAACTTTGTTTTAGCTGGATGGAGAGGTTATACTAGGGTTATTTCAACTTTGTTTTAGCTTGGATGGAGAGGTTATACTAGGGTTATTTCAACTTTGTTTTAGCTGGATGGAGAGGTTATACTAGGGTTATTTCAACTTTGTTTTAGCTTGGATGGAGAGGTTATACTAGGGTTATTTCAACTTTGTTTTAGCTGGATGGAGAGGTTATACTAGGGTTATTTCAACTTTGTTTTTTATGAAAGGGGCTAAGCACCGGTTGACACAGTTGCAAGAAAAAAAGAAAATTGTCAAAAACTTACATAAAATTGACACTGTTTTGTACAACGCATTGAATCTTACTTACTGAAGTATCACACAGCATCTTTCGCAGTTTTTGCAACGTTTTCCAAATCAAAATTAAGTAGGGTTGTCTACCACATAAATACCAGTAAGTTTAAAAATATTGGTGTATTATCTGTACTTATATACAGACATGATGACTGGGAAACCAATATTGCACTATTTTAAACAGGGAAACACAGATGAGACAGCGTCATGGTTGTTGCGTTTATTATTTTAACCATGTAAAGTGATGTATTTTTGTTTTGAGGAAATGCTGTATTTGGCAATTTTTGCACCATCTGGTGTCTAGCTCCTTTAATGTATATATATCATATCAATTCATATCTAGATATTTTGTGATAAGCTCATTGTTAGGATGGTCTCTAAATGTCTTACAACAATCATAGTATTTTTGTACAATTTATGCTTTGATTATTATGTCTCCCCCATAAAACATCGTTTTTGCTCGAGTTGGTCGTCTGTCTATCTGTCCATCACAAATCATGTCTGTTCCATATCTCTTGAGTGGCTGGAAGGATTTTGAAATAACTCCACAAATGTGCACATCGCATGACTGTTACAACCAGCTCGGGTCAAGGTCACAAGTCGAAGGCCATATGGCTATAATATGACAATATTTTGTGTCCACTACATATCTCTTTAACTGCTTGAAGGATTTTAAAATAACAAGGTCACACTTAAAGGTCAAAAGTCATATGACTATATTTTGTGTCCACTCTATTTCACTTGAACTGCTTGAAGGATTTTAAAATCACTCGCCAAAAAATACTCAACATAATGAGACAATTTGCCGGGGGCATGTTACACCATGGTTGGTTTAATGTCAAGGTCACACTTAGAGGTAAAATGCTTCATATCTTTTGAACTGCTTGAAGGATTTTGAAATCACTTTCCACAAATGTTTTCAGTATTAAGACACTTGGTGCAAGGGCAAGGTCACACAAAGAGGTCAAAGTTCATATGACTATACTTTGTGTACACTCCATTTCTCTTGAAATGCATAAAGCCATATTTAGATGATGTCAACTGTCTAGTTATTTAATGTGAATGAGAAGTAAGCTTGTAAATTTTTCTGCTGGGTTTTAAAATCATGACCTAATAATGAATTTATTTGTGAAGATCGTGGTAATTTGGACACACACAAAGTTGACACTGTCTACAGTAAGAGATACCCACCTGAACTAGATCTTTAGCAAGAGCACCAGAAAAATTGAGACATGAAAATGAGTATATGGGTTAAAAAGGTGTACCATATAAACCATGCTCTATGCTTTCAAAGTTATACTAGTGTGATAGATTATTTTACTTTTGTGAGGACCTGTTTATATTGAGTGCAAAATTTTGCCATGCTTCGGTCAAATTTTTTCAACGAGTCTGCCAGGTTGTTGACGTTGTGACACCGTTTTGTTGTGGCTGTGACACTTTTATTTCCAACCAACTTTTAACATTTAAACAATTTGGTGTAGAGTCATTTAACTTGGTATGCACATTGGTTCTAGCCAGTAGATGACTGAAATTAACTTTATTGGTCAAGGTCATGGTGACCTTAACTTGAAAAAAAATGGCGCCATGACAATTGACACATCCATTTTTTGCTATTTCTCGAAATGAAAGTTTATGCCTTTGATATGATGGATAAAAGTTGCATGTTTTTTTCCTAAAACTTACATTGTATGTTTTGATACCTGTTGTTTTTTTTTATCTTCAGGACTTCGAGTTATTTGAGAAAGTATTGAGCTATAAAACTAAAAACGACCCGAAAGACATTTACGTAGAGGGAGTTAAGAGTGCCTACTACTTGCAACAGAAAAACGACCACATGGAGGCTTACAACTGTCTCAAGTCTGTGTACGTATTTAACTGGGCATGGTCCCCTCTTCAGCCTGTCTGTTAAGTAAATAGTCAAGGTATAATGATAGCCTTGGTGTCAATGTTTATGGCGTGTAAAAGCTTTTACCTGGGCAATGACTAAATGAGACTTCGAGTTTGCTTTATAGTGTATTATCCCATGGTGGCATGTAGTTAAATCTGTTTATATATATAAGGCAAAATTATAGGCTACTTAAATGGCGTATGTGCTACTTAATTGGTGTATGTGCTTCTTAAATGTTGTATATGCTACTTAAATGACGTATGTGCTACTTAAATGGTGTATG
Source organism: Mya arenaria (assembly GCF_026914265.1). NCBI lineage: Eukaryota > Metazoa > Mollusca > Bivalvia > Myida > Myidae > Mya > Mya arenaria. The sequence goes on from NC_069132.1 coordinate 45,284,248, forward strand.
TGCTACTTAAATGGTGTATGTGCTACTTAAATGACATATGTGCTACTTAAATGTTGTATATGCTACTTAAATGTTGTATATGCTACTTAAATGGCGTATGTGCTACTTAAATGACGTATGTGCTACTTAAATGTTGTATATGTTACTTAAATGACGTATGTGCTACTTGAATGGTGTATGTGCTACTTAAATGGTGTATGTTCTACTTAAATGACGTATGTGCTACTTAAATGTTGTATATGCTACTTAAATGTTGTATATGCTACTTAAATGGTGTATGTGCTACTTAAATGACGTATGTGCTACTTAAATGTATATGCTACTTAAATGACGTATGTTCTACTTAAATGGCGTATGTGCTACTTAATTGGTGTATGTGCTACTTAAATCTTGTATATGCTACTTAAATGACGTATGTGCTACTTAAATGGTGTATGGGCTACTTGAATGATAAATGAAATAGATTTAATTTATATTGTAGGGAAGAGATCCATTCATCTCCTGGGCGGACATGGTATGTGATGCATCTGTCGAACTTGTCACTGGAACTTTGGAAAGCCAATCTCTTTGAAGGTACTTTTTTTAGAACAAATAAGACTAGCTGGTTAGGATGTTTTTTCGAATAATGTATCTTTAAAAGTAATATTTTTGCAACATTGTATTTCTTTAAGAAAAAAACTAATGTTACTAAAATTGTTATATCGTTTTAATAAACTTTTATTTCTATATTTGAATTGGAAAGTAGAACATTCAACTTAAACTGAAGATGTTTCTGTAACACGGCCCCTGCATATTTACAATGTATATAACTATAGTATATTGTATATATATAGTCAAATGATCTTTGTATTATATGTTTCTTTCGGTTTCAAATTGCTGATAGAAAACCATCACTGAATACAGAAATGAGTTTTAGTTACAGAAACCAATATTCTACAACTAACTGACCATTTGCACCGATAGTTACACAAATTTTTATGACCTCTGAAACTGTATATAATGAAAAAGAAAGTTCCCTTAGTTAACTAAACATTGAGCAAGTGCCCAAGATCTGGCCTTGGCATGAACTCACTGAAGAGGAAATGTATACCAAATAATAGACCTAGTAGTTGCAAAAACAACTTAAAAAATTAATTTCATGTGGAATTGTCAAGTGGTTCATCATTTTAAAGGTTTCTTCATTAAATTGAGCACTTAATTAAGCACTGTAGCTGGTCCCAAATACACTAACCATACAAAAAAGCTTATGAACTGTTTGAGGTAATAATTTCACATATTTTTATGAAAGCGTATGTCAAAATACACTAAGAATTGACAGGTGTTGAAACATTCACAAGTTGTGAAAATCAGGTAAAATACCATAGAAAGGATGCAGTTGAAAATGTCAAAATCGGCAGCCACCATTTTTGTTATGATGAATTTTATTGAATGGTGATATACCGGTAAAACAAATGAAATGGAATTTTATTAAGAAAATGAAGGGAAATAATTATGATTGTTTAAAAGTTTGAAACTAATGAATGTCAGGCCTAAAAAACAACACCTTTCACTCTGATTTCACTCTGAGGTGGTTCATGTGCATTTAACATTTGATTATAAAGAAGGTTTCTTTATATGGTAATTTTTGAACTTTTCAGAGGCCATAGATGCTCTGACATTGCGACAGAAAGATTTTCAGAACCCTAATGTGAAAATTACACTGTCTCTGCCTTCTTTCCTGATGAACCTTGAGCCTACAGCGGAAAACTGCCAACTGGTATGTATTTCTTAATGCTACTATCCTCTCATTTTTTGTTTCACCAATCCGCTGACACTTATTTAGCCAAAATATTTAAAAAAGAAATAAATCTGAAATCACCTTTAAATACTTTAAGAACTACTTTTCTAGCATCTGTGTGATATCTTGCACTATTTATAGCCTTTTGCATTATTTGATATTAACCAATTTTGTCGCATAATCTTGGCACAAAGAAAAAAATGTTTGGATTGACAATTAACTTCTCAAAAACATTTTTTTCACTCCAAAATTGGACCTGAATTCTTTTTAATTTCCTTACATTACATTACTATGCATGAGAATGATGTACCATCCTAATGTTTGATCGTCTATCCATCTGTCTGTCTGTCCAAGTGTGTCTGTTACAACATTGTCTTCGCAATTAATTTATTATTATTAATCAGATTCTAACTACACTTCTCATATAACAAAATTTTATCCAGTCTGTTATTCAAAGGAGGGAAGTTGAGGTATTGTCGGTGGTGTCTCAATAAAGCTTGAATCTTAGCCATAACTCATAAACTGTTTTAAGATATTCTAACGAAACTTGGTAAACTGTTAAAGATATTCAAATGAAACTTTGTAAACTGCTTAAGATATTCAAATGAAACTTGGTAAACTGTGTAAGATATTCAAATGAAACATGGTACATATGGTTCCAAATGCACATGTATATGGAACTCCATAACGCTATAACACTGGCTTTTGTTAGCGCAGTGGTTCAGCACACTTGCTTTTCACCTCAGTGACCCAGGTTTAATTCCTGGCGTGGACGCATGTGAGTTTTGGGTTTGATCACCAAGTCAGACAAGTGGGTTTTATTGGGGTACTCCAGTGCCCCCCCCCCCCCCAACACAAGACCACACTCTGACGTAACATCATGCCATGCGAGTGTTTAATATAATGTTGTAATAGATTGTTTCACAATTGCTTCAAAAATAAATTAACACCAGATTTAATGATCATTGTGTTATGTTCTTGTTTTAGGAAATCATGCTTATTATGATAAATCTACAAAAATAATTTTAATGATTGTTTCAAATATCTGTAACATTGGACAAAACTAACTTCTACCCATATTGATCGCCTTTCAGGTTCAGAGATTGGTCAGTACTGCCAGAGAATATAACTTAAAGTTTACCTTTGAAGACATGATAACATTTTTAGCCTCAAGGTAAGGGCAATTTTAAGCAAACTTCAAATGTAGATATATTGTCATACATGACCCTCTTGTGTATATTTTGTATATTGTATAAAAATATATGTAAATTGTTTATCTTGTTATTGTTTTTATTGTGTAAGCAGACAAGGAGAAACTTAAATCAACATGTTAAAAAGTGTTAATTTTATGATTTGTTAGAATATTGTTGTCATTAGTGTTTCAATTTAACGTTAAAAATCAACTATGAAGTTGTTTATTTTTTTCCTGCAATATTATGACGTCATATGACAAACTGTTTAGGTTATTGTCGGGTTGTTCTATTTACGAAATGGGTGAGAAAGTTTAACTGAATGGTTTTCTAAAATGAAATTAAGTATTTTTTAACAGATCTGATCTATTGGTGTTAGTATGAGTAATGAATTGCTTGACTGATGTCATTATCGGGAATATGAATGCAGTTGGGCTGGTTAAAGTCTGCGCAGAGTCCTTCTGACACACCTCGACCAACCCAGCTGGGTTCATACTCTGGTAATGACATCAGTCCAGCAATTCATGCATTAAATGAACATCATTCATTCTCATGGCCCCTCTTATTCAAGTACAATGGTACTGGATTCTACCCAGGAAAACAGACTTTAACAATATTTGTATAAGCTTGTAGCTGTCCATTTGGAACACCTTGGCCATTTTCTATCAAAAACAATCTCGGATGTTTGTCGGTACATCGGTAGAAGTAGTTTGTAAAATTTAAATAATAGTATGTCCATATACATCCTAGGTTGTTTTTTCGATGGTAAATGGTCAAGGTGTTCCAAATGGTTGCTTTTTAGCTCGACTATTCGAAGAATAAGGAGAGCTATACTACTCACCCAAGCGTCGGCGTCACCCCTTGGTTAAGGTTTTGCGTGCAAGCACACATTGGTTAATATCTCAGCAACTATTTGAAGTATTGCATTGAGACTTGATACAATGGTACTCAACCATCCAAACTACTCAATTAACCAAGTTTGATAACTTTTCGCTTAATGCCAATAATAGGCCTTTATTATTTGACTTAGAAATTCTGGTTAAGGTTTTGCGTGCAAGCACACATAGGTTAATATCTCAGCAACTACTTGAGGTATTGCATTGAGACTTGATACAATGGTACTCAAACATCCAACTTACTTGATTAACCAAGTTAAATAACTCTAGTTTGCATTTAATGCAAATAATTGCCCTTTATTATTTGACTTAGAAATTCTGGTTAAGGTTTTGCATGTAAGCACACATAGGTTAATATCTCAGCAACTGCTTGAGGTATTGCATTGTGACTTTATAAAATGGTACTCAACCATCCAATCTACTTAAATAACCAAGTAAGATAACTCTAGTTTGCATTAAATTCAAATAATGGCCCCTTTTTTATTCAACATAGAAATTCTTCATGTAACCACTTTTAAGTCAATGCTTCAGCAAATACATCATGTATTGCATTGAAACTTTTCACACAGGCTCCCAACCATTTAACCTTCTTATTTAATCAAGTAAGATAACTCTATCTTTCATATTATATAATTTTTGCCCCTTTATTATGTGACTTAAAAATTCTGGTTAAGGTCTTGCATGTTAGCACACATAGGATAATATCTCAGCAACTACTTGTTGTATTGCATTGAGACTTTATACAATGGTATTCAACCACCCAACCTAATTGAATAATCAAGTTAGATAACAGTGTTTCGCAAATAATGGCCCTTTATTATTACAGTTAAAAATTCTGGTTAAAATTTTGCATGTAACCACATTTATGTTAATATCTCCGCACATCATGTATTGCATTGAAATCTAATCTAACAGTGATCCATGCATGTTTCACCAAAACTTTTCAATCCTTACACTGAAAAGCGGCAGAATAGTCGAGCGCGCTGTCTCTGTGACAGCTCTTGTTGTGTCGCCTGAAAAGACGACATATAGGGGTTACTTTTGTCAGCGGCGGCGTCGGCGGTGGCGTCGGCGTCGGCGTCCGCGTCCCATTTTCGCTTGTCTGGGGTATATCTCCTAAACTATTAGTGGTATCAACTTGAAATTTCATATGTAGATAGATCTAATTGAGGGCAAGTGCAGTGCACAAGAACTGTTACTCTTGCTTCCATATTTTTAGAGTTATTGCCCTTTGTTAATTTTTCATGCTTAAAGTTTTGTCCGGGGCATATCTTGTCGATATAAGAGTTATCAACTTGAAACTTCATATGTAGATAGATCTCATGAAGGGCAAGTGCAGTGCACAATAACAGTAACTCTTGCTTTCTTAGTTTTAAAGTTATTGCCCTTTGTTAATTTTCATGCTTAAAGTTTTGTCCGGGGCATATCTTGAAGAATATAAAAGGTATCAACTTGAAACTTCATAGCTAGATAGATCTCATTGAGGGAAAGTGCAGTGCACAAAAACTGTAACTGTTGCATCTATATGAGTTATTGCCCTTTGTTAATTTTCAAGCTTAAATTTTGTCCGGGGCATTTCTCGAAAACTCGTTAAATGGCAACATCATTGTCTATAAATGAATAAAATGCCAATCTAACAGCTATAATGTCCACAGTAAATAATTCGTCAGGCGACACATCTGACTCGCGGAGTTCTAGTTTAACTATCAACCTTAAATAAATGATTGCATTATATAAACTAAAAAGCATCTTCTATTTTGGTGTTCTTTTTTTAGCGGTGACAAAGAGCAGGTACTTGCAGGGTTGCAAATGTACCATACGTCAAAAAACGTCAACGTCACCTGTGGTCGACTGCTCATGATTGCCTTCAAACCATTCTTGGACAACAGAAAAGATTTGCAAAATGGTAGTTTTTCCATAAGGTGTTATCTAGTTATTGTGAAATGCTTTAATTACAATTGCTCCTTTTGCAACTTTGGCCAAATTAGTGAGCTTTTCAATATGTGTAAATTAAATATGTCCCTATGTTGTAATTTTTTTACAAGATTGATTGCGAAAAATTTGGGAATATTAGTGTCATTATTCATTAAACAATTTTTGGTACACACCTATTTTTTTTAAAACATTAAAATATTTGATAGAGTTTTGGCCACATTTCAACTTTGCCATAAACTGTCAGTCAGTTTCCAGACATTAACCCATGTAAGGGTGACAGATTTCAACATGTTAAACACCATTGAAGTATAGGTCCAGTTTGACTTGGGTTAAATATAACAAATAGGGCTTCTTAAAGTTTGAGATCTTAATTGGACCAGGCACAAAAACGAACCAGCACACACATTTTTTAACCATTTTCTGTTATTGAAATCAGTCCGGCATGGTCAAAATTGGTACAGACTGGTAACTTGTTGGTATTTAGAAGCCCTGATTACAAATGTTTAAAGAGTTTTGACTCCTTTTCAATGTAGATTTTGCCAAAAATTGTGTTGTCCAGACAATCATTCATATAAGGTTTGTCATATTTAAATGAGATTATTGTTTAACTCCTTAACTCACACTTCAAGTTCGACTTTGGTAACAATCCATCAATGTTTTATAGAGTTCTGGCCCCTTTCAATAATATATAGTTTACCATTCCTGTGTTCAGGCGGCATGTGTTTTTTTTATCACACCTTTGACAACTTGTTTATATTTTTAGCCAGGTTTTCAATAAAAACTGGGCCATAAGAATGCAGCTGTTGTTTTCAGGTGGGGGAGACAGGGTCAAACGTTGGTTTCTGCCCAACAGTTTTAGTTAGAATTTATGGATAGTGATGAAAGTTGGTGTGTAGGTAGCTTATGTGAAGAGATAGCTTGAGTCTGCGTTTGAGGGGGCTAGGACAAGGTCAAGGTTACTGTAACTAAAAATAGAAAAATGGTTATCACCCAAATATACAAGGCTGCTATTTTTCCTTACTCATACAAGAAATTAATTGGCTATAATTTCTGATTGCCCATGTTAAAAACCTGGTTGCATTGCAGTGTTTCTAGTTTCTTATGATATTTAAATGTATTCCTGTATTTCTTGCATGGTACAAAACACTCTTTACATTCAATTGTGATTGGAACTGTACATGACTTGTTCCGCACTTTCATTGCATAAAATAACAATACTTCTATTTTCAGTGTACGAGAAGCTCTCTCAGAAATTCAATGAGAATTTGGTGCTGCTAGGACTTGCAGCTGTTCATCTTGAGTTGGACAAATTCTCCAAGTTTGAAAAGATCATCAATGTATGATAGTGTTTACAGTATATCTTTTTCCTTATTTTATCCATATGAATGAAATTTGAAGAAGGTAAATAGGTCACCCTGTGGTCTGTTGGTTGGTCAGTTGGTCAATTCACTGCACTATTCCAGAGCATAACTTCAAAAGTCCTGGATGCAATTTAATGAAACTTCATTCAGTGGTAAAGCACAATGAGAGAAGGTTAAGTGCGCAAGAACCATAACTCTATTTCAGCTTATTACAGAGTAATTGCCCTTTGTTACTTCTTTCTTGTCAATAGTGTTGCTTATTAGTAACTCAATAGATTTTTTTTAAATAGCATACTTTGTTCAAGCAAGAAAAATGGAAATTCAGTGCACAATAACCTGAACTATGACTTGAGTTATTGCCCTTTGTTACTTTTCATTGTCTGCAGCATAAAGTAAAAACTATTGGATGAAATTTGATGAAAATTTATACAAAATGTATAATTGCACCAGCTGCTTCTAAAATGTAGCGACTTCACATTGCCAATAGAGCATTAGCCCTCATGGGCCTCTTGTTAAATGGAATTATGGCCCCTTCTCATCTAAGAAGTTGCCAAAACTTAGTGGCTGGAAGATAACTTCGACAGGCACAATGGTTTTAAGAAGATGATTTGTACACTTGTTTTACACTATAAAAATCAGGTCAAATTCTACTATGGTTACAAACCGCAATGTTGACAGAGTTTTGGCCTCTTTTGAAATAAATAGGTTGCCTTTTCCGTGTTTAAGCAGCATTCATGGTTATTTGTCACTCCTGTAACAGCTCAGGTTTATCATAATAGATGTCCACTAAGCTTGTCAGTTTTAAGGCTCTCTAGAACTAAAATCTTGTCGTTATTTGTCACTTAAAGTTAGTAATGTGTAACCAAGATTGCTATTGGCTGCTTTATTGAAGAATCCTAGGAGCAAATTTGTACTTTAGAGAGATTTGAAGAAGTACAGGGGTGGTTTTCAATTAAAACTTCATTATTCATTTCTTAATTTAGATGAATTTCCTAAAAAAAATCACAGTCAAATTAAAAGAAAACTATAAGTGCGTATTTTTAATCAAATCAATGAAAATAAAGTATTTAAGATATTAATATTTCATATGCTAAGTGAGATACTTAACTTAAGAAAATGACTTAAGTTAGGTAATTACTGAAGATATTTTATGAATACCGGCCCTGTACTACTTAAAATCTCCTAGGTGTGAGCTATCTCTTAGGTGTGAACTATCTCTTAGCGTTCTTGATGTAAAGTTGCAGCAAGTCTTCGGCTCACCGTATAAATTCCTCCATCTTGCCAGATAAACTTTCTCCATCCACGTCATTAATCTAGTATAAGAAGAAGCTTTATGAATCCCTGGTGCAGTGGCACATGATTTGGCTTCGTCAATAATAATTAAAACTATTTTTATCAAAAAATAAATATTTCTCTAATTATGCATTAAATGTATGTTTCAGACGCAGGGCTTACACATTGATCATAAGGTGATGACTCCTATCTTCCTGAAATGGCGGGAAGAAGACAAGGTTAGACTTAAGAGAATTAAATATTCTTCGTGATCTTTAAAAAATCTTGTCAGTATTGAGTAAGTATGATGTTTAGCTCGACTATTCGAAGAATTGTTGGGCTATACTACTCGCCCCAGCGTCGGCGTCCTGTTAAAGTTTTAGGGCAAGTTGGGATTTTCACTTATAAATCCAATACCCTACATTCAATTGACTTAATACTTAACGCAGTTGTTCAGGGCCATCACATGATGAGGTTAGATAACTCCATATTATCCTTTATACAGATTATAGCCCCTGATTGACTATGGAACTTAGGTTAAAGTTTTAGGGCAAATTGGAATATTTATTAATAACTTTTATATCCTTTGTTCAATTGACTTCATACTTCACACAGTTGTTCAGGACCATCACACAATGAGGTTACATAACTCCATGTTATCCTAAATACAAGTTATGGCCCCTGATTGACTTAGGTTAAAGTTTTAGGGCAAGTTGGGATTTTCACTTAAAACTCCAATACCATTCATTCAATTGACTTAATACTTCACACAGATGTTCAGAGCCATCACATAATAAGGTTAGATAACTCCATATTATCTTTTATATAAATTATGGCCCCTGATTGACTATGGAACTTAGGTTAAAGTTTTAGGGCAGGTTGGGATATTGTTTAATAACTTTTATACCCTTCATTCAATTGACTTAATACTTCACACAATTGTTCAGGACCATCACCTAATGAGGTTACATAACTCCATATCCTTAATACAAGTTATGGCCCCTGATTGACTGTTAGTTTTAGGCAAGTAAAAGTTAATGGCAAGTTGGGATTTTAATAAAAAAACTTCTATACCGTTCATTAAATGAACTTAATAAAATTCAAAATTATTTACGACCATCTTACAACAAGAAACATAACTCCATTTTAAGCCTAAATACAAATAATGGCCCTTGATTTTTTTTTTTTTTTTTTTTTTTTTTTTTAATTCCTATGAAAGGCATATTTGTATATTCTTAACCACATTTTCATTATGGGAAATCAAGTTATTTGAATGACTTGCGTCATTGTTTGGGCGGGCTGGTGGGAGGGCAGCATCAAAGTCACCTTATGTATCGAATAATTTTAGTTAGGTTTGACATAAAGAGACCAAACTTGGTATTATAGTAATCGTTGTTGTATTCTAAGTCAAAGCGACGTAGTCGAGCGCGCTGTCTTACGACGGCTCTTGTTTGAATTATTTTTTTCTTGGGCGTTATGTGATTTCGAAACAATTGTTTTAGCGGCATTGTTACATTGTCTATTTCTATGTACAAGTTAAAACTTACATTCTGTTAGTTTTCAACATAATTTCGTGAGATTTTGATATTTTGTCACACATTTATAAAAGATGGAGCCATTTATTTAAAACTTTAAATGCAAACCATGTAAAGAAATTCATCATATAGATATCATAATTCCACAGGCAATATCACAAAATTTGGTAGTCCGTATTCCACACCAGTGCAATAAGGCTGTATTCCACTCTTCCTATGTCAAGTAATTACAAGTATCGTTGTGTGATTTTAAAACATCATAAAACATAATACTGCTTCATTTTATTGACATTATTATCAAAAGTGAGTCTTTTAAGTAATTTAACCAGTAATGAAAATAATAAAAAGGGTAATTAGTACTGCATTTAAATCCTGAATGTTGTATTAGACACTCGTAAATCCTCTAGATTTTGATTTCATATGGCTTGCACCCAATATAATCTAAATCTGCAACTGATGCGGTCTGGTACTTGACTACATCAGCCCTGCGTTCAGTAAAGATGTTTGCGGCGAACGTTTGCTGTTTGGTTTCCCGCTTAACTTTTATGCGCTGCGTTGCAACAGGGATACAAAACAGAACGTTTGCGAGCGTTACTGAACGCACTGCTGCACTCTCAAAGATACACCTTTTTGACAACTTTATAATTTTTTGCCTCGGAAAGAGCCAATTTTGTGTTAAATGTCTGGAAACCATCGATATAAGATTGCCGACAAAAGATCAGATTGCAGATCATATTAACGTTAGAAAATTAATATTTTATGGCTAAAAGTGGTACTAATGCTTTATGAACAAATTAGTTTTTTGGCATAAAGAAACGGTTTATATGAAAACCTGCAATTTAATCTTTTATCAGCAGTCTTATATCACTGGTTTCCCGACATTTACACAAAATTGACTGATTCTAAGACAAAAAGTAAAAAACTTGTCACAATGGTCAATCTGTGAGAATGCAGCTTAAAGATCTTAAATAATTGGTGAAAATCAGAATAAATGTGATAGTACTTGCTTTTTGAACACTGGCCCAGTGCTGGTTTCTACATGAGAAACAAACTCAGCTTTGATTTTAAAAGCTACATTGTATAAGCTATAATATACTTAACCAATTGTTTTGTTACAGGTGGAATGTATTGATAAGTTTATTGAACTGTCGAAAGGGGTGCCTGGAAACGTTCAATTGGCGTACGACTGCAGCCAGCTAAGATATATGTGTACGTATTCAGTTTTTGGTGAAATGCCATGTTATTTTCCTTGCTGTTTTTAATTTTTTCACTGCTCTTCTAGATTTTGGTTCTCATGCTGCTAAATAAACTTCACTGTTTCTTAACAAAAGAAACAATATGTCAACTAAATGTGTATGTTGGTATTAATTCTTGCCAATGATATTGACTTTTTCCTAAAGGAAGGAAAATATGTTTAATTTTGGTGTATGACCAAAATTTAAAAAAATGAAAAATAAGTGAAGATATTGTCATGTCCTATAAGTTATATATTTTACAATGATTGTGAAGAAAGTTGTGTTAACTTATGTTGTCACTTGCATTGGCACGATGGTACATTAGAGTGTGGTCTTGTGTTGGGGGGGGGGGGGGGGGGGAGAGGAAAACCAGGAAAACCCCACTTGTCTGGCTTAGTGGCAACCAGCCAAACTCACATGCGCCCTAGCCGGGAATGGGACCCCAATCACTTTGGTGAGAAGCAAGTGCCCTAACCACTTCTCTTACTGGACAACCTACAGGTTCATGTCAATGTCATTGCTGGCTTTATTTTGCCAAAATCATTTATTGATTTATTATTAGCTCACCTGCTTTTTCAGGTTCACCTTGGTGACAGCGTTTGACCATAACTGAAACATATTTAGATTATTCAAATTAAACTTGGTACACATGTTGCCAGAGACATTATGCGCATATATCACACCTACAACATAAATAACACAACGCCATTGGTCTAGGACTGGTCACGTGGTGACCCCATATTTTTCTATATCGTGTCAACAAATTTATATTGTACCAAAACAGAGTCTATTTTCCGAGTCCGATGAATATTTTGATGAATAAATGAAACATTTAAACATGTGATCTGGTTGTCAACGTGATATATATTTTATGGCGTTAGTAGGTGACCTGTGTATATTATGTTATATTATGCGGTTAGTAGGTGACCTGATATGGGATATATGGGGCGCAGAACGTATATCCGTTATCTAGTCACCCACAAACCTTGTAACTTATGATATGCTCTGATATAGTTATGCTCCTTTTTGTTGGACTGAAAAAACAACACAGACCAGCGTTGGCATTTGCTCTTTGGCTCTCTTGTTCTAGTCAATTCATTCTTAGTACAAAACTTTAACATTTGAAATGCTGGGCAAAAAAGAACAACAGTTAAGCGACACATGATGTAATATTGCTTTAATGTTGCCCCAGTATTGAAATACATGTAGGTACATTTAAACCTACCATTTGTCTGCTTTCAAAGAAGAAAAGTTTGACATTGTTATAGCCTTTGTATTGCTTTTAACAGTGTTGTTGGCATACAAAAAGCTTAATTCTTGTTAATAGCTCAAAAAATGGTTCAAAAGATGTTCAAATGAAACTTGTTGTGATAGACAATACACACATGTACAGCAAGGCCTGGCTTAAATAAATGCTGAGTAATGCCCTTTACTTGACATAAAAACAACAACACAAGTGTTTACATTTGGTGTATGTCGCTCTTGTTCTTACTTTTAAAGAATCGCTACTGATTTTAATAAATTCACATTAAGGAATTTATAATATTTTTTTTCCACAGGTGATGAAGTCAAATTTTCAGTAGAGGAATGTGTTGAATTCTTTAAAAATACGTTCCAAGGAGAACAGTCTCTACCACCACTGTACGACCTGAAGTATTTCGGGACTTACTTAAAGATGAATAACCATCCGCTACCATTTGATGAATCACTTCTGAAAGGGAATGAGATGGAATACAGACAGGTACATGTTTATGTTGTCATTTAACCAAAAAGTGAGAAATAGACATAGCTTTTATAATGACATGATATTTTTTATTTATTAAGAAAAAAATGGTTAGAATTTTATTTTATATTATAAAGCTGCACTCTCACAGATTGACAGTTTTGACTTTTTTTCTTTCTTTTTTTTTATCAGAACAGCTGACTTTGGCATCAATGCATTTAATTCAGTCATAAAAGATAACTCACTAAAGAACAGGTCTCAATTGTTTGGAAAACTTCCAAAAAACTCATTTTTCTTAAAGCATAGGTAACACTTTTAGCCATAAAACATCAATTTTCAAACATAAATAAGAAAAACTGTGATCTTACCTTTCGATCTGTCAGAAGTCTTATATCACTGGTTTCCAGACATTAACGCAAACATTGGTTCATTTCAAGACAAAAAAAATAAAATAAGTGGTCAAAATGGTCAATCTGTGTGAGTGCAGCTTTAAAGCTGAAACATCAGGCAGTTTGTGGAATGCTTGCAGATGATGAATGTATGCCCTACCTTGTTAATGATATAGATTTCGTTTAATGGTCGGTTAGAAAAACTCATTATGAGAGGTTTATGTTGTCTTAATGTCTTGCTACATTATTTTTGTTTCAGAATGTTCGAAAACAAAGAAGCATGGCACAAAAGGTATGCTTGTTAATAATTTAAATATTTTGAATAACATTGCTATTAGATAGATGTAGGTACCTGTATTTGAATAAAACCAAGCAGGGTTTACTCTTGAATTACAGCTTCTAGATTTTAAAATAGTTTTATTTTGAGGTTAAAATTTGCATTGCCATTATTAGATATTTAGTCACAAGAACACAACCATGTTATCAAATTGTGAATATTAAACCCTCACGAAATCTAAACAATTGCACTTTTGTGTTTTGTCCTTGTCTGTTATCTGCCATGTGTCATCAACAGTCTGCTTGGTTTAACTTCTAGTAGCCTTATTTCCTACCTTATCTTTATCAATCTTGGATTAGATGATGAGTCATGTTGGAATTAACAATAGGACACACTATTTAAGTCGATCGATCAGAAATGAGAATCTTTTTCTTTTTAACCAGGTATTCACAAAGTGAGATCTGGTTATTAGGATGATGTACGCCGTTGTTTGGGCGGGCAGGAACTGAATAACTTTAGTTAGGCTTGACATATCTTAACAAAACTTTGTATATAGGAAGAGTTAATGGAGAACCTTCATGAGATTGTGTACGGCGCCCCTTAGGTCAAGGTCATTGTCACTAAAAATATAAAAAAACGTTTGAAACTGAATAACTTTAGTTAGGGTTGACGTATCTTGACTAAACTTAGTATTTGGGAAGAGTTAATGGAGGCCTTTCATGGCTTTGCATTTGGGACCTCTTACGTCATGGTCACTGTTACTTAAAATAGAAAAAGGGTTGAAACTGAATTACTCTAGTCAGGGTTGACATATTTTTTTGACTTAAGGTAGTATTCAGGAAGAATTAATTGAGCTCTTTCATGGGATTGCCTTTGGGGGCTTAGGGCAAGGTCAAGGCCACTGTTACTAAAAATAGATAAAACAAATAACTTAATTTAAGGTTGACATATCTTGACTGAACTTAGTTTTTGGGAATAATTTATAGAGACCTTTCATGGGGTCATGGTCAAGGTCACTGTTAGAAAAATAGAAAAATGTTTCAACCTCAATTACTTTAGTAAGTGTTGACAGAACTTGACTAAACTTGGTATTTTGAAAGTTAAGTTCAGTTTACCTTTTATTGGGTTTGATTGGGGCTCCTGGGGTCAAGGTCAAGGTGACTGTTAAAATAAAAAACAGTTAAAACTGAATCTAACAATGAAGTCTGAAGTTATTCTGTCAATCATAAAAAAATCATATTATTTAGTATTCACTCTCAGGCCAAAACTAGATAAAAATTGTTCTTCACATTCACGCTTTGCCTGGAATAAAGGTCAAAGTATTGAAGGTTAAGCTCAAGGTAAAAACTAGGCCATACCTCGAAAACTGTTGAAGATATTAAAACAAAACTGGTACACGTGCTGCCAATAATAACGGGCACAGCCACGCTTAAAGTGATACTCATATTGATAATCAATATAACAAACATAAATTTTGACTTACTAAATAATGCATTTATAGAAAATACTTATTACTGAGGAAAAGATTGTAACTCTGTATTTAATAGCTGTGAACACACAAATATTAAATGACTGGTAGGGCCTAAAAGATTTAGGGATATCAATGAATTGATCGTCTCAAAAAGAAGAAATACCGTGTTTTCTGCACCTTTCTTTCAAATTGAATATGGAATCCATCATAAGTTTTCAATATTTATTCATCCTTTTGGTAAATTAAAACAATTGTATTAATTGTGGTACTGCTCATTTGAGAGTAAGAGTGCATCTTTAACGCTGACTAATATTTGCCCAGTTATGCCCCTTGTTGGACTTATAAAAACATCAGCAGACAAAGGTTGGTGTTCACTCCACTGCTCGCTTGTATTACATCATTTTATTTTCCAGGTAAAGGATCGATTAGATAGAACGTCTGAGGAGGACCCAGGTGACCAAGTCGAAGGCAATATTGAGTTTGTCGATTTGCTGACAACCATGAAGAAACCGAATAATAAAGAGGATAAGAGCACGGCTTTCCAGTCCTAAGAGTTCTTATCAGAGTTGATTCAATATAGTTTTAACTATTGATAGTCTGGCTTGATGGTAAATTGACAAGTGTTCAGATACTAAGTACATGTACTGTGCTATAATATTTCATTTATAGTCATGTGCTTGACATATATGTACTGTTTGAGAAATAGACAATTATGTTTATCTCGTGTGTGGACATTGTAATTTCCTAAAGAACTAGCTACGTGTAGTTTCGATGGCTGTTTTTTGTATTGTGCAAATTGTTTGAAAGACTGTGTTCAAACAGTTGTCATTAATATAAATTCTTATTTTCTTCGAATATTAAGATTGTTCATGTATTTGAATTCAACATGTTTTTGATATTCATGCAAACTTTTGAAGTTGTGAAAATGTGCAAGTAAATGTAGTTGATGGAATCAGTTTTTGATTATGATTGAGTTTGTTACCACAAATGCTTGATATGTATACATTTAGTATATGGTAAAAGTGTACCAGTGTTATGATTTTATTATTCAATAGGTTTTAAGGGAGAACAAGCTAGATATTAATAATTTTTGGTTTGTCTATTTTTCAAAGACAAATAGGTCGAGGTATTGATTGTGATAGACTTGGTGTGGGCCTATTCTTTAAGTTGGCCATGACTAAGAAGTTGTTGTTGCGCACATGAGTAAAGCTTATAACTCCCGCTTTAACATTGGTTATGTTTTTCAACTAATCATTAAGTCTAATGAAAAAAGCAAACAACCAAAAAACAACAGACAGGCTTTGGAATCCATATGGTTAATTAATGTTTGTAATGTTACTGTATTTGATACCAAATAAAACTTGATATTTTTTCTTTTTATTAGCTTGAATGTTTAGATTGCTGGCCACTCTTGAACTAACTGTAATATACATATACATGTATATAAAAATTTGGTTTGTACCATAGGTAATAAGTTCTCTTAAGGATATACAATGTAGGTGTTAAAGATTATACTGCTGTGCTGTTTTGCCCCTCTAGGTCTCCTACTTTATTATGTTTCCCCGGTTATGACCAGGAGATGACCCTATTGTTTTTGAGATCAGTAGGTCAAAGGTCAAGGTCGTGGGTACCTTCAAGTGAAAAACAATAGGTTGGGGTGATCAACTAAAGAATCCTTGCGCCCAGGAACTTGATAATTGGTATGCAAGTTGGTCATGACCAGGAGATGACCCCTATTGATTTTGAAATCAATACATGTAGGTCAAACGTCAAGGTCGCGGTGACCTGGAGGTAAAAGAATGATTTGTTCTCAATAATTTTAGAACACTTGTACACGGGATCTTCATTGTTGGTCATGACTATTTGATTACCCCTATTGATTTTGCCACCAGAAGGTTAAAAGGTCAAGGTGACATTGAGGTGTAAAAAAAACAGTTTCACAAACTTATCGCATAGTTGAAATATCTGACTCCCAACGTATGAAAGTCAATGACTCCCATGATGAAAACCACATACGCTATATTGCACATTAGGAAATTGGGGGGGCAAATGTCCGGGGGGGCAAATGTCCGGATACCAAATTTTCCTGACTCCTCATTATGACAGTCAGACGACACTCTTTCCAAGTAGAGTTGCAAGAAGCACAAACTAAGTACCCAAATAAATCCCATGACGTGTTTGCAAAAATTAAACGCGTTAATTTATGGCGTACATGTTTTGTTTTGTGATATGTAAATCCCTACACAAAATGATTGCTGTGTTTATACTATCGTCAACGTATGTTGTATGCAAGACCATCACCGAATCTTTTCTTCTTGGGATTTTTGGCATCAACCAAATTGCCGAAATTATTTTCAGTCGGTTTTATTGAACCAAACTCGAAATTAGTTTCGGTGTCGGCAAGAGTTTTTCCAAAAGTTGAATTAGCAAAGTCACCATTTTTTCTTTTTTAGCAAACTTGGTCTCTTCTATGAACTAAATCGAATTTCTTTTCTCTCTGTATTCGTTTCCTAGTACAACAATCCTCCAAAACTCCACTGCACATGTTTACCAGTAGTTGTTGACAGTGTACGTTCCCGGTCAATCAATTCCTGCACCTGACTGGTTCTTACGACCGATTCGGTTTGGTTTTGAATTTTTGAGGATTTTTAAATGCACACAAATTGCTGGGATACGTGATATATGCTAAACTCCAATACTTTCTAAAAGTGTTTTTTTAAAAGAGGGTATGTATTTTAAGATATTTAGGTTTCTTATACCCGTTATTCGCAGTTCCTTAATTTTCTTGCGAATATGTTAACTCGAATTATGCTTATCACAAGTCATAATGTATTCATGTTCTTAAAACGGCCAAATGAACCAAGCCATATACTTGGATTAAGATGTACGCACACACTGAAATAAGCCTCGAAGCTTAAAATGACATTTAAAATATACCTTTGAAACAAATGCTGGTCCACATTCTGTACATTTTATATGTGTTACTAATTAATGATAGAAAATAAAAGTATACTAGTACTCTAAATTATTTCTCGTTTGCCCACGACGTCAAAAATGCTAATGTTGTAGCTATATTTTTAGCTCGACTATTCGAAGAATAAGGAGAGCTATCCTAGTCACCCGAGGGTCGGCGTCGGCGTAACCACTTATGTAAAATTTTGCGTACCACCTCAAATATTTTCAAAGTCCATTGACATATGGCTTTGAAACTTTGCACACTTGTTCACCATCATGCCCCCAACCTGTACACAGGAGGAGGTAACTCTATCAAGTATTTTGACAAAATAAAGCCCCCTTTTCTACTTAGAATTTACGTTAAAGTTTGCGTACCACCTCAAATATTTTCAAAGTCCATTGACATCTGGCTTTGAAACTTTGCACACTTGTTCACCATCATGCCCCCAACCTGTTCACAGGAGGAGGTAACTCTATCAAGCATTTTGATAAAATTATGCCCCTTTTTCTACTTAGAATTTACGTTAAAGTTTGCGTACCACCTCAAATATTTTCTAATTCAATTTATGTAAATATCTCAGCACATCATGTATTGCATTGAAATCTAATTTAACAGTGATCCATGCATGTTTCGCCAAAACTTTTTAATCCATACACCGAAAAGCTGCGGAATAGTCGAGCGCGCTGTCTCTGTGACAGCTCTTGTTTCAAGTTCTCAAAAATTTACAAAACATTTAGGCAAAATATTTGCATCCGTAAATGGGTCGGCCAATTTGAAGACAACTCGTTTAAAAGAGAAGAAGTATAATATGCCAGGGCAATGGTTACACTTTTGCAATTCAGAAACTCTTTATTCCGATGGCTTAATTAAACAAATTTCAGTTGTCATGATAAAAAATCTCTCTTATTCTTCTAAAATATTCAAAAGCATAAAACAACATTTATTACTCATAATTCATGCCGTTCCTCAGCCTTTACCGCAGATCCCACGAGATTATGCACAGAGGTTTATTTTTATGCAGATGATTTTATTAAACAATTTCAGATGTCATGAAAATCACTCTATCTGACG
The DNA here is from genome assembly GCF_026914265.1 of Mya arenaria. NCBI lineage: Eukaryota > Metazoa > Mollusca > Bivalvia > Myida > Myidae > Mya > Mya arenaria. The sequence continues at coordinate 45,303,336 of NC_069132.1, forward strand.
TCAACATTTTCCTTCAAAGAACTCCTAAAGCACTGGGAAAATTTCAACCAAACTTCGCAGTTTGATGCCTGGGTGATCTTCTTCCAGGTTCTGTGGTTTCATGCAGAACTCTGGTTGCAGTGGCAAACGAAAGGATTTTTTCTCAGAAACCGCTTGACCGATTTAAAAACAAAACAACATTAAACGGAACGTGTCATTGTTTTACGGCATAGGGGCGGGCGGAGTCGAGTATGTTTTCCGATCAAAATCTTTAAAACCCTTTGTCCTATCAGGTGAGCGATATAGGGCCATCTTGGTCCTCTTGTTTACAGTACATTTACATTGAGCAATTTGGAATATGTCATTTCCTTTAAACAAGTTAAATTGTATTTCCATTCTCTTTTGTATCAAGGCATCTAGTTCAATGCCTAAGATAATACTCGATTTCTTTCCTTAGTGCAACTTTACCTACAAGACGCCTTTATGGGAGAAATAAACATTTTTGGCGTCACTGTAAAATGTGATTTTATCAACTATGTTTAAGTAATAATAAAATTGTTCGACGGATTAATTTACAGTTTGGAAAAAGATGTATTATAAAAGCAAACAGTTTTAGCTGTTTCATAGGAACATATTACATAAATAACGTGATTTTTCATTATTTCCTAGTCACATGCATAGAGCTTACCTTTTTCTGGTATAAAGCGTCCTCAGATTATGAAAATTGGTTTAAAGACGCTTTAAACATATCAGTATTTTGTTTAAGACTCATGGACTCCCAAATTACAAATATTTGTAGGTCTGTGACGCTACCAACCGCATTCGGTTACCAGCAAAATGACCGATCCTTTTCCTACTTAAAACATGTTTCTAATCAATGTTTCTATCATTTCTTTCCCTTTCCGTTGCTAATGCCACTGTTTATGGAAGAAGGGATGATCACATCAATCCGAAATTACTACGCAGTCAAATATCATTTCTCACTTGGAGTTAATCATTTAAGCCGTTAAGTTTAAATTCAACAAAACAGCACAACAAGTGCAACAAAAAAGCGACCAATTATGGAAATTTCATGTTTGTCATGCATACACAGAAAATAATATTATTTATTCTAGCTATTAAACTTGTTTTTTTATGATACTGCAGATAATTGTATGTCACTGTTCCTGACAGATTTTGAATTACAAACTTAAATGAGCTTTTTCAGTTATTTTCCGTTCAAATTTAAACCATAACTTTACACCATAACTTTGTGGATATATTGCCATTTTGAGAGTGCTGGATTTCTTTCAGAACTGTGGCGTAACTTTATATTGTTATGTATCTTTTAGAGGCTGGTTTTACTATGGTATGGAACGGTCAGAGAAGACAACAGTGTAATCTGAAGTCATATCATTTCTCTCAAATCATCATAAAAACAATACAATTGAAGGTTTGAACCCGCTTTAGCTGTGAGTTTCCCATAAATGGTTTGACAACATTGAAAGAAACTGTCCGAAAAGAACATTGTTTCACCCCTATCTTATATTCAGCCAATCAATTCGCTTTTTATTCAACCACTATGTGCTGCTTGTGATATACATAAACATTAGCAAACAAGACTATCGCTGGAAACGGTGTATATATTATGCACGCGGCAGGGTACATATTTGGAAAAATAAAAAAAAACGGCAAATGTTATTTTTCAAGGAAGAAGCAAGATCATCCCCACTTTATTTCAATATTGATAGGCTTTACAGTCAAGTTATTTTAAAATATTTATATCATTTGCGGAATAAAACAGCAGAAACAAACGATTTGAAAGAGAAATGCAAATCGGATCAAGTAGTCAGAGGTTGCCATATTCTCACCCGGTATAAGTCAAGAACAATCTTGAAGTTCCTGTCCTCGTTTTTCTTATAGATGTTTACTGAATTGTTCATGGGCTCGACACATTAGTATACATTTAGTAATATCAAGCTTGTCTTCCATCAGGAGCAGTTCCTACAATTTTCACTTGAACTAAATACAATCTTGTCCCTAATCATGTCTGCAGACGAATCTTGAAAGTTACATGACACGATACGTTTAGAAACTTTCGAATGATTGAAGTTCGTCCATACTCGTATTCCGAAATCGATATTAACCTAACAGTTTTAGGTCGCAGTACTTTTCTATTTTTTTTTTCATTTAGATTATCGGTTTTAATGAAGGTGCCATTGGAACTGATAATACTTTCGATTACTTTGGGACCGGCATACAAAATTATGTAATACAAAACCATTGTAAATATTTGGACTGCTACCAATCGCGTCGAATGGCTTTGTAAACTGGTTTGAACAGTATTTGGTACGCGAAAATGTTGCATTTAGATCGGGCGATTCCACTTTTATAACGGAGTCCAAAAAAAATTAAATAAGTTTTAAGAACGATTCATTTACCCGGTATCAACAAACTAATTAGGAACAACCTCGAATGTATTTGGACGGTTTACATACTCAAAAAGCTATTTACAACGTGATGCAACAAACGCATACAAGGGTTACACATCACTTAATGTTTATGATACTACAGAAGGTGAAGTAATAAGAATATGCTTCAGACCAAAACATTAGTAAAATTAGTAAAATAAAGATAACAGCTAGAAATGTAGTTATGGTTCTTGTGCACTGTTCTTTTCCTCAAAAAGATTTATTTGTGCACAATGTTTAAAATCCTCATCTCAATGACTTTTTTAATTATGTACTCTAACAATGACTCTAATATACCAAAGACACAGTCATAGATCCTGTAAACTACATTTCTCCTCGCTTAGATCTATCGGCCCAATAATTAAAAACAACAACAACATTTATTCTTAAAGCTGCACTCTCACAGATTGAACGTTTTGACAACTTTTTTTTATTTTTTGTCTTGGAACGACACAATTTTTGCAAAAATCCATGGAAACCAGTTATATAAGACTGCTGACAGGAAATAAATTCGCAGATTTTATATTTAAGATAAAAAATTGATGTGTTATGCATTTTTCTTAAACCGTTAGTAACGGTTTAAGCCTTAAAACATTAAGTTTCGACAGGAAATATGAAAATCTACGATCTTAGTTTTTGTCAGCAATCTTATATCATTGGTTTGCAGATATTTACGCAAAACATTTTGCTCTTTCCAAGACAAAAAATAAAAAAAGTTATAAAAATGTTATATCTGTGAGAGTGCAGCTTTAAAATATCAAGGACAGAGTTATTGTTCCTATACCCTGCACTACTCCTCAATGACATGTATGTGTGTTGAAAGTTTGAAGTCAATACCTCCTCTACTTTTGAAATTATGCTCCAATGGCTATACCAAAAAAGAAGTAAAACAATAAACTAGAGTATAAAAGACGGAGTCACTTGGTTTATGTGCACTGCCTATCTTCGCAATCAGTTTTCTCTGTACATGACGTTTGAAGTCAACACCTAAAAGACGTTTTGGTTTAACTGTAGACAGATATATGTATAAAAATATAGTAAAGGGAATACAATTTAAAAAAACATAAAGGTGGGATTAAAACTCTTGCAGTATTTTAGATCGTTCTCCGCACAAGGTTGAAACCGAAGGACGGGGATGAAAGAACAGACGGACAAAGTGGCATTTATATGCTTTCCCATACAAATAGACCCCTATCTTACAGATCCTCTTTGGTATAAAAACTTTAAATACGGTTGGGATTTCCGCCTTGGATCGTCAGCGAAAAATCATTCGAATAGACTAGTGTTTAACTGTTGTTTTTTGTTTTATTAGTTTAAAATGTATTTAAAACCTAAAATAGTCGTTGATATTGCAAAGGAACTTATTATGATAAGTATTTAATTTTGACTCGCTGTATTTACGTGTAGTGGGTTTGCTTTGTTTTGTTTGTTTTGATAACACTGACTGGCGAAGAAAAGCCGTGTTTAACTACCATTTTCCTAGCCCTACAATTCGATTTTTTGTTTTAAAATTTCTCTGTTCTATTTTGTGTACATTATGTTATGGACCTATAGCGTAATATATTCTCGATCGACGACAAATAAAAAGCATCAACAGATTATGCTTAAGCCTTCGAGTTCCCATAAAGTTTGATATACGAGTAATTGTATTACCCTTTCTTGACATGATAGCTATGTTTACTCTGAATTATCACCCGTTTGGGCATGCGTTTCACAGAATCCTTTTATTTGTTACGACCTAATGGAACCATATTTTCTCCTCATGTCAAAATAAAATGTTTTGCTTATCATAAAGCTCAAAATCATCTTGATACAACGACGAACGGAATTACTAATGCCATAAAAATATCTATATTGAGCCTTTCTGAGAAATAGATCGGCTTAACGCGAAATAAGAGACATACCGCAAAAAATAGGCTATTGTTTATTACATAGAAATATGGGGCAGTGAAGTATGATGGCTCTGTCTGATTATTATCACGAAGAGACAAGATTATGGCGAATACGGAATCAGATATATAGTCTCTTAGGATTTTCTCCTTCCGATAAACAGTTCATCTGTCAAAGCAGCTAGGTCGTGTTTTCTTATTCTTGTTCTCTAAATGTACAACAAATAGTTCATTCATTTAAGTTAGGTTTCAAATGCGTTACTTCTTAAAAAAGAAAAAAACAAAAAAACAATAATAATTGAAGTTCTAACCCCCATTGTATAATGAACAATTCCATTGCGGTAACCCAAGTATTTATTAGTAAGTCAATGGATGAAATAATATTGACTATGGTTGTGTTATTCTTAATAACCACAGATCTGGATGATGTCTTGTTGCCACGTTACTGACCAATCTCGTGATATATGTCGTAGAGTAAACGATTCGAATAAAAGATATAACATTTTATAAGTATTTTATTGACCGATTTGAGGAGGACGAATAATGATCATTTGATGACTATTCGTATAAAAAGGGTTATTTTTGTACAATTATTTTTCTTATTGGACGATGAACAAAGAATGTATTCTTAACTTCATAACTGTTTTGTCAGCATTCTGTATAGCTTTTTTGGTTTGTCATTTTTTTAAATTTTAAACTTTTAATTCTAGTTCTTCTTTATGGAAATATTATCTTGCAAAAGGTACTTTAAAGGACATCAATACAAAGTCTTTGAAACAATATTTTTTTATGTGTTTTAAGAGTAAATATTAAGCATGCTCAATCCATGTGTCTAGTGTGTTTGTGGCGATTGCTGCTGTTTTTAGAAATATTTTTTTGCAATTTTGCAAGTGAATGAAAGCCGATATGGATATTCTCGAACATTTTATAAAAAAACCCCTTATGTTTAACCTTCCGGATCTTCAACACACCTGTAATTGAAAATCCTTTCGTAGAGCTTCTAATCTTATCATACACTAAATCCTGTTGTAAAAGATGTATGCTTTACTCTTGGAATTTTGAACCGTTTTACAATTTGACCTTCCGCGACAACATCACATTGTGGAATAACGGTAAGAAATAACTGGTAACTAAAATGTCACTCTACCCAATCGCAATAATCTATGGAAGCCTTGGAGGGCCACTTTTGAGTTTCGACTTACGGGTACTTTGACTTTTGACTTTTGACTTTCGACTTATGACTTTTGACTTATTACGTTTGAGATGCATGCCTCATCTCATGATGGCGGACAAGGAATATTCAGAAGAAGTAAGTTCATTTGTCTTAGTTTTTTCTTGTATTATTTGCGAAATAATTGAAAACAAAACATATATACACACGTCCGCGAACAGTGTGTTATTAATTTGCAATTAATTCGGAAAGAAGAGTCGAAAACACTTTGTTTGCATGGCACCGTTCATGCAAAACACCGGCACAAATGGTGTTTGGTTTTTATTTCTAATGTACTAGAAAGGAACACTTGGGATCCTTTTCCACAACGCTATTTGGGCAGAATTCAAAGTTCACTGAATACTTTGACTTGTATGCACTGTCACTCCATATAGAGCTTCCCTCGAATAGAGCTCACCGTGTTTTTCTTCTGTCACAAAGTGCACAATGTAGGCCTTTCTGTAACATATTCATTTCAGGAACAGGGAATCTTTGCTACATGTGTAAGCTCAATCTGACATATCTATAAATGAAAAGCCTAAATATTGGATCGGGTTTTAAACCCACTTAGATCAGCATTGTTTGTTGCCGTTTGCAGTTTCAAATTTGTAATTTAAACTATCGCATTTCATCCGTGGTTCATCCGTCCGTCCGTCCTTCAGTCCTTTCTTTAACAAATTATTGGTATCGCAACCCGCAAGTCGCAAGAAACTACTGAGTATAATTCAATGAAGTGTGACCACCATCATACAGTACCATATTAGTTGCTAGAATAGCGTTGCTAGGTCAATGGTCAAGGTCACATTGACCTACCTTTGAAATCGTCGTATATTCACTGGAAATAATGTATTGATTTCAATGACACTTGGTCCTAATTGAAAATGGGTCACTGAGTCAAAGGTCATCGTGAGCTGATTTTGAAATCGGGTTCTGCTCAATAACTGGTAAAAATGTTCACCTGAAGCGCCTGTAAAGAAAGCTCTACATAAGGAACTAGATAGATTTAATTATAGCGCACTCAATTATTTTTGGACTGGGTTCCTAAGGCCGCGTTTGGTCCCCTAAGCCCTTTGATCCAAAAAATATATGATAATAACACGAACACTGTCAACGGTTCCGGCCATTATTTCACAATTAATGCTGTATAAACACGTCCTTGCTAAATTATGTACGTCCCAGCCATATGTGACAACTATCAAATAAGCTGTATGTGGGCTTTCAAATGTTTTTAACGAATAGAGCTCCCTTTTAAAGACAGCACTATTCGTTGAAGTTCATCGAGATCCCGTGTAACTCGTTTCGATGGGACCTCTATAGGGTGTGACAATGCACACTTAATCAAGTTGATGAGGAATGAAATAAAGCTAAAGGGGGAACAGTTTAGCATTGTTTCGAAATAGTATTGGGGCGGTTTAATCTTTTGTCCGAGGTCTTTCGCTCTTTGTGAAGGTAAATTTCCGATTGTTCGCTTTCAAAAGGCCATAGATGTGAGAATTTCTATGTTTTGTAGTCCCTTATATATGAATATGATGTAAATTTATATGCTTCTTCAAGAGTCTACACTTAAATTTTCAGTACTTGTTATAAGTCTGCTACTTGTAAGGAAATAGTTTCGTCCTCGTCAGTTTCGTAACCAGAATGCAATATTCGTATCCTCGACCTTTCGTTCGCGATTCATATTTTGCTGTTTCGTCCTAGATGTTGTTAGTACCCTTTTATTTAGGTGGATTACAGTGGTGTACTAGTGTACTATGCTTTTTCATGTGAACTGAGTATAATTTGGTTCCTTAAGTCCTGTTTATAGATCTATGAAACTATTGATACTATCAATAGATAAATACCTCTATGTACTTGACTTATTTAGTCATTTGATATGCTTAAACACCATTTTAATTGGATTATTACAGCATATTGAGCTTCGGGCATTGGGGATTATGCGCCCTTATAGTATATATTTAATAGGTTATCGGGCTTTCTGGTAAATGTGCATTTCTTTCTTTTTTAAGCTTTACGACAAATAAACCTCGGACTAACCGTTCTCGTTATTACCTTCCTCGTCAGGTTAAAGCATTATGATGCGGTGCACAACGTTTACCTATGTTGTTTTAGGAAAACCGTGGCTGGTCTGTAGCATATGCCTTTAATAGTTCGAATAGTTTACTCTTTTTTTTATATTTCCGAAGAAACCGAAAGGAGCGTGTTGTGTAATAAAATAATAATTTATATATACATGTAACTGGTCGTTTCTTTCAGAATTCAGATTCTTGTTGAATGTCAGATGTACAGCTAATACACTTCATACTTTGCAGGAAAGAGGAGAGCGGATTAAAGCAGTAATTGAAAATATTCGTACTCGTAGTAAAAAGCTGAAGAAGAAAGCTCTGGTGCCTGCTACTAAAAAAGTCAGTGAGCCAAAAGAAAAGGAAAAAATGGTAAATATGTCTAAAAATAGATTTGTCTTGGTACTGGCAGGGGAACGACTTACAATAACAAGGTATTCTTTATTGGAAACCACTTTATTAGCTCCATTTTTTGATGAAAAAGCGGAGCAATTGTTAACACTGCAACTTTTAATGAATGTCGTTCGTTGGCAAAGTCAGGTAGAAACATGCACTATCTCCTTATCTAAACAGAAGATTGTAAGCGGTGCAAATATATATAACATATTTCATAACTTGAAAACCACTGGATGGAATTTGATATAACTTCATACAATGGTAGAGCTCATGAGAGGAAGTGAAGTGTACAAGAACCATAACTTATTTGCTTAATTACTGAGTTATTTTCCTTTGTTACTTTTTCTTGTCCGGAGCATAACTTGAAAACTACTGGATGGAATTTCATATAACTTTATACATGGCGGTGGGGAATATAGTTGTCCTTCAGACTGCAATCTTGTTAATTTCTGTTTTGTAGAACTTTGCATACAATTGATCTATAATAGAAGTTATTATAACACATATATAATATGCCATTTCTTAGGATTTTTCACTACAACTGCTAATACTACTACTACTGTTATTGATGCTGCTATCGCTCTGCTACTGCTACTACATCTACTACTTCTACTACTACTAGAACTACTACTACCAATACTACTACTGCTTATACTACTTTTACTACTACTGCTTCAACTACTTCTACTACTACTGCTGCGGCTTCTACTTCTAATACTTCTTCTATTACTACTAGTACTACTTCTACCGCTAATACTACAACTACTACTATTTGTACTACTACTGCTTCTACTACTACTACTACTGCGGCGGCTTCTACTTCTACTACTACTATAACCTTTACTCCTACTACTACTTCTACTACTACTACTACTACTACTACAGCTGATACTACTACTACTACAACTACTTCTACTACTTCTAATAATACTGCTTCTGCTACTACTACTACTTCTACTACTAGTACTACTACAACTTCACTTCTAGTACTACTAATACCACTACTACTACTACTACTACTACTACTACTACTACTACTACTACTACTACAATTATACTACTACTACTACTACTACTATTGCTGCTGCTTACTACTACTACATGTACTACTACTACTGTTGCTACTGCTGCTGTTGCTGCTACTACTACTACTACTACTACTACTTCCATTACTACTACTACTACTACTACTTCCACCGTCTACCGTTACTAGCCCTACTAGCGCTATTACTTCTAGTACTACTACTACTACTACTACAACAACAACACAACAACAACTACTACTACTACTCATACTACAACTGCTACTGCTTCTACTACTTCTACTACTACTACTACTACTACTACTACTACTACTACTACTACTACTACTACTACTTTTTCATTTAGGACTACATGTTCTACTTATTTCATTTAGGATGCTGCAGGACAGGAAAAGAGAAAACAGAAACCTAGCGGCCGTCATATTATGTACAAGCTACATATCGGATGGCGCCATTACTGTCAAGGTGACTTTAGACAAATTACATCAAGACGAGGTGGGGGCATTCGGAAGATGGAATATAATATAACGGAGCCTCAGTCAGTGGAATCAATAATTGAAGTCGGCAAACGTTTATTTTTTCCGAATGGAAGAAATTCTTTTGGAAATTTAAATGATATGGAAGTGAATTTAACTAATTACAGCGGTGAGAAAATTGAACGCTTCTGCAATATAGATGAACAACCGTGTACATTTCAAGAATTTTTGAAGTCAACAGGAAGGTACTCGTCTCAATTCCATGTTTATCTTTCGACGAAAAGCATTACCTATGATAAAATAAAGCCACTGGAAGAAACAAGTGAAACGAGTTATCTTGCCAACAGGAAGACAATACAAGGACTGCATGTACAGTATACTAAGAATGAAACATCAGAATATTCAGGAGACACCTCAATTATCACATTTCATAGCACAAAACAATGCAGGGAATTATCAGGTATTCCTGATGACATAGACGATTACGACCCTCTTGAAGATGGTTATAATGTAACGTATCTGGCTGTAAATGATAAGGTTTACCTGGAGCGAACTTCGTCTGGCCTCAGTTTTCCACAAGACGTCGCTGGACAAGACAGTGCATATATATTTCATGGACCTAATGAGATATGTGGAATGAATGAAGGCAAAGTTGTTTTAGGCGTAGTAACAAACTGTTCTGACAACGTTAATTACACATGGTATAAGGATCAAAGCATATATGCAGCAGGGATTAATCTCATGTTGATACATACAAATGACACTGGTGTCTATAATGTAAAATGCCAAGTAGGCGAAACGTTGTACACCTTTGAAGAGAGTGTTGAAATAGCTTTGCCCGCAACTACAGATAGATATGACATGGATATGCGAATCGACAGCGAGGTTACTGAAAATCTGAACACCACACACTTTGGCATAATTGCTGATTTGAAAGATTGCGTTTCTAATACAGCAGCTACAGATTCTAGCCTAGACATGGTTACACAAACGTTTATTGAAACAAGTGATTTGGGTGAAAATGATGGTAAAGGTACACACAGTTTAACAACAACAACTTTTATCTGTGACAAAGATGGCACATGTGCAAATGCTGTATCAGCAGCTTGTGAAACAAGTGTATTCTGTGAAAAAGACGGCATAGGTGCAAACGCTGTTTCAACATTTCTTGAAACAAGTGTAATCCATGAAAGAGATGCCACAGGTGCAAACGCTGTTCTTACATTTCCTGAAACAAGTGTAATCCATGAAAAAGATGGCACAGGGGCAACTGCTATTCCAACAATTCCTGAAACAATTCCTGAAACAAGTGCAATGTGTGTAAACAATGGTACAGGAACAAATACTATTTCGACAATTCCTAAAGTAGATGTAATCTGTGAAAAAGATGGCAAATGTTCAAAGACTGTTCAGACAATTCCTGCAACAAGTGTAATCTTTGAAAAAGATGGTTCAGATGCAAACACCGTTTCAACAGGTTATTTCTGTGAAAAATATGGTGCAGCAGTAAACAAAGCACCAACAGTTACCGAAACAAGTATTTTGATCGAAAATGAGTGTACATGTTCATATGCTATTTCAACAGTTACAGAAACAAGTTTTTTGGGTGATGTTACAACTGAATTCTTAGATATTTCAACAGGATTTGTGGATTCTGTGGAAACCAGACTGGACAAGGATGAAAATGAAAATGATATTAAAGCTAAGCTTACTGGAAAAAACTCAAGAAAGAGTATGGGTTCTTCTGATAATTTAGTTGCAGAGCAACCACCAGTTAAAAAAGGGTTTACACAGTTGGATGCTAATATTGACAACTTAAATGTAAGGTTTGGAGACTTCAAATTATTGGAAAAAATAGGGGAGGGTGGTTTTGGTGAGGTTTACAAAGGTGAATATTTGGGAACAGATATTGCAGTGAAGAAAGTTAAGATAAAACGCATGAAAGTTGTGAAACAGTCAGTGTTGCAAGAAGTTGTCACAAACAGTCATCTTAGGCATCCAAACATTGTTCTACTGATGGGTTACTCAATCAATACTGACTGTCTCTATCTTCTCACAGAGTTCATTGCAGGTCCAAATTTGGATGATGTGCTTTTTGCTGACAATGAGTACGAATTTACTGTGCCTCAAAAACATGCAGTGGCATTGCAAGTATGTCAGGGTGTAGCATATTTACATAATCATAATCCAATAGTTATTCACAGAGACATTAAGCCTGAAAACATTTTGCTGACGAGAAATTTGGAAACGGCAAAACTTTGTGACATGGGATTGTCTAAGGTGAAGGTAATGAATACCATGACCAAAACAGTTGCAGATCGCAGAGAGACACAGCCAGGAACTCCAGCTTATCAAGCTCCAGAGATTCTTCTGCAAGCTAGGAGAGGCAGAACACAAGCAGATGTTTGGAGCCTCTGTTGTTCATTAGTTGAGCTCTTTACTGCCAAAACCATATGGGACTTGACCAGTGAGGATGATGAAAATGACGACTCTGTCCAGGTTATAATCCGGGCAATGCAAAGAAAGGATATGCCACATGGGTTAAGTAATTTAGACAGGGAGCATACCCTTTCAGTGCAGCTGAAGGCTGTTATTCAGAAGGGCTTATCATACCAGATTGAGGACAGACCGACAGCATTAGACTTTGTAGTTGCGCTAAAACATGAACTTTAAAGAAATGTGATGAGCAGCTCAGGACCATCATGGCCCTCTTTATCAGATTGACGATTGTTTAGAATGCCCTGTGCAATTAGTTATGTACATGTAGCCTCATTTGGCTATTATATTGGAGGTTATTTTCCCTAACACACCTCATATATCGCATAATACTGGTAAGGATTTATATAGATCTTTGTGTTTTGTGTTAAAGATAATTAACGTTTGAGACAAGTGACCTTTATGTTATTCAGTAGAAAGACAAAAGGGTCCATTTTCTCATGACGGCAGGTATTTGTTAAAATGAGGTTTCACACAATCCGTTTACACAAAGTTATATCTTTTAACATTATAGATCTGATTTAAAGTGCACTTGTTACATTTGCACACAGTGTAAAACAAGACCAGTTGGCTCTTATAGGAGCCCTTTGATTCAGGTATACAGTGTTTGAAATGTTACCGTTAAAATCGTTAAAATACATGTATACATAGAAATCGTTAAAATACATGTATACAAAATACAACAGTAGACTTGTTCATTAGTTTGTTGCAGATAAATAAAAAGGACCATTAAAAGTTCATAAAAGTTATTACGAGTTATATCCAAACATACCTTAGAGACAACCTGTATAAATACCTACTTTTGGAAATCATTTGAACACTATTGAGACTATTCCATGAGAGCTTTTAAAAGTTGTTCTGCAGTCAAAGTCATCGGCATTATTGTAGATGTTGTCAAAGTCTGCATTAGCAATACTCAAACTCTTTGGCTTACAGGTATATTGTTTTGTATATTTGATCCTTTCCTCAACACCAGCGCCTCTGGACGCCTCTGAAATATCAGATTTTCGAAAATGAAGCATTTGACTATATGGAGCCTATGCTTGAATTCAAATCATTACTTAAGTTTTAACTTAACTTTAAAAATTGTAAAAGTAGAGACAATGATGAAATGATCTAAAATAAAGCCTGTTGTGGAAAGGGTTCATTTGTACAAAATGCCATTAATTTGTGAAATTCATTGTAGCAATTTGAAACAATTCATTGTAGCAATTTGAAACAATTGAGTTACATTAGTTAAACAAGAGTTTGTGAAACACAAATGCCCCCCTAAAAGCAGATATTTCTTTTCTAATGTATGTCAAAGATGGCCAAGATTAAACTTATAAAAAGTAGGTCAAATGTCAAGGTCACAGGTCAAAAAAGTTGGTATGTTTGCATATATCATGTCACAAGCAATATATACCTATAAAACATGAAAAGCCTTGCCATCAAATCACAGTACTGAATGACCTTCACCTTTGACCTACTGACCTCAAAAGAAATAGAGGCCATCTACTCATCATCAAGTACCTCCCTAGCAAATATTAGGACTGTAAGGATGGATGAGTTATTGATCGGAAATCATTTGGTCAGAATTACAGTAATGAATGACCTTGATGACATTGACCTTTGACGTACTGACCTCAAAAGAAATAGGAGTCATCTACTCATCATCCCGAACCTCCCTACCAAATATGAGGACTGTAGGTTTAAGGGCTATGTCATAATTCGAAAATTATATTCCCTGGCCTAAACTGTCTATTCTAATTTGTCAGCCTAGTTCTACGATATCGATAGTAAATATCCAAAACAGTGTTTCTGCAACCTGACAATGTTGAATGGAAGGTATCTGCATAATGTTAGCCTCCAATTACGACTAATTACTACCGGACAAGCTAAAACAATAGCTTCCGGCAGTTGCAGGACATCTACCTCACCCCAGTGGTATCAATAAAAAACTCACTAGATAATATAAGACAGATACACTATCTAGAGTCAACGAGAGTTAGATTTTGTAAAAGAAACTGATATAACCTAGAATCGCACAAAACGACTTTGTAAACAACCAATTTTCTCTTGAAATGTTTGAACTTGACCAAATTTGTTTATTTACAAAGTTGTTACAAAATATAATAAGGGTATTCTACTCATTACCACGAACCTCCCTAGCAAATATGATGACTGGAGATGAAAGAATGGACGAGTTATTGATCGGAAACCATTTGGTCAGAATTACAGTATTAAATGACCTTGATGACCTTGACCTTTGACTTATTGACCCAATAAAAATAGGGGTCAGACCGACCGACAGACCGACCGACATGTGCAAAGCAATATACCCCACTTTTTTCAGAAGGGGGCATAATAAAGTTTTTATACCCCCACAATAGAAATTTGGGGGGGGGGGGTGGGTATATAGGAGTCACCCTTTCGGTCGGTCGGTCGGTCTGGCGGTCGGTCTACAAAAGTTTGTCCGGAGCATAACTTTAATACTACTGTAGCTATGTTGATGAAACTTCATATGTAGATAGACCTTGATGAGGGGGTAGTGCAGTGCACAAGAACCATCACTATGCTTGCTCTTTTAAAGGAGTTATTCCCCTTTGTTGTTTTTGGTCTTTTGATTTTGTCCGGAGCATAACTCTTATACTTAAGCTGCTAGTTTGATGAAATTTCGTCTGAAGATAGACCTTGATGAGAGGAAGTGCAGTACTTGAGAACCATAACTCTAATTTGCTTAATTACGGAGTTATTGTCCTTTCTATATTTGTTATGTTTATTGTTAAACCTTGCCCTTATCTACTTAAGGATGCTGTGGGGGGTATTAATCAAATTTAGTGATATTTCTAGTTCATTTAAGAATAAAATCTTAAGTTGTAACTCACAAGTCACAACTCATAACTCACAACTCATAACTCACTTGTGTATAAAGTACCAAGTAAATGTAGTATTGGAAGTTTAAGAGTGTGATTTAAATGCTGTGTGTTGAAGATCGGATCATATTTACAACCGCTAGTGTTCATAAGCATTTTTTAAATTTTTTAAATGACCTAGTGATCTAGATTTTACGGTGGCACTGAGGTGACATGTGCAATATATTTTAAAAGATTAACCTCGGGAAAACGAAATGGACTTAATGACATCCCGAGGGGGGGTTGACGATATACCGGCAATATATCGGAATATCCCCCGCACAGTCCCCACCCACTCATTATTCCGTTCATTCCGTATGCAAGTTGCATACGGAATGAATGGGAGAATGAGTGGGTGGGGACTGTGCGGGGGATATACCAAAAACATAACTCTGGAAAACGAACTTTCTTTTCTCGAATTAAAAATAACCTCGGGAAAACGATCCCGATTTTCTTTTTTAACTCGGGGGAAAACGAAAGTGTTTTTTTTATCTCGTTCCCACGACATAAACAGCCAATCAAATTCAAACGAGACTTTTGCTATACATACAATTGCTTTGACCCTTATTTGTCATCTGGTAATCTCGTCTACTTCAACGTCGTCCAGTTCGCTTCCAATTTAAAAGAACTGTTGGCCGAGTATCAAGCAGCTTGAATCCTGATCAGAATCCGAATTACACGGCGTCTGATATCGATCCAAACTGTTTACATACTTATTTTACATTATTGTGGCCGCGGTTAGCATGAAAGGAGTTGAACTCTTTCGTGATATAGGATAAGGACCACGAGACTTTCGCCTTAGACATACTGTTGTTTTAACCTTAACCCTTTACTCCATATGTACTATTTCTATTCATTTGCAAACAGGGTATACCCAGATCACGCCGCTCCTACAGAGGCTGCCTAATCAGGTTATATCCTGTTTGCAAATATGCAATATCCTAGAAATAATTCATCACAATTGGCTATAACAAGTACGTACCATTATAGAGATATATTAAATTATATAGTCATGGTGGGCGGAGTCTTTCTTGAATATTCAAGGAGTAAAGACTGACCCAATTCATTCACAGACTGAACAAATGCGATTCCCGGCGCACTCGCAGTGATCTGCATGCGTTTTTATGGAGGCAACTATGATTGAACTCTTTATTATATGAATATTCAAGCAAGTCTCCACCTACCATGAGTATATAATTGAATATATCTTTATAGTAGCACATAAACTAATGAATATTATTGTCATAGCCGAATCTGAAGATTTAATTTCTATGATATTCCATATTTGCAAACAAGATGTATCCTGACCAGAAAGCAGGCGTAGACAGGAGTATAATGCATATATGGCGTAAAGGGTTAATGTAACTACAGTGCACCTACCATATAAGAAGCCGCATAAGCAGTTTCTGAGACACGTTACAGCTTTATTTATGCCTTAAAACAACTATATAAGCAAGTCAAATGGTAGAACTTTCAAAGACCTTTTCTTGTTTAGAACAATTTTCTGATTTTTAATCGCCTTTTTGGACGCGAATACATGTCTTTGCAAACATTTACGTCATTCAAGTTCGCTGCATTACCGAAGTCGTGAGTTTCAAACAGACCTGGTATAAAGAACAGTGTGTCAGGTTTTCCACCAATAACCGAAGAATTGGTTTGTTCCCTTATCTCATGAACGTTCCATTGCTGTGCAATCCGGTCTAACTCGGTTTGTATGAGATCCATAAAGCAAAATTTTAAGTTCTCACATTGTATTGCGTCCAGCTCATTAAACGTCCCTGTATCGCGTAAGTCTTTGAAAAAGTTAATCCACCAATGTATTCCATTTTGTCGTAATGTACCCCACCACCTCTCAATGCGCTGGTTCGATGTGCTTTTTCCAACTACAACGCTTCGAGCCCCAGCAAACGGATCAGTAGCATCGTGCCGGAAGTATTGCTGCAAAAGTAAAGCAATGCAGTTTTCCGTGCCACCATCAGAACGTAGTATTCGAGGGACTTTTTTATGCTCATTCAATGCATCTAAAAAGTATCTTGCAATTAAGCGTGGGTCATTATTTGAGTCCGAAACCTCTAACCATATTATTTTCCTACTAAACCCATCCACCGCACCATGAATACAAAATCCATATGGCTTTAATTTGTCGTAACCGTCTATATGCCATACAAAATTGGGTCCTTTGGCAAAGTATACTCGCCGGCGGAGACGATGTGCTTTTCGCAGCTCTACACCAACTGGATCCAGCGCTCTCATTATTTCCATGACGTCGTCCCTTTTGACGTACATGTTGTAATCCAGCATTAACCGACGCCACATTGTACGGTAACCTATGCATTGTCCACTTGTTTGTATTTCTCTGTTTATAACATCAGACACAATCTCCAAAGGTGTATATATTATATTACGTCGTTTCAAATTTAAGCGTTTAAGTATCCTCTTTACTGTCCTCAATGACGTTATAATGCCATGTCGTGTCAGTAAAAATACAACAATTTCATAGATCTTAAAGCCTTTCTGAAAGTACTCTACTGTGAGCAGAGTTTTGTCTGTTATAGATGTTGGTGGTAGGTACCTTGGCACAGTAGCTTGGGCAATACCGAGCAGTATTATGAAACAGACACAGAACACTATCCAAGTTGTCATCTTCATATTTTTCAGTCGAGTAGTTGTGTCTGAAAAACATGTTTATATATATGATATTATTCTCTACATTGTACAACATAGGTAACACTATTGAGTCCAAAGTACTCCATATGTCTTCAAAAAGGAAGTACTCATTAATGGTATATTTCTTACCTAGCTAAACATTTTTAAAACTGGCTCTGTGCTTGCTTGGTAAAGTTACCTACCTATACATGTTTAATGCTGGTTCTGTGTTTGCCCGGTAAAAATGCAGTCTATTTCTTACCTAGCTATACATGTTTAATACTGGCTCTGTGAGCGTCTTAAAAGTGATATAACTTGTCAGATCAGGGTTTGTGTTGAGAAAGATAGAACATGTATAACCACTAAAAACATGAAAACATTAACAACATAGTCAACAGATTACTGAACTCATTCTCACACACACACACACACACACACACAAAATCCTCCGTCACAACCCACAATTAAATATATGCGATATTAAGTATTTGAGCAAGAATAATTAAAATCATTTTAATTCACAGTGTATGTGCCAGAGAAAACGTTTAAAATAGGGGTTACATACCTGAAATCAACGTAGTTCCCTTCAGCTTCTGGAGCACGTGTATAATGCATAGCCTTAGTCAAAAGTCAAAAGTCATAAGTCATAAGTCGAAAGTCGAAAGTCAAAAGTCAAAAGTCAAAAGTACCCGTAAGTCGAAACTCAAAAGTGGCCCTCCAAGGCTTCCATAGCAATCAGCAAATGATGAATATTATTTTTACAATTTTAAAACAGAATAATTAAAATAACTTTATCTTTATTTTAAAAAGCGCATTCAATTTCAATTAAAATGGCACCTTATTTAGAGTATTGTAGTACTTAAAGTAGTAGTCCTGAAAACAGCTGCCTTGTATTTCAATAGAAGTCATGTTTTATCGCAAATTAAATTGGTGTGTCATTGTGTGTCCTTTCATTTAGTGTCTGTTATGATTTGATTCTTGTACTGTCTTAACAAAATCATCTTGAAATTGTTGATTGCTGAGCTTCTTGCTTTGGTTTCCGTTATTTTATTACTTTCCAACCGAGTTGTCATCTTTGCAATAAAATGTGTTAAGACGATATACTAACAATTCGGTCAAGGATAATTACAGGTAGAGCGTGCCTGCAATCACTACACGTATGCCCGTTCCGCTCTTATACCTGAAGAAGATGAAACAAAGAGCTGTGGTACGCGGGATCTTTTACCAGTCGGATATAGCTGAAACCAAAGTTGAGATAATTCATCGGGAGTTGAAAAAGTGACCACTTAAAAAGATTTATGAAGGAAAGAAAATCGTCAAAACAACATAACAACCTTTGAAGAGTGTGCAGCAGCAGACCAATCGTTAGAATGAACAACAACTGATGAGGCAGGCTTGTACAAACGAGGCAAACACTGTCACAGAGATTTCATTATGCCTGGAAGTGCATGCACTAATTTGTGGACCAAATGAGAAATGTGTAGTAATAAATTTCTACCAGTTTATTACCAATATAACTGTTGGTCGCTGACTGTTTAAACATTCATAATACAACCTAAACATCAGCAAGCCCCATTAAGTTCACCATAAAAGGCAACTTTATGGTAAATGTGTTAAGAGCCAAATGTAAAAGCACAAACATAATAGTTTGCAACGCAGATAGTCTAATCTCGTTAACAGTACCGTTTTTTTTTAAATCATTCAATTGACCCAATGTTGTTCGTATATTTCTATATTCGCGTATAATATGCATTTCAAACGTTTTGTTTTGGACATTCAGACTAGAGCCTAAAGGTATAAAGTCAAATGTCGTTAACTGACACGGAATGCACTAATACATATGTGTGTCGCGCAGAAAATACTTATATAATTATAGAGAATGATATACATACAGTAAATGTCAGGTTTATGTGTTTTTGTTTGGCATCTTAATGGGTATATTCACTGAAAGGCTATGACTGCTTAAAAGAGTGATATAAAATGTTCTTTAAAGTTTGCATATACACATTTAAGTTGACCTTTGATGCAAAACAGTATTATAGACACACGCTACGCTTCAAAATATAAATACCAACAACTCATAATGCATTGCATTTATCGGACCACGAATATCTTTTTAAATATATATTTTCAGTCAGTGCATTTTTTAAATAATAATGCCATAAAGCATTTCTAGTAGGGAATCCAAGTTGGTGATCACATGATCTGTGCCCGTGGATAAACCGACGTATTTGATTAAATCTACTGCATTGTTACCTCGCTCACATTGTCAAAAATGTGTTTAAATTTGATAGAATAATATAACACATGTGCAGGTTTTAGTTTCTTAAACCATATATAGTGATGCTTATAAAGTTGATTTCCCCTTTCTCTACACCGATCATTGAATATCTCTAGAGTATAATTTGGTTTTGAGAATAAGCAACTAAATTTTGAAATTCAGGATGTTGTTTTTACGTCAAAAAACGTCAGACCTACTTTGTCGGAAGAAATTAATCTTTTGTCAAAAGGTAAATGTCAACTTAATTGATAGCATAAATGTTATTAAGATAATTATGATCAATGTCCTTGTATGACATATCAGTATAAAAAGACAGTAAATTCATTATTGATTTCAAAACGTAGACTATATAAAAAACATCAACAGATCCATAAATGCTCTTACTGTTTACATGAATTAGCAAAACGAAACTAAATGGTAACAACATCAAAAAAAAAAAAAACAATAACAAAAATCAACAACAGCAATGACAAGTTAAGGAATGCTTAGTTTGGACTTGTATTATAAGTTTTTATTCTTTTAATCATGTGTCTTGAAACGTACAAATGGGTCTGGGGTCTGGAGTGCCTGTCAATTATTTCAACAAACTTGGAAGAAGTTATGACACCTAGCAAGTTTGGAGCAGTATTATCTTTAACGCTGTATGTTTACTGATTAGGACAGAAAACCCCAGTAAGTAGTTGCCATAGTCAAAATAAATAAAACTACTTGTAAACATTTCATGTAACAAAACAACTTTTATGGGATAACAATCATAGGCACTTGTAGTTTTGACATTGTACCAAAATAGAAGAACAATTTCCATCAACATCAAAATAGTTTAATCAGAAATGCAAGGTTAACCCAAATCGCCATGTTCATTATAAGAAAACCGTACAAATGAAAGAAAAAAATAGAGAACTCTCTTACATAAACTCTTTTCTTTTAACGACGAAAGCAATTGTCACACTTCTATGTATTTGAAAGGTATCTTAGTTAATGGATGTTTGATGGGAAGTCTTACTTTTCGGGTTTTAATGCATTTATGTTTACTTGGCATAAACAAGAAACCTTGGAAGCAATTTTTTAGGTTATTGATAGCACTTCGGTTGTGTTCGGTTATAGTTTTAAAGTAAAGAATGCCAAAATGTAAATTTACTTAAAACATAATCATCATTTGTCATTACAAAAATATATTAAACAAGAAGTATCTGTAAAAAAAGATACTCAGCCGAGGTAAACCAGCGGGATGACTAGTGTCCGAATGGTTTTAAATTGTCGAAGTAAAATTGAGATTTTGTTTTGTTTAATTATTGTTATTGTGAGTCAGTGCAGCTTTTTGACAGGAATATTATGACCGTGCACAATACCGAGTATTGCAATGTTTAATAAAATACGTGCTATTTTTCAATGCAGAAATGTTTTTATCCCTAAAACGCTTACGAAACGACATGTGCTGTATTATAAGAATTACTGCAGGGTGTCAATATATATGACCAACAGGAGATAAGTCTTTGGGAACATTTGTTTAGACTATCATAATCGACCCTAAAGGTAGTAAGTCAGTTTGCATGTGGCTTGCAACAAAACGCTCTCATAAAATATAAAAATATCAAATTAAAAAAATATCATTGTAAAATTGATATTGAACACAGTAATAGTACACGATGAAACATAAATTAACTCTTCATACTTCCATACTACTTTCATTTCACCAGCAAGAACATCCATCTTTATCTTTATGGCCAGCTCTTGGTCAGCGGTATCCATCTATTTCTATATCGTCAGCTACTTGGTCAGCACTTTAGCACGACCCGAAATGACGTTTTCTGTTAAGTAGGTCTCATGCAAGGAAGGAGAAACCAGGACCGTGTTGCACCAAAAACCAGGACCGTGTTGCACCAAAAACCAGGACCGTGTTGCACCAAAAACCAGAAACCAGGACCGTGTTGCACCAAAAACAATCAAGTCCGAAAACAATGTGCATTATAGTTTTAGCATTTTACTCCTTGTGTTTACACTTTCTTACGTTTAGGGAAAATCGCTATCGGTGAAATAAAATTCCCCAACTTTTAAATAATCAGAGATCTAAAGAGCTCGTTTCCGATATTCCAGTTTTATTAGTATTTTTTTCCAAAACTAAAGTATCTAATATAGTTAAATATCCAGGAGTTTACATACTTCAAACATGATTATTTTTCTTCTAATCAGGCCAATCCATGTCTTCCTATAACAATACCTACAGTATGTCAGAGAAAACCAAAGTATGAACATACTCCTGGTATTAGCGACATTTTTTCAGGGTTTAAACAAGCGGTTTGATTATGAATTCATGGTCGTGTAAACAAACAAATAAGTTATATATAAATATATTATGGATGCTACTATAGAAACTGCATAAAATGGTATACATATAAACCGTAAATGTGGATAGTTGCATTGAAGCATTGCACTTTAAATTATGCGTATTCAAAGTTGAGAGCGAGCGTAATAGCATGAATGTGACACGTTCCTTATTTTTTTCTCGATTTAGCTTTACAGATATCAAATGGACATTTAATGCATTTATACTATTTTCAAGACATAGAGAGACATTTTTTCTCTCGGCGACACTCATTATCTATTAGAGCATTCCGTGTGATTTTACGACAAACTGGTTAACCATTGGCTTTCAGACATTTCAGCTTTAACAAAAACTGTCACAAGCAGTAATATCAAGAAGCTAGCCATTTTAAAAGAAAACCAAAAACAGCAGGATCTGTGAGCCTTTGGAATTGTAAAGATAATACAGACATAAACTACAAAAATCAAACAACATCAACAACAAAATCAACAGAAAAAACAAAACGAAAACAACATGAAAATAAAATGAAAATGGCACGTTTAGAAATACGTTTAGAATAAAAAGATTTAGAAACGTAATCATATAAAAAGTACGCCTCCTGCAGAAGTTAAAAATAGTAGTTAATATGTCGGGTGTGGTGGTGATAATAGTAGTTAATGAAAAACATTATGAACAACACCATTTAAAATTATATAAAATTATTGTGATTAGACATGCCTAGCAAAACATTCTAGCCAAGTTGAATGAAACAAGCGGAATCATGGGAATGACTTAAACGGAAGGCGTAATAGGATTCAGCCCGGAGCATATTGCACTTGTTAATGTGGCCACTGTAAGCTATCAAACAAATTTCACTCTATCAATTGAAATAGCAACTAACAAAGTTTTCCAAATAAAAAATGCAGTGTATAGATGATAAAATTAGATGTATCAACAAACAGCTTAGCATTAAAGCTGCACTCTCACAGATTGAACGTTTTGATATCTTTGTATTTTATTTTTTGTTTGTTTATTTGAGTTTATTAAGGTCTGCCCGTGCCCATTGGCTGCACTATGGCTTGACCCCGCCGTGACGCCATCACGACCTCAATTGTGTTTAAATGCCATAAGTGACATGAGATAGAAGTGACAGCAATTCGCAACCAAATCCAGGCATTGGAAGACTTGAAGAAACAGAGTGAGATACAAGAGATCCGGGTGCGATACCCTAGCTCTTTGCGAAGAGACCTCTTGGATCTTTAACGTGCTCGGTGTAAAGCACCGATACACGGGATACAACTTTCCTTGGTTAAACCAGTACTAAGAACACCACCTTTCCAAGCACTACCCTTTAAATGCCGAGCGCCAGGCAAGGGTGCTACTTGTACCAGCTTTTAACGTCTTCCAGATTGACGCGGCCCGGGATCGAATCCACGACCTCCCGCTCCGTAGGCGGACGCCTTAACCATTAGGCCACGGAGACGGTAAAAGTACAGGGCTACTCAGGGATTTTTTTATTTTTTGTCTTTGAACGAACCAATTTATGCGAAAATAAATGTAAACAAGTCATAAGAGACTGCTTACAAACATTAGATTGCAGATTTTTATATTTTATTTCAAAAATTGATATTTAATACATTTTTCTTAAAGCGTTAGTAACGTTTGTAACGTTTTTTTTTACCTAAAACATTAATTTTGGAACGGAAATATGAAAATCTGCGATCTGATCTTTTGTCAGCAGTCTTAAAGATGCACCCTTACTCCCAAATAAAATTTACAACAATTAATACAATTGCTTTGATATACCAAAAATAATTAATAAATGTCAAAAACAATAGTTTTTATGAAGGATATCATTTTTATTTTGAAAGAAATTTGCATAAAACACGGTATTTCTACATTATGGGACAATAGTAAATCGCAGTAAATCTTTTAGCATTCACCAATCATTTAATATTTTTGCGCTTTCAGTTATTAAATACACGGTTACAATATTGTTATCAGTAATTAATATTTTCTATAAATGTATTATTAAGTAAGTAGTAAAAGGTTAATCAGTCAATTTTTGTGTTTGTTTTACAAGGGTATGGATTTATTTTGAATAAGAGTGTCACTTTAATAGACTGGTTTGCAAATTCGATGCAGATGCTCATACCAAGACAAAAAAAAATGTAAAAACAGAAAATCTCTGAGAGTGCGGCTTTAAGGCATAGGCACGGCTTTCTGACATATAGCAAATGAAAGACAGTGTTCCCACATTTTTTTTCCCAAGAACAGCATTGAAGTAATCAAAACGTTCATAGGAATGTTGACCATTTTGTCCTTCCATCCACCGTATTACTTACACTCTATACTGAAACCATCAAAATGACCTCTATTACAAATATGTTAATTAGTCTTTTCAAGTCACTAAACAAGGAAATGACGAGCTGGTTCCCATGGGGCTGGGCTCATTTTCCTTGCTTTAATGGTCTGTCCATAGCAGCTTCTTAACAAATGAAAGGTCACTGAATTAGCTGTCGGACATTTTACATTACGTCTACATTCTCTTATGATTTACAGGTCTACAGTTAGAGAAAACGTTAATAACAATATTCACTAGTTTAAAGAAAATTTAGCAAATTGTGTCCTACTCATTTTGGCAGTATGTTTCTAATTGTAATAAATCTAATAAACGACGAACTTAATTAATGTTGCCGCTTCATTAAACGTGAACTTATTTTGTAATGAATTTGCAACAACTTCATATAATAGGAACGAACTAAAACGTTTCAATCTTGAAAAACTGTTTTATATATCTAAGTTTAGTTAAATGTTATGAGACGGAAATATCAACTTAACCATTAGTTCATCATATGTTGGGTAAAGGAAAGTACATATTTTTTTTCAATAAAATTACTCTTTCGCACTACACATCCATACCTTTCAGTAAAATTTAAGACACTTAAATGCATGATCTATCATATAGGGAAAGATAAACGTAAAACGCACGAACACCGATAATTGATACGTCACTCGGTCAAAGATAAATTCCGGTGCTCAGCCGATGAAAAATTATTTGAACTAACAATTGTATTCAATGAATTTGTGGTCTCGGTATGTTGGAGTTGATGTGCGTGTCCCTATAGTTTCGATTGCACCGTATATGTCTTCTAAAAGACAAGTATCCCGGAGATATGCTTTTCTTCTAAATCAAGTCAAATGGATACATAGTTTCGCTGTAAAAGGCAAAAGTGCAAAGATTATATCTTACCGCATACTTGCCGCAAGGCTCTGATGAAATATATGTGTATATTATCTTGTTTGTAAGTCATAGGCTATACGCTGTGTCCATTGATAAAAAAGCAATATATTGGTCAGACACAACAAAACTGTAGTCAGAGAATGAACAGTCATAAGTTTGATATAAAGCATTTTTCAGATTCATATTTGTATAGGGATGGTTGAAATTTCTTGGAACAAGGGGGGATATTTACCGTTACGTAAAAATAATTACGTGATGTACACCCAACATCGTTGAAATGCACTCGTATTTATGTGATTATATAAATAATTATATGTGAAAACTATTAATATGTAAACCTATATGGTATACTACATTTAGGTTTGTTTCTATGAATACACTTATCAGCTGTGATATAGCATACTGTAACCTATACTCTTATCAGTGGTTTTTACTCAATGAATAATATTTACTGCCATATATTAGAGTGGACATTCAGTTTTATAAACTTGCACACTCCGTGTCGATTATGGATGGTTACACCATGATATGTTTAGTGGTCATTCTTTGCATGATGTACCATTTATTGAAACGTTATATTTACAGCTTAAAAATAATTTCAAAAGACAAATATGTACTTATTACCGGATGTGATTCGGGTTTCGGATATTTACTTGCAAAAAGGCTAGACGCAATTGGTATGCACGTACTTGCTGGATGTCTTAAAGAATCATCAATATTTGAGCTTGGTAATGCTTTAAGCAAAAAAGCAATGGCTATTAGACTTGACGTCACAAATGAAGAAAGCATTGCTGAGGCAGTGGAATTAGTAAGCGCAACAATTGGAGATCAGACCGGTAAGTATTAACGTATTTTCGACTCTCGATTTAGATCTTTCTTCAGGTGTAAGACGAGTGTTTATCTTAGTATTTCACCTAGGTTTTCAATGAACTGTTGCATTTACCATGTAGAAGGCATCATAACGATATAAATTCACAAGACAAATCTTCAAAAGAAAACCGTATACAATATAGGTTACTTGAGGTTTGCATTGAATTGAACAGTTAAAACGCATACTCTACCAATCATGCTTTATATATTTATTTATATGTAAAATCAATATCAATTTTAAACAAATCGTTTCCTTTTTTTTTTTTTTGTCAAATATGAAATCTTAAGAAATATCTTCAACGGAAACTAACTTACTAGACATTTCCAGAGACTTTTTATACAAATGTATATTAATTATACCATTTAATCGCTTTAGTGAACTTTTTCAAATCTAGGTTTATTAGCATTAGTGAATAATGCTGGATTAATGGGCACAGGAATTGGCCCAACAGTCTGGCAGACGAGAAAGGACTACGAAGATGTGCTTTCAGTCAACTTCTTTGGAGTTGCCATGGTTACCAATGCCTTCCTTCCGTTTGTATTAAAGGGAAAAGGACGAATAGTAAATATTGCTAGTATGAAAGGACGTATTGCATTTCACAATGCTCCATACAGTGTTTCAAAATACGGTGTAGAAGCTTTTTCGGATTGTTTAAGGTAAGTGTGGAAAATGTATGTATAAACTTGTTTCGATCACCTTCGCGACCTTGAAGATTTTGTAAGAGTTCGAAATGTACTTAAATGATAAGCACGAACGATAAAAAATGACAAAATCTCATCCTATTCAAGAGGTTTAACTTGGTGTCTTGTCTTTACCCACACCCAATTCAATGGCTGTCCTTATCTCGACGTCGCCCGTTGACATAATGTATTTGAAATATTGAAATGTTTTGAGTCGTACGCAAACGAAAATGCATGCAAATGCGATAGTGATCAATTTAAGAAAGTTAGAAAAATTAATAATTTTTGACGTACTCCGGGTTTGCCGATGCACGTTTTTATTGACACTGAATGAAAGTTCAGCAAATAATCAAAAATGCATTTGTATTTCAACTGAACGCTGATAATAAATTTTTAATTAATGTGTATTTTAAGTTTTATAGTAATGAGACATAATAATAAAAACGGTTTACGAACAATGTACGAACTTCCTATTTACCCCATGGTTCTCTGCCATAGTTAAATAACATAACACTCAATGTCAATACAAACATATATATTGAATCATCGCTGCACATTTGCTGATAATATGGATGATTTTGTCAGATACCTGGCAAGCAAATGACTCGTTCAGTATGACTTCTGCCTCACCATATTTCAGCATTACCTTATGTATTATCATTAATGTGCCTATAGATAATCCTATCACATATATCATATACATTAGACGTGGAGAAATGACTGGTTGTAGTGCACTGAAAAAGCGAATTCCGTGTCTGTCATTACTCATTTCTCTACTGGGAATACACTTATTGTTGAACGTGTCTTTTTCACGTCAACTGACCTCGAAATTAAGACGGATTTACTAATACATTATTGATAAGGTCATAACGTCCATATTGGACAAACATGTTGAAAATGCCTGGAACAAATATATATTTATATTTCGTATTTCTGACAGCTACCATTAAAAAGATATTAAGCATATATATTTTACGAATGGTCACTGAAACAACCAGATGATTACCGCTATTTGGATTTTGTAAATAATTGAAAGAATACGGCTGCATAGTGTGATCTCTCGAGAGAAGACCCAAAGCTGATATATTATATATTCCTAGTTTGGCCCAGTACACTTATCAAATTAATGTTTTTTAAACATTGAATAATTCTGGGTAGACGTGTTCTAGGCCTTATCACCATAATGTTAACTTTTATTCCCAGGCGTGATTTGTTCAACAAAGCCGTGACCGTACATATTCTTGAGCCTGGACATTTCGAGACAGATCTTCTGGATCGAGCAACGCACAGAAAACGGATCCATGAGAAAATTGAGAGCCTCCCAAAAGCTGTACGAGATGAACTTCCGCATGACATTAAAAATATCAGTATGTTTCACTTTTGTCCATAATGGGTAGGTTGCGCGGAAGAATGTTGCCTTTTCCTGCTCAGGAAATCGTATTTTTGTCGTATCCATTTGTTTTTGCCTTTTTCAAGTAATTGGATTCACGCATGACTATGTCGTTTAACCAAACTTTCAATTATGTCAGATCGTTATGAACTTTTTTGAGTTTTTGAACACATATTATGTAATTACTCACCGTCTCTGGATATTTTTATCAGCGTTATCTATTTATGCGAGCATAATTTATGGAGCATAAAGCATGAAAGGAACTGATCTAACAAAGTAAACGTTTCTGAGAGTTAGACCTAATTGATGAAAACTACTATGCCTAATAATCAAACAATAGAAACCACTGGGACACGCCAAGTAGTCTTAAAGTTAAGTATTATCCTGTTAACCAATATCCTTTGAAATACCAAACAGTCCACATAACGATACAAGAACAAGGATTATACAGCCATCCTCATATCGTCATTTTATCAATGTAAGATTTTTAATTTTGGAGAATAAATTTCAGTGGGAAATATAATAAGTCAAAGCATTTTTCAGAATATCATGCTATAGAAATGGAACATACCGGTGGGGGTGTTGTCTTATCAGGCGTTTTTTCTACTTTGTATTTTGTCTTATTTCTTTTTGATACATCTGCCACTCTAAAAGAGTATTGTTGTTGTTTTCGCCGATGGTCTTGTCCCTGCAGTTTGCATGCTTAATAATCTAATAGTAGATCTCGATTTCAGTGATGGCACGATTTCAGTCCTTCGTCGGCCGGATGGCCTCAAACCATCCCGAGGAAGTTGTGGACGCCTATGAACATGCTATAACTGCAAAATATCCGAAATATAGGTGAAACTGATAGCTTGCCATTACTTTAATTCACGTATATAGATGGCATTACTTAATATCTGTATTCAAAAACTCTAAGATTTTTTTTTGATGCTATATTGTATTTAAGAACTATGTGAATAAGTCGCTGTTTTCAAATTAATGCCAATGCAGCTGTATTAGTCCATAACATTAAAAACTACGAAAATATATACACATCACAATGATGAGTATTATATGAGGTCTTTTTAACGACCTGTACCACTTTTGGCTCGCTATTAATCGAAATCGCGTAAAAATATTAAGTGTGCCGATTGCTCAGAACTTTGTTAAAGTTAAAAATAATGTTAACGTCATCATTTTTAGATACGTGAGTGCATAATCAAGTATTGAAAATGAACTTTCATAAGTTATTTCCCATCTTCCTGTCCAATCCTATATTTTGATACCTTGCATACTTTGTATGATTATTTCAATAATAAGATATATTGGAACCAATCAAATATTTCACACATTTAGTTACGTGAGCACATATTCAAATATTGGCGTTAATGATATTGTTATCATTAACACGAATGTAAACAATCGGTAAACATGAGTGAATAATGTGACTTTTTCATCCATTGCAGGTATGTGATAGGGTTTGATGCCAAGTATATTTTCCAGCCTTTATGGATGCTGCCTGAGCCTATAAGTGATTTTGTTATAACGAGATTGTAGAACAATGTATTGATAAAGATGAAAGTATAAAAACAAAATATGGTTTCTTCATTTTCGTTGATGACAACTTGGTGCATTTCATGACAACTCGGTGCATTTATGTGTTTTGGAGTGAATGTAATAAAACACTGGGAATGACAGTGACATGCCTGGTAGCCTACAATTTAACCAATAATCTAATTAATGACACAGTTATCAAACCCAAACAAACCCTAAAGGAGAAAAATACAAACGGCAGACGACAACGAGCACATTATACATACATGTATATACAACTATCGATATTAGTTAAAGTTGGGTAACCATCTTGGTAAGATCAGTTAAAACTGAATCAAGTCAGGCTGGAAATTTAAAGGGACTTGTTCAAGTGGTATGTGGTCAAATATCGAAACAATTAATTGAGTCTGAAATTTGAATATCTTCAAACGAGATTGTGATACACGTGATGTCATGTGTTGGTGGATTTTATTTTGCAATTTTTTTGCTGTCGGTGGCGTCAGCATTGATAAGTGTATGTGTAATGCTCATTGGCTTGTCTTGACAATGAGAATCTCAGATTAAATAAACAAGAATTGTTTTAGCATTGCATTTAGCATTTCAAATTGTTCTTGAATAGCATCAAGTCGGCGCATTAAAACTAATTGAAAAAATAACATGCAACATCACCCCCCCCCCCAAAAAAAAAAAAAAAAAAAAAAAAAAAAATAAATAAAAAAAATAAAAAAATAAAAATAAAAGAAAACATTGAGAGCATTATTTACTTTAATGATCACATGTTAAGTATACATATGTTCGAAAGACATTATTTTCGATAATACTGTAGTAATTTATTTTGTTTTGTGAACACACTTTACTGTAATGAGTGACTTTAACGGACATAAAAAGACTATTATTATGAGGGGAAAACCTGAAATTTATTCTTTTAAATAACACTTGCAAAAACAAATAATTAAGCTTAATGTTATGTTAGTTTTCCAAAACTCTGTTTGTCTCTGCTCGCAAAGGGAGATTACTGCATTACTGCGTAGGAGATTGAGAAACATATAGGAAATTGTTATAGAAACGTGTAACCTTCATCTATTCGAAGGAAAAGTTGGTATTAAAAATCAAAATTTTCAATATTCAGGGCCGTTATAATTTTCACAGTTACAGTATTCTTTTTTAAAAACACTATTCTTCAGATTTTGTCGTGCAATGGGGAAAATATCCAAAGTATTTTTTTTGCAATTTATGAACTGGTGC
Source organism: Mya arenaria (assembly GCF_026914265.1). NCBI lineage: Eukaryota > Metazoa > Mollusca > Bivalvia > Myida > Myidae > Mya > Mya arenaria. The sequence continues at coordinate 45,334,424 of NC_069132.1, forward strand.
CTACGTTAAAGCTACAATTTGGACAATATCAAATATATTCTGCTCACTAATAATAAATATGCAATATATTAACCATCTTGATATTCCTGTTAAACATCTAGTGATTTATCGCCATGATGTTTTTCTCTAGATAAATTCTTTTCATATAAGTTATGCTCAGCTATTTAAACGTGATTCTAAAAAAGAAAGAGCGAAATACTGACAGGCACATTAGAACCGTCCGATCGTTTAATTTAAATACACTACAAAGTAAATATATTCTATAAATATAATTTCATCTCTACGAAAACAACTTCAGCCAAATTATGGCCGGCCTGAACAATTTGACTTAAAGGATTGGAATGTAATTTACTTCTGAACAGTAAGATGCCTCGAAATAGTTTTTTGAACTCCCGCTAATCTTTCCAGTTTAGTCCCAGGGAAGATACGATATAAATATTAGTGTTTCACATGTTAATAGTTTATTGATGGCCTGAACAATTCCCTTTAAAGGATTGGTTAGAAACTTCTGAACAGTTAGATGCCTCGAATAGTTTCTTGAAATCCCGCGAAACTACCCTTCTGGGGTCCAAGGAGAGACAGGATACAAGTGTTTCACATGTTTATAGTTTATCTATTGCTATTATAAATTTATTGCCACATCGTACATATTACGTGCAATTTTGAACGCTATTTCTCTTCACATGTAGGTTTGAATAGTTTAGCATCAACCAATAAAACTCTTGATATTTTTATACAATATACGACTTTAACTTGTCAGATAAATCGGTTTAAGCACATGATGTGTTTCCAATTTGCAAATATGAATTATGAATTACGTGTTTTAGATCGTTGTCTCTTCATTCATACGTCATTTAAACAATTGTTCAACTACTCGCACTACGAACAAATGATTTTTTGACAGATACAGCATCTTATTTAAGGTAATTTATAATAACACAGCTCTTGATTTCGCTTAGAACGGTCGAATTGCATAAACACGTCTGTTACTTTATTCTCTTTAAAATGGTCTGCTTCAAAAAATATTCTTGCAGTTATACAGTTATATTTCGGGGTAAATTTGGGATAACACAGACATTACTTGCTATTATGACAGACAGAATAGTAACTCCTAACCCCCTCCCCCCTTTGTTTTTTTCTGGTATGACAAAAACTTCAACCTGTCAAAAATTCTTTAAGTAACTTCGTATTTGCGTACAGTCAACTACGCGCTAGTATTTCATGCTATTATGTCCCTTGATACCAAGACTTTTAGTATTTAAAACCTTGCAAAACTTTTGTCCTCATGTATGTTAAGTCTCTTGGATAACCATTTATGGTCAAAGTTAGTAATTTATTTGTCAACAGGTTAAATTATATGTATTTGAAACACTTTTTAATAAACTTAATTAGAAACAAATTGAAGTGTTTTGACACATCATTTTATGAGGAAAAATATAACAGTCATTCTCGAAATAAGTAATCAAATTGAATTAAAGTTAAAGAATATAATAAAAAAAAGTCGTTGACAAAGTCCAGCGTTTCTTACTCACTTGGTGCTATGTCTGAGAAAATCAGTTGAAAATGCCAGCAACACAACACAAGCTGATAATGACACAGCCTTTGTTAAAAGGGTTTACTTTTATGCGAGACAAGGGTCTGTGTCTCGAGAAAGGATTCAATATAATTGTACGGTTGATAGCAAATATTTTACTGCTGACTTGAAGTGTCTGAAATAGGTTTAATTTGATTAAAACATATCACATTAAATGAAAAAATGCCGTACATCCAAATGACGACCAATTAAATTCAAATATGTACAAGGATTGTTTTGGTTTCTTTCCATTACTTGTTATTAACCTAAAACTCATCCTCTCTCTGCGTTTGCATTACAGAGCTTCCCTCTTACTTTATTATAGAAACTAATTGTATGTCCTTTGTGTCAAAGAAGCCATTTTATCACACCTGCTGACATCCAATCAGCATTTTCTTTTTTGTCGGCTTTGTCTAGATCTAAAACGTTGGTTTGTAATTTACTCACATGTTGGAAATTATCTCAACAATACAATTATACAAACAGATGATTAATCAAATAATTCATTGGATTTCTGTTTTATAAGAAGATATGATGACTTGACTTCGACATGGTGCGTCAATTACACACACAGTACGACTATTGTTAAATGCGTATGTTTATTGACAAAAAAGTAAGTAAATCCCCATTCCACCCACCATGCAGCACTCCAAGCAATATTCTATTTTCAAGTCCCAATGTATGACCTATGCTATCAACATAACATAAAATATAACTTAAAAAACACCTACTCTGCTAAAGAAAAAACATCAACGTATTTGCATATGCGGCAAGTAATGCGGCATAATATATGCTTTACGGTGGTTTATAGAGACATATCAGTGAAATTAAAAATGATATTTCACAATTTCCCTGAAATGGTACAAGTAAATTAATAATTGGCAATATATACATGTGTTGTATATGTCTACTGACATTTCTCTGCCGTTTTTGTTGTAAATAATTACAGCATGAAATACATTAGATTAAACCCATTGGGTAGGAAAAATGAATCTTATATTTTAATTTTATTATTTGGTTATGCGAAAGAAATGGTGTGTTTTTGTAATGTTTTATCAGCTCAATCATGTGTGTTCCTAAATTGTTCTTACAGCATATCGGTTTATGCCGTAAAAATGTGAGCTATTAAACTCGTTATTTTGTTGCCATGAAATTATATGGAAATGGAAAAAAAGAGCTGAAATTCTTGATATATATAAAACAAGATAGAAATCTGCTACAAATGGTGATAAGATTCATACAGACGTTGGTGCGCATATTATAAACATGTTCCTTACTAATGCAGAGGGCGACATAAAAGTATTCTCTAAGTTAATATGACCTTTGCCAAATTGATAAAACTGTCGATATATCATTTTTCCAATACTTTTAATTTACACATTAGGTAAAGAATTTTCATTCATGATTGGTCGGCAAAAATAAAAAAAGCTCATTTGAAAGAAAAAAGAGAATTATTTGAATGAGAAATAATTGTAATTTATGCAATTCGGATCTTTTTATACCGATGTTTCTAATTAAATTTTAGATGTTAAGAAAGATATTCTCTCTTATTTCTTTCAGAAATATTCAACATAAAGCACTTATAACTGCCTACTCACAGCCTTTAAATAAATTCGCAGATCCCATCGGATTTAACAGTTTGAAGCGCTATAATTATCTGTTTGAATGATTTAGTAAAAACATGCACGCGAAAGTTCCATAAAAAGCTGACAATTTGAAATAACAGTAATACATTTAAATATCAAAACACGGCATTTAACATTTTTTCACGGGTCCCTCCATTTGTTTCAGTCTTGAAAAATGATAGGTCATGTTAACGCTACAATGCATCGGCCTGGAAAAATGGATATAAAGATTAGAAAATGTTCCAAATTCTACCAATCTTCATTTATAGAAAATGCTTATCTGAGTTAAAGTCCAGAATCGTAAATATTGGCCGACAGTTCACGACAAGTTATTATCCCTGCTCAGAAACTTACGCGAGTCTTTTACATATAAACATGAATGTCTAAGTGAAAAGCTTCAGCCTTTGTGATGTGATTGCATTTTGGAAAGAACTCTATCGAAAGCACACAGTTCGAAGTTTGGAAATGGTAATCGCAGCCTGATTGAGATGCTTCAACGGCAGCAATGGTATGTACAGGTATGCCAAACAAAAACTGATTAACCACCATGATACTCCGTTACTTTTTTTGATATGCCTCACAGCGATGAGGCCATATAAACTAAGCCACCTAGACCGTTACAAATGCGTTCGACAGTATTTTGTTTTATCGTATATGCCACTTGCCATTTAAACAATCACATTAAATAACGACTTATTAAAAAAAGGTTTTGCTTTTGAAGCATGATATGATCATATGATACCAAACACAATTGAATGAATACAATGCTCATTCCTGATAAATTTTCAAGTGTCTCTAGGTACTTGGAGCTGCCAAAGACACTAGCACTCAGGAACGTCCGTTTTCAACAGTCAATCATCACTCTGCAAATAGTAAATAACTCTTGAATGACATTATTAACCCTAAAAACACTTTTTCGATACACTTAACATTGTTTTCAGGGGACTCATTTATATAAGCTTGAATTAGCTCAATGTTCAACTTGGTTTAAATTGAGCCTTTGAATTAAGAAATTGAATGAACTTTCCTTTTTTCTTCAAATCGTAACTTTGGTGGTCCTGGTTGTATTTTAAATACTTTTTGTGAATGTAAGATTGAATTCAGAATGACCTGTCTATAATGTTATATACATTTTAGAAGCTGATTTTACTCTATGATGTCAGAGATGACAACAATGTAATCTTGTATTTGAAGTTCTAGCATTTCTCATAAATTATTATACCAACCTTATAATAAGTGGTATGACTCTTTAAAATGTGATTTTGATATTGTTTAAATACATTGAACGGAACATTAAGATTGGTCAGTTTTTAACCATCAATTTGTCAGCCAACCAATTCGCTTTTTATTCAAATATGTCCACTACTTGAAAGAAATATTGGCAATTTTAACCACTCTGGTGCTGTTAGTGACATAAATAACGAATAAACGAGTACTGATAAGCGTGATATTAAAACGTTAAAAACATAGACCTCTATCAACCCTTTCTATATCATTCCCCTTTGTAAAGCAACGCTGGGTACAAAAGTTAAGGTTTCGCTATGATCTTTCAGCAAAGAAACATGAACTCAACTAGGTTTAAACATTTTAGTTAAAATCCTTACACAAGGTGTGTGTCTTTGTTATTTCATAAGATAGCACTGTTATTGGTATTTTAAACTCGCTTTCATTGTATATGCCTGTTGTGAGATAAGATCCGATTTGTATTACAACATTGAACATTGATAAAATGCGAAAATAACAGTGTTTCAGCCGAACTAATTGTCTTTTTTGTTTTAAAAATATTTTTTATTTTTGTGTAATAAGCCATGGTCCTCTAGCAAAAATTATTATCCCTCTGAGACAAGTAAAAAGCTTTCAATGATTTTACCTCTGTCTTTGGAATTTCATAAAGTCTGATTTAGTGTAATTGTGTTATCCTTTCATAAAGAAATACTCTGAATTATCGCCCATATGGGGATGCGTTATCCGAATCCTTCAATGATAGACGGCTTTAAGACCTAATATCAAAGGAACATGTAAACACACGTTACACAAATCTTATTTGTTTCTGGTCTCCTGATTTTATTTATATATTTTTTATATATTGTTGTCCGGCCGTTTTCTTTTCTTCTGCTGCTCGGAAAAACGTTATGGAAGTTTCTTGCACGGATAAGACGTTAAAAACAGAAACTGGCGACGTTTTATTTTGTGTAAAAATGAACTAAGTCGAAAACGTTTCTAAAAAAAGAACCCTTTTTATTCCAACCTTCCTTCTATATTTTAACAGCGACATCGATAACAAAAAATGTTTTATGATAAGGCTTCCAATCTAACTGTGAACTCGTAATTCTGTTTCAAGAGACCAAACAATGAATCCATGTTTCACTTTCTGCTCTAAAGGGGGCAATCCCATCATTTATTTATAAAGCTATTTTGATGCGTGTGTTGGCTGTAGTGTCTGTACGTTCATGCCGCTCGTGCATTGTTTTTGTGTCTCTAAAGAAGATTTATACTTCAGATTTTGACTACTAGACATTTCCCTATAGTTTTCATTGCATTAATAATATGAAACCAAAAACCTATCACCATAAATTTATGAAAAAGAAAAAAAAACATAAAGTGAGCCTTTGAGTAATAGGTCGGCTTAATACAAAAGTAAGACACACATCCTGAACATAAGATAATTATTTATTTCGAAGTATAGGAGGCAGTGAATAATTATTCCTATGTCTGGTTAATATCAGCAGTACACCAGAATTGTGTGTACAAGGGATCAGGCTCATAGCCGCTGTGAGATTTATTGCTCTGATGATTAGTTCATATGACAAAGGATGTAATCCTTCTTTCTTTACGTGTGTCTTGTTTTTGTTTTTCCCAAGTTCAACAACGATAAGTTCATTTGTTCTAATAACATTTCAAATCTGCTTAACTTTTTGAAAATGATATGTTACTTGGCTTGATTTAGATTTGAATTCCCGGGAGATTTCCGTCACGTTTCCTATTTTTTTCAAAGGTAGAAAACACACATGTTCATATTAATTTCATTGACTTTAATCATATTAACTTTCATTGCAATTTTTCATTTGTCAATTTTTCATTTCAAAATGATATATTTACACCTCAACTTCCATTCCTTAAATGAACTGCCTCTCGGCAATTGCGTTTATCAATCGATGAACCCAACATCTTCGAATATGTTCGGGTGACAATTCATTGCATAACAATAAACATTAAAATTGTTGAACCTGTTATTGTTTGTATTGTGTCAGCAGGTCCCGTAAAATATAAATCAACATTTTAGAAAGTGTTCATTTTTGATATGTTAAATGAACTGTGACCATAAGTGTTTCAATGTTACGTTTGATATAAATTTCAAGTGGTTGATGTTTTCCCGCGTTATTGTGACGTCATTTGATCACATGTTTCCGGTTACAGTCGGGTCGTTCTATTTACAGAATGGGTACGAAAGGATTACTGAAAGGTTTTCTTAAATGAAATAATGTATTTCTTTTGCAACTTTTGAACGAAATAATGAACTATTGGTGTAAATATAAGTAATGAATAGCGGGATTGATGTAATTATCGGGGATATGAAAGCCATTGAGATGATCAAATTACGCATGGAGTCCTTCGGACTCCATACACTTTGAACAGCTCAATTGCGTTCATACCCCGATACTGATATCTTGCTTTACCCCCCACAAAACATGAACTTTCCTGTTGACTTTTTAAAAAATAACATGTGACCCTAAACAATTAAAGGGCACATACACCTAATGGTTCAATGAGGCAAATGCCGTATTTTCTCTAAATAAACCTTGAATTGTCAATGCGACCTAGTATGAGGCAGATTATACATAATATTTTTCATGATTAAAGAAACGTTTATAAAAGTAATGTTTCACACACTAACCTGTCAATAAGCGTTTAAGCAACTCGCTTCCAGTTGGGCTCTGTGTCTACCTTGTTTCAATGCAGTATTCCGCTTCCGTTCTGCCGGGAAGCCATACATTGTGAAATGTTAGCATGTGAAAGTCACGTGATGAGTATAGATAAATATACCGCCGCTATTTTGAACGTAGATTAACATGGTAGACAACCCCAGTATATTTCTATTTGGAAAAATGCACAAAAACTGCGAAATATGTAAGTATCGAGAGCGATACAATACATCAGTTAGTTTCATTGTGTTGTACACAACGATATCAATTTTGTGTAAGCTTTTGACAGTTTTTTCTATCTTGAAATTGTATTATCTGAGGTTTTGTTCTTTTGAAGTCATTAAGTAAGAATGGCTTCTTATTTTGATTATTGTATTACGAACGTAAATCTTAATAGCATGGTAGGTTCCGTCGATGTGTCTCAGATAAAAATAATAAAACTGGTCACATATTGCACTGTCTTTAGTTTTTAAATTTGAAAAAGGGACGTTACGCAACGACGCTGCCAACAAGAAAATCAATGCTAGGATAAAAGCATGATCTTTTATCTCAGAAACACACAGACGGACAGGAAAAAGCTGCAAGCAAGCTGTCTTATTATATATATCAGTGTTATCATGCAGAGGACCAAACTATGATAACCAGCAAATAAGTCGATTGAAAATATAACGAATCAGTTTGACCAATGAACAGCAATGAATGAAAAAACTGCATTGGGGAGATAGATGGTTCAGATTTGTTTGTACCCATTATTAGAGTATGATGTATGTTCACACGGTGGCATTCTCATACATAGGTTTTATCATTTGAAAAAAATGATAGGTCTGATTCGAAAATTACTCACTCTTTATAGAGAGTACAATTCCAGATATATATCTCTGTTTAAATAGTGGCCTGCCTGTGGATTACATACATACAAATACATTTCAACTAAATGAAAATCTGAAGATTCTCATAGAATGTGACAAAACATTTCAATCTCGTGGTCTAGACAGGATATCAGCACGTCGACATTACTTGCAATACTATATTAACCATTCACCTTCTACATGTTCTTGGCTGTCCATGGTGAAAAAAAACGTTCATTTAATTTTGAATCATGATCTTCAGTTTTGAAACCAGCCTTTACAATGGTATGATATTTGAAACTATGAACTCACTTTTGGAATGTCAAATGATAAATACGCTTTCAATGTTTTAAAGTTGTTGAACTATTGGTACTCTATACATTAAACTAAACTAAAAGCAACCGAACTGCTGTCACTGGTCAGTCAAAGATAGCTTTCACGGTTTCTTGTTCACAATTTCACAAATGAATAAAAAACAACAAATATTAAGACTTCACAATAAGTGTCTTCGAAGTTTGATAAAACATGCATTTCAAATTGTTTGTGCTAACTTTTTAAACGATTTGTTGATCTATCCCCAATTTCTCGAAACTTCCAAAGCTTAACAGGCTTATGAAGCTTATTTCATCTTGCCAAAATACATACTTCAAATCGATTTTGATAAATGAAAAATGGGTTATTGTGATTATTATAATGATATTTCCTCTATTACGTCTAAACACTCTTAAAGAAGTTAATATAACACATATCATAGAAACACAAAAATAGTGTGCTTAGCTTAATCCTGTTAAAAGAGACTTAAGAACTTTTGAGAACTATCTAGACTTAACAAAAAGAAATAATGTCGGTTTGTTCTTTGTTTTAGCCAAGGGCAATTGGTAGTCGAGTAACTATTATTGTCTAGATTTATTTCAAATGTAACTCTGGAAGGAATAATAAAGATGGGCTAATCTTTTGTACAATGATTTTTTCTTTTAAATGTAGGTAAATGTTTCTTGACATTATTCGATGAATGCAATTTCCATACGAAAAAGTTTCTAACAGAAAACATTTTGTTTGATTTTAACTGGTAGCATTCCATGAAAAAGATAGCATTTGCGAATGGGAACGTCAATATGTTTGTCTTGTAATTATGGACATTTTCGTCGGGGTTTTGACAAGCTCCCGTATTACAACAACACTTGCGTCGAAGTTTTATGTCCAAAAAGTCACAGTTTCTCATTAGGGTTCAATCCACACATTGATTCGCAAGATATTATTGCCCAACATTGTGTCTCTAATGCTTTGATGTCATATAAATATAGTGTCATCACCAATGTATAATGACTCGTTGGATGTCAGATAAAAAGGAAAAGGGCACGGTATTAAACACAAAAAAAATATTTTTTGCTTTAGTTGTGTTTTTTTCAAATACATGACTTAAATTGTATATTCGTCATTACTTACATTTATATAATGTTGTTACTGGGAACGATTCATATCACTATTAGAATACTTTACCTTGATCTAGTATTTTCTTCAAACTTATGCACTTTAAAAAATGTGTGTTCTCAGTTGGGTTGAGTTGAATTCTTTATTGACACTTTCCTGCATCGGAATACCAGTCAAATGCCGCGCTAGAATTTTGAAAATTCTGTGTTTATATTACTTTATACATAAGATAAGAAACTTCATGTAGATCATTCCATGTAACTATTCGTGTGAACCATTTGCTTTTAGAAATTGAGCTGTTTTGAGAATGTCAGTAGAAATTGTCTGATATGCAGACATATTCCCAAAGAAGTCAGTAACCGATTAAACACAGCAAAACAACTTATCTCTTACCTTAACAATTGTAAATAGTATACCGATATAAAATAAAAACTCTTATATAGAAGCACTTTAAGAACTATACATCAATTAACAATATTCATATATACTACAAAGTTTAATGTTAAAGTTTTGTGTACTTACTTACAATAATTCAAATGGCATGTAAACTTAAAATAACAGCGAAAATAAAATGTACATGTCACGTTGACCAATTCGTTCGTCAAAAAATACTCAGATACTTGAGCTGATTCTTTAAGTATTCGACACACAAATTCAGTAATTATGATTTCTATGCTCTTTAAATGCATCAAAATGACTTATTTGGCAATCTTTCAAGTTAGTAATATCATTTAAGGTATAATTTGTTTCTCCACATAAAACCCTTAAACCATATTATTATGAGTCAAAAGGCACACATACAACACATTCTCCTACATAGACCGCAGTCAATGTCCGACAGCTTATGATGCATTAATGAAATCCACTTAAACAAGACCAAATCAACATATTGTTAAGAGATGGTAACATGTACATGTAGATGCGTATTTTGATGTTTTTGTTCACCACTCATTGAAGCATTTCCAACAAAGCAAGTGAGATATATGACTGTTTCCGCCAAGGTGACGATTAACTGAGCTAGACACACTAAAGAAACTGTTTGAAAAGGTATAAATATAACCCGTAAATGTGGATGGTTGAATGAAAGCATTGCACTTAGAATTCAAAGTTGAGAGCGGGCATAATAGCATATATATGACACGTTTCTTATTGTTTTCGTTTAGCTTGAAATATTTCAAATGGACATTAAATGCATTTATACTATTTTCAAGACATAGAGATACATTTTTCTATCGGCGACACTGATATATATTAGAGCATTCCGTGTGATTTTACGACAAACCGGTTAATCATTGGCTTTTAGACATTTGAGCTTTAACAAAAACTGTCAGAAGCAGACATATTCAGAAGCTAGCCACTTTAAACGAAAACACAAAACAGCAGGATTTGTCAGCCTTGGAATTGTAAAGATAATACAGACATCATTTACAAAAACTAAACAACACCAACAATAACATTTACATAAAAAGAACGAAAACAAGAACAACAACAACATGAAAAATAAATGCAAATGGCACGTTTAGAAAAACGGTTGAAATAAAAAGATTTAGAAACGTAGTCAGATAAAAAGTACGCCTCCTGCAGGTGTTGCTAATAGTAGTTAATATTTCGGGTGGTGGTGGTGATGACAGTAATTGATAAACATATCAATAAATATCATGAACACCACCATTTAATATTAAAACAAAACAATTTTGTATATGGAGAACTTGGTAGAACAACATTGTTAGCTAAACGTTGTACAAGTGTAATACGATATTGGATGAAAATTATCCAAATGGAGACTATTAGATACGTTAGGATAGTGTATGATCAAATGTATTGTGATTTATATGATACTCCAAATTTTAAATCATGGGTTTTTTTGGTGAGGCATTTACTCCAAACCTTAGGCTTTAATCATGTTTGGATGTACCAAGGTGTTGGAGATGTTAACTTATTTATGTCTACAGTCAAACAACGAATAACTGATATATTTATACAAACGTGGATATCCGAGTTAAATAATTCTACTAGAGCTAGATCATACATATTGTTTGCAGATTTTAAACTTCAATCTTATTTGTCAAATGTTAATATAGTAAAATATAGGTCTGCTTTAACGAGAATAAGAGTATCTGCACATAGATTAGAAATAGAAACCGGTAGATGGCACAAACCAGTAGCAATACCACACTGTGATAGAAAATGTCTTGCATGTAATTTACTTGAAGACGAATTTCATTTTATTCTTGAATGTCAACTGTATAAAGAACTAAGAAAGCAATACCTAAAAACATATTATTATACTGCACCGAATATACCTAAATTTATTAAATTATTTAAATCGCAAAATGTAACTGTAAACAGAAACCTTGCCATTTATGTGTATAAGGCAATGGAACTAAGAGAAAGATATTTATTGTATTACGGGTAATTTTATTTGTTAACATTAATTACTTCACGCTTAAATGTAAGTTTATTGATGATATATCATTTGGTCGCATGAATTGATATATTTATAATGTCAGTTGCTTATATGAATGTATTGGACCTTGACTATGTTTAGAAACATGTTTCGTAATCATATTATGTATACGCATGGGCATTTTTGTCTAGATGTATTTGGAAATAAACTAAAAAAACTATTATTTTTGACTCGACAGAGCTAGCAAAACATTCTAGCCGAAACTTGAATGAAACAAGCGGAAACATGGGAATGAGTTAAAGCGGAAGGTGTAATAGCATTTAGCCCGAAACATAATACACTTGTAAATTTGGCTACTAGGCGCGTAGATGCCTTTACGCGAGTATGCGGCTGAATCCACATGGTTCTGACAAAACAATATAAAAACCCGCGAAAGCTGCAGTATGGGTACCTGACTACATAATCCTAACACTGTCCATTTCCGAGTACTAAATAAAGCATCTCAGAGCATCCAGAATGCACCAGATTGCACCATACTTTTTAAAATATCCCGACGGTGCATGCCCCGGACCTCATATCAAACGGTTTCCTGGCATATATAAAATGAACGACAGTGTTCGCACAAAGAAATTTCCAACAACAACATCAAAAATAATCAAAACATTGATTGAATAGTTGACCCTTTTGCCCTTCCATCCACACTATTACTTATACTCTATACTGAAACCATGTAAATGACCTCTATTACAAATATGTTAATTAGTCTTTTCCAGTCACTAAAGAAAGAAATGACGAGCTGGTTCCCAAGGGGCTGGGCTCATTTCCCCTGCTTTTTATGCTCTGTCGATAGCAGCTTCTTAGCAAATGAAAGGTCACAATGTAATTATTTGTAAGGCATTTTTCATAACAACATTACAAACTGTCTATATTTTATCAGGATTTTCAGATCTACAGTTAGATTTTCTGTAATAAAATTATTACTAGTTCGAAGTAACTAAAGCAAATTGTGCTCTACTTATTTTTGCAGTATTTTTCTATTGTAATTGTTTCAACGATGAACTTAATTGAAATCGCCGCGTCCTTAAATGTGAACTTATTTTGTAATACATTTGCAACAATTTCATATTATAGGAACGATCTAGAACGTTTATGTTTTACATGTCTAAGTTTTGTTTAATAACGTGTTATAAGAAGGAAATATCAATTTAACCATAAGTTTATCATATGCTGGGTAAAGGAAAGTACATATTATCCTTTCGCACTACAAATCTTTGCCTTTCAACAAAATTTAAGACACTTAAATGCATGATCTATCATATAGGGAAAGGTAAAAATAAAACACACGAACGACGATAATTGATACGTCACTCAGTCAAAGATAAATCCGGTGCTTAGCCGATGAAAAATTATTGGAACTAGAAATTGTATTTCATGAATTTGTGGTCTCGGTATGTTTGAGTTGATTTGCGTGTCCCTATAGTTTCGATTGCACCGTATATGTCTTCTAAAAGTAAAATATCCCGGAGATATGCTTTTCTTCTATATCTAGTTATACGCATACATAGGTGTTGCTAGCTTCACATACGCACAAATGTAAAGTTCATATCTTGCCCTATACTTAATGGGGCTCTGATTAAATATATGTGTATATTAGCTTGTTTGAAAATCATTGGCAATAAGCTGTGTCCATAGATTAGTAAAATATATCCGGATAAATTAACTATTATGAGGGCGTCACATAATTGTATAAGACAAGAGGGAGGACGTTATTTCGTTTCATGCAAACTGAAAGACTCGTGATCATAAGCGATTCCCAGAATTTAAAACGTATCCTCTCAAGGCTAATCTATTGTGCAGAAGTTTGTTTGCATTCCATCAAAATATGGGTAATGTGCTTGCAATAAACAAAATGGGGGTTAAGGAACAAAACATCGGTTAGGAACCTTGTACAGTCGAGTAATAACCATGAAGTTTGGAAAATAGGAATATATACATGAAAGCACAGATACAATATGCACAGCTATGCCATATTTGCCGAGAAAATACCAAAAAAAAATGTGGATAAAATCAACACGTTTATATGTAAACATTGCATACGCAGCCACACTCTGTTCAATAACTTTTTTATCTTTAAAGTTATGATACCAAACTAAGATGTCGATGGAAGAATATTTTTCTCCACACACTGGACACATACATTTTTCGAAATTTAAAGAAAAAGTCCACTTACCAGGCTAAAGTTGGTACCTGGATCGGTACTTTTCATTCTAAATCCGCCATTTTGTTTGCCATGAAACATTTTTCCCACTTAATGTTTGCAGGAAACGAAATTACGTCCTCCCCCTTGATAAGAGATGGGTGAAATTTCTTGGAACAAGGCGGGTATTTGCCGTTACGTAAACATTAATTGCGTGATTTTCAGCCAGCATCGTTGAAATGCACTCGTATTTATGTGATTATATAAATAATTATATGTGAAAACTATTAATATGTCAACCTATATGGTATACTACATTTAGGTTGGCTTCTATTAATACACTTATCAGCTGTGATATAGCATAATGTAACCTACACTCTTATCAGTTGTTTTAACCCAAAGAATAATATTTACTGCCATCTATAAGAGTTGACATTTAGTTTTATAAACTTGCACACTCAGTGTCGATTATGGACGGTTACACCAAGATATGTTTAGTTGTCATTCTTTGCATGATGTACCTTTTATTGAAACGTTATATTTATAGCTTAAAATAATTTCAAAAGACAAATATTTACTTATTACCGGATGCGATTCGAGTTTCGGATATTTACTTGCAAAAAGGCTAGATGCAATTTGCATGAACGTGCTTGCTGGATGTCGTCAATAATCATCCATATTTAAGCTTGGTAATGCTTTAAGCAAAAAAGCAATGGCTATTAGACTTGACGTCACACATGAAGAAAGCATTGCTGAGGCAGTGGAATTAGTAAGCGCAACAATTGGAGATCAGACCGGTAAGTATTAATGTATTTCCTACTATGTATTTAAATATTTCTTCAGGTGTAAGAAGAGTGATAAGCTTTGTGTTTCACCTTGGTTCCACTTAGGTTTTCAATACACTTACATTTATTTTGAGGTATGCAACTAATTGAAAAGTTAAAACGCATATTGTACCAATCATACTTTATTAATTCATTTTTATGTTAAATCAATATCCATTTAATAAAATTAATAGATCGTTCCCTTCTGTTGGAAGATATTTTTTATATCAACTATGAAATTCATATATAATAACTTCAACGGGAAAATAATTAACTAGACATTTCCAGATACTCTTTGTTTATTAATTATATCATTTTAACGCTTTTGCGAACTATTTCCAAAGATTGTTGTTTACTTTTCAAATATAGGTTTATGTGCTCTAGTTAATAATGCTGGATTAATGGACACAGAAATTGGCCCAACAGGACTACGAAGATGTGCTTTCGGTCAACTTCTTTGGAGTTACCATGGTTACCAGTGCCTTCCTTTCGTTTGTATTGAATGGAAAAGGACGAATATAAATATTGCTAGTATGAAAGGACGTATTGCATTTCACAATGATCCATACAGTGTTTCAAAATACGGGGTAGATGCATTTTCGGATTGTTTAAGGTAAGTGTGGAAACCGTATACGTGTTTCGATCACTATCGCGACCTTAAAGATTTTGTAACAGTTCGAAATTTACTAAAATGATCAGCATGAACGATCAAAATTGACAAAATCTCATCCTATTCAAGATGTTTCACTTGGTGTCTTGTCTTACCCCACACACAATTTAATGGCTGTCCTTACATCGACGTCGCCCGTTAACATCATGGTTTTGAAGTTTTGAAATGGTTTGAGTCGCTATAGAAAATACATACAGATGCGGCAGTCATTTCTTTAATAAATGACAAAAAATGCATACCTTATTACTTATTCCGGGTATGCAGATGCACGTTTTTATGGACATTGATTATTTAGCAAATAATATAAAATTCAGTTGTATTTCAACTGCACGCTTATGAGAAAATTTAATTACTGTTTATTTTAAGTTTCATAGTAATGAGACAAATAATAAAAACTTTAAACAATTTTCGATCTTCCCAATCACCTCTTGGTTGTCTGCCATAGTTTTATTGAAATATCAAAACACTTTTTATCTATAAGTACATAGAAATTGAATCATCGCTGCACATTTGATGATAATATGGATGGTTTTGTCAGATACCTGGCAAGCAAATGATTCGTTCAGTATGACTTCTGCCTCACCATATTTCAGCATTACCTTACGTATTATCATTAATGTGTCTATAGGTAATACTATAACATATATCATATACAACAGACGCGGAGAAATGATTGGTTGTAGTGCCCTGAAAAAGCGAATTCCGTGTCTGTCATTACTCATTTCTCTACTGGGAATACACTAATTGTTGAACGTGTCTTTTTCACGTCAACTGACTACGAAATTAAGACGGATTAACTTATACATTATTAATAAAGGAATAAAGACCATTTGGACAGACATGTTGAAAATGCCTGGAACAAATATATATTGTATGTGTGACAGCTACCATTAAAATATATTAGCATGTATATTTTACCTGTTGAGAATTGTCACTGAAACAACAATATAATGACCGCTATTTGGGTTTTGTAAATAATTGAAAGAATACGGTTGCATAATCTAATGAACCTTTCGGAAGAGCCTCCAACAAGTGATCTCGTCAAGTTGTAATAATGGCTTTGACGACAGGTCAATTACGTGATATAATACGTATAATCATTAAAAATGTTCCGAATAATTCATATGAAAGGATTATCCGAGTATTAGATCGGAGGGTTATTCGAGTACTCGTGTACTGAATTTGCTAATTGTTGTGCAAGAAATAATTTTGTGCAGAGCAACTATGTGCACATGTACTCGTAAATCAGATTATGTAAGGTCGCTATTTCCACACTGAGAAAGCCTTAAAGAAAGAGGAACCGGAAAGAGTCACTGGGGCCAAACAACCTAGGGAGACGAGATAACGATCGGCAACGGTCCTCATGAAACAAGCAGACAAGCGGAAAACAATCGCAGACATAATATATGTAAAGCTTTTTTAAAACACATTTCCACTAATATAAAAAAGATTTAAAAAAATCCATCGATTTAAAAGGGACCTTATTTGTTTGTTCAGTGTCTTAGTAATTACTTATCACCTACAATAAGTTCTCCATCTATATGTCCTCAATTTGTAAAAAAAAAGTTATAGTAATTTAAGAGGTTTTCGGGGAGTGTTTATGGTCGGCGGAAAAAATGGCTATGGAGTATCGGAGCTACATGTTGTCCAAGTTTATTCGCTGTATAAAACTATCTTAAAATCGAAATGAACGGGATAAGGTTTACCCTTTTTCTATCAAATTTAACATATTAAAAAAAATCTTCTCGATGCATACGTACGAAAAACTTAGAAGTTGTGAAAAGAAAAACAAATGTCTTACAGTTTTAAGAAATTGCTCCCTTTTCACCACTAAACACCTTATTGTGAAGCCATTTTGCATACAACAAAACCACAAAAAGGTTAATTTATGTTTTTGACAACTTCCGGAAGACTTAAAATAGGTATATTAAATGAAAAGAAAGTACTTTATCTTACGCTAAGACGGCAGACTAGAATTATCATTTTTCGGGAAAATTAATCCAAACATTTTTCGTTTTCGTCAATTATCGTATTGCTTTAACTCATTCCTGTTTTTTTATCAAAATAGAAATAATTGATTGTTTTCTTCTAATGCCCGCTCGCTCCAAATTTTCACCGAACAAAAATATAAATTGTTGTGAGACAACTGAAGTACACTCGGGAGAAGAAACAGTGTTGACACTGTAGTAAGTAAGCTAAACCAACCTTATATGTTCCTGGTTTGCCCATAAAACTTATCAGATTAATGTTTTTAAACATCTAATTATTCTGGGTAGACATTTTTTAGGCCTGATCACCATAATGGTAACTTTTATTCCGAGGCGGGATTTGTACAACAAGGACGTGACTGTCCATATTCTTGAGCCTGGACATTTCGAGACAGATCTTCTAGACCGGGTTACGCACAGAAAAAGATTCCAAGAGAAAATTGAGAGCCTCCCTAAATCTGTGCGAGATGAACTTCAACATGACATTAAAGATATCAGTATGTTTCACTTTTGTCCATAATGGGGAGGTGTCGCGGTAGTATGTTGCGTTTCCTGCTAGGGAAATCTTAATTTTGTTGTATCCATTTGTTTTTGCATCTGTCCAGGAATTGGACTCGCGCATGACAATGTCGTTTAAACAAACCTCCAATTATGTCAGATCGTTTTGAACTGAGTTTTTGAACGCATATAATATAATTACTCACCGTCTCTGGATTTTTTTATAGTTATTTATTTATGCGAGCATAACTTATGGAGCATAATGCATGGAAGGAATTGATCTAACAAAGTAAACGTTTCTGAGAGTTAGACACATTTGATGAAAACTATGATGCCTTATAATCAAACAATAGAAACCACAGGGACACGCCCAGTAGTCTAAAAGTTAACCATTATCTTGTTAACCATTATCCTGTGAAATACCAAACAGTCCACATAACGATACAAGAACAAGGATTATACAGCCATCCTCATGGCGTCATTTGTTAGATTTTTATTTTTGGAGAATAAATTTCAGTGGGAAATATAAGATTTCAAAGCATTTTTTCAGAATATTATGCCGTGTGTGTTGTCTTATCAGACGTTTTGTTCTACTTTGTCTTTTCTCTTATTTCTTTTTGATACATCTGCCACTCTAAAAGAGTTTAGTTGTTGTTTTGTTGTTGCCGATGGTCTTGTCCCTGCAGTTTGCATGCTTAATAATCTTAGAGTGGATCTCGATTTCAGTGATGGCACGATTTCAGTCCTTCGTCAGCCGGATTGCCTCAAACCATCCCGAGGATGTAGTGGACGCCTATGGGCCTGCTATAACTGCAAAATATCCGAAATATAGGTGTAACTGATAGTTTGTCATTTCTTTAATTCACATATATAAATGACATTTCCTGATATATTTATTTAAATAATTTTCAGAAAGTTTTATTCCTTTTTTGATGCTGTATTGTATTTAAGAAAACAATGTGAAAAAGTTGTTGATTTCAAATTAATGTCAATGCAGCTGTATTACACAATAACGTTGAAAACTACGTAAATATATAAACATCATAATGATTAGTTTTATATGAGTTCCTTTTAACGACCTGTACCACGTTGGGCTCGCTATTCATCAAACACGCGTAATAATATTAACAATGTTGTTAACATCATCATTTTTAGATTACTGATCGGATAATTTGGAATGGAATTTCATAAGTTGTTTACCATCTACCAGTCCAATTCTATATTTTGATACCTTTTTTAATTATGTCAGCACATAATAAAATATTTCACATTTAAAATTTAACAACGGTGTTGTCAATGTCATTGTTATCTTTAACAGGGTTGTGAACAGTCGGTAAATATGAGTGAATAATGTGACTTTTTCATCCTTTGCAGGTATGTGATTGGGTTTGATGCCAAGTATATTTTTCAGCCTTTATGGATGCTGCCTGAGTCTATAAGTGATTTTGTTATAACAAGATTGTAGATAAGTGTATTGATAAACATTAAAAACATAAAAACAAATACGGTTTCTTTATTCTTGTTGATGGGTAAATGAGTGCATTTAAATTTGAAATAAATATATTACAGTCAAACCTGTATTAAGCGGCCTGCTTACTACAGGTGTCCACTTAGTCCAGGTTTGACTTTTCTGACCCTTTGGTTATGTTAAAACAGAGATCGATTATGTATCTTAACCACCACCTCACCCCACAATCAGTACCATTAAAGAAGGTTGAATACAAATGTAGAAAAAAACAAACTTTACTGCAAAATTACGAATATAATGCAATATATAAAAGCTAATACATACTATAAACAAAAAACACCAAAAATTAGTCCACACAACTGCATGTACATTTTTAAGTTCAATTTTTAATACGCCTACAGGTAGCTTACAATTTAACTTACATATACTGCTCAATGAAACAATGATCAAACCATAAAGTAGGAAAATACCAACGTCAGAAGACAACGAACACATTAAACATTTATCAAAATACCGTTATTAGTAATCGTTTGGGTAACCACTTTGGTACATTCAGTAAAAACAGGCTGGGAATTTAATGGGACTTGTTCAAGTTGTATGGGATCAGATATCTAATCATTTTGGGTCTGAAATTTGAGTAGCTTCAAACGATTTTGGGATACACGTGATGTCATGTGTTGGTGGATCTTATTTTGCCATTTTCTTGCCCTCGATGGCGTCAAAATAGATAAATGTATGTGAAATGCTCATTGGATTGTCTTGCTTGACAATGAGAATCTCAGATTGAACACATTTTTTTGCAAAGCGACACGTCGGCACGATAAAAAATGGATGAAAAATAATGCATGTTACCCGCCCCCCCCCCCCAAAAAAAAAAGAAAAAGAAAAGAGGAGAGTATTATTTACTTCAAAGATAACATGTTAAGTATACATATGTTCGAATTAGATAATTGTTGATAATACTATAACAATTGGTATTTGTAAAGACACTTTACTGTAATGAGCGACTTTAACGGACATAAAAAGACTATTCATTATGAGGGAAATTATTCTTTGAAATAACAATTGCAAAAACAAATAATTAAGCTTAACGTTTTCCAAAACTCTATTTGTCTCTGCTCGCCGGGGTTTGAATAGTTTAATATCAACACATAAAAATATTGATATTTTTTATACAATTTACGACTTTAACCTTTCAGATAATCGGTTTAAGCACATGATGTGTTTCTAATTCGCAAATATGCAGTATGAGTAACGTTTTTTAAGATCGTTGTGTCTTCATATTTACGTCAATTAAACAACTGTCCAACTACTCGTACTACAAAGAAACGATTTTTGGCAGATGAACTCGTTAACATCATCTAGTTTTAGGTAATAGATAATTACAAAGCTCTTACTTTCGCGAAGAATTTTCGAATAGCCTACACACATATGTTTTACTTTATTCTTATATCTTAACGATACTGTCGCATTAAACAAACTGTTGAAATGAATGATTTTCAATCCATCAGAGTGTATACTAAAGAAATTGAGGATAACCAAGCTTAAGCGTCCGTAACGTACGCTTTACGAAATTAGTAATAAAATGTTTGTATTAAAGAACAAAGTCCAGTGTTTTTTCCTCACCCGGGGCTATGTCTGAAGAAGTCAGTTGAACATGCCAGCAACACAACACAAGCGGATAATGACACAGCTTTTGTTAAAAACTTTTACTTTTTATGAGAGACAAGAGTCCGTGTCCCGAGAAAGGATTCAGTACGGTTGTAGGTACACGTATCAACTATTTTACTGGTGACTTGAAGTGCCTAAAATAGGTTTAAATTGAATAAAACATACTACATTAAATCGAAAAAGCCGTACACCCAAATGACGACCAATTAAATTCAAATATGTACAAGGATTTGTTTGGTTTCTTTCCATTACTTGTTATTAACCTAAAACTCATCCTCTCTCTGGATTTGCATTACAGAGCTTCCCTCTGACTTTAATATAGAAACTAATTGTATGTCCTTAGTGTCAAAGAAGCCATTTTTTTCTAACCTGCTGGCATCCAATCAGCATTTTCTTTTTTGTTGGCGTTGTCTAGCTCTAACACTTTAGTTTGCAATTTACTCACATATTGGAAATTAACTGTACAATACATGCATTTGATTGCTGTGAGAAAATATGATGCTTTGATTTCGACATGGTGAAACATATTTTTTCATAAGCACACAAAGGGTGTCTCAATTACATACTCAGTTCGACTATTGTTTAATGCGTATGTTTATTGACACAAATATGTCAATCCCCATTCCAACCGCCATGCACCACTTCAAGCAGTATTCTATTTTCAAGTCCCGATGAATGACTTATACTATCAACATTACATAAAATATAACTTAAAAAACAGTAGGATGTAAAAAAAATGAATCTTATATTGTATTATTTGGTATTGCAAAAAAATGGTGTTTTTTGTAATGTTTCAAAAGCTTATGTGTGTTTAAAAAAATTTCGTACAGCATTTCGGTTTGAATGCCACAAAAATGTACGCTTTTATGTTCGTTATTTTGTAACCATGAACACCTGAAAAAAGCTGAAACTTTTAATATATATATATATATCAAGATAGAAATCTGCTACAAATTGGTGATAATATTCATACACACGTTGGTGCGCATATTGTAAACATGTAACTAATTAACGCAGTGGACGATATAAAAGTTCAAACATATTCGACATAAATAATTGCCAACTGCAAATTCACAGTCTTTAAATAAATTCGGAAGTCCCACCGGAGTTAACAGTTTGAAGCGCTATAATTATCTGTTTGAATGATTTAGTAAAAACGTGCATGCGAAAGTTCCATAAAAAGCTGACCATTTGAAATAACAATAATGGATTATAAATTCAAATTATAAAACACGTCATTTAACGTTTTATCACGGGTGCTTCCATATCTTGGTTTTCAGTCTTGAAAAATGATAGGTCATGTTAACGCTACAATGCATCTGCCTGGGAAAAAATGGTTATAAAGATAAGAACGTGTGCCAAATTCTACGAATCAATTCGGGTTCAAAGTTTTTCTTCTTTTTTTGTAAAATAATGTTTATCTGGGTTAGAGTCAAGAATCGTAAATATAGGCCATTAGATAAATTTAAGTTAGTTACTCTGCTCAGAAACATACGCAAGTCTTTTATAAATAAACATGACTGTCTAAGTGAAAAGAAACAACTTTTGTGATGTGCATTCTGGAAAAATAACTCCGTCGGAAGCGCACAGTTCGAAGTTTGGAAATGGTAATCACAGTTTGATTGAGTTGGTTCAAAGGCAGCAATGGTATGTACATGCATGCCAAAAAAAACTGACTAACTTCGATAATACTGCGTTACTTTTTTGGATATGCCCCACAGCGATAAAGACATAAAACTAAGCCAAATATACCGTTACAAATGCATTCGACAGTATTTTTTTTATCGTATATGCCACTAGCCATTTAAACAATAAAAAAATGACGACTTTTAAACGACACTTCTTGCGTTTGAAAACTATCATGATCATATGATACCACACAAAATTGAATTCATTGCTAATTCCTATCGAATTTCCAAACAATAAATGAAAGTAATGTGTAAAGAAAGTACACTATTTAACAGTGTCTCTAGTTACCCGGAGCTGCCAAGGACACCAGCGCTTAGGAACGCAAATAGTAAATTACTATTGAATGGAATTATTAACGCTTATAACACATTTTCGATACACCTTACATTGTTTTCAGAGGGCTCATTAACATTTTTCAAGCCTGCAATAATTAACGTTCAACTTGTTTAAAGTGAGCCTTTGAACTAAGACATTAAAAAAACTTTTTATTATTTTTTTACTTCTTTCTTTCAAGCGTGATTATGGTGGTTGTGGTCGTATTTTAAATACTTTTTTGTGAATGTTAGATTAAAATTCAGAATGACCTGTCTATATTGGTATATACATTTTAGAAGCTGATTTTACTCTATGATGTCAGAGATGACAACAGAGTAATCTTGTTTTTGAAGTTCTAGCATTGCTCTTAAATTATCATAAAAACGTTATAAAAAGTGGTATGACTCCGTTAAAAAAGTGAGTTTGATATTGTTTAAACACATTGAACGGAACATTTAGATTGAACGGGTTTTACCATCATTTTGTCAGCCAACCAATCTTGCGTTTATGTTTTAAAAACAAATTCTATTTTTGTGTAATAAGCCATGGTCCTCTAGCAGAAATTATTATCCCTCTGAGACAAGTAAAAAGCTTTCAATGATTTTACCTCTGTTTTTGGAATTTAATAAAGTCTGATTTAGTGAAATTGTGTGTATCCTTTCATAACAAAAAATACCCTGATTTGTCGCCCATATGGGGATGCGTTTTCCAAATCCTTTAATGATAGACGGCTTTAAGACCTAATAGCAAACGAAAATGTAAACACCAGACGTTGCACACAACTTTTTGTTTCCGGTTTCTTAAAATACTCTTATATTTCGATTGCGGCAGAAAATCTTGTCCGGCCGTTCTTTTTTCTTCTCGGAATAAAAGTCCAAATCGTTTTAAAAGAGAACCCTTTTTATACCACCATACCTACTCTATTTTAACAGCGAAATCGGAAACAAACACTTGTTGTTTTGTGATAAGGCTACCAATCTTACTATGAACTCCTGTTTCTGTTTCAAGAGACCAAACAATGAATCCATGTTTCACTTACTGTACTAAAGGGGCAATCCCAGCATTTATTTCCGAAGCTATTTAATGTGTGTGTTGGCTGTGGTGTTTGTACCTTCATGTGTCTCGTGTATTGTCCTTGTGTCTCTAAAGAAGATTTATATTTGAGATTTTTACTACTAGATATTTCCCTGTAGTTTTCATTGCATTAATAATATGAAAAAAAAAACTTATCACCATAAATTTATAAAAAAAGAAAAAGAAAAAAAAACACCTTATCACCATAAAGAGAGCCTTTCAGTAATAGGTCGGCTTAACACAAAAGTAAAAGACACATCGTTAACATAAGATAATTATTTATTTCGAAGGATAGGAGGCAGTGAATAAGTATTCCTATGTCTGGTTAATATCAGCAGTACACCAGAAATATGCGTACTAGGGATCAGGCTGATGGCCTCTTTGGGATTTATCGCTCTGATAATTGGTTCAAATGACAAAGGATCTAATCCTTCTTTCTTTACGTGTTTTTTTGTTTTTTTGTTTTTCGCAAGTTCCACAACTTAAAGCTCATTTGTTCCAATAAAATTTAAAATTTGCTTTACTTCTTGAAAGGGATATGTTACTTGGTTTGATTTTCATTTGAATTTTCGAGAGATTTCCTTCACGTTTACTATATTTCTAAGGTAGAAACCACACATGTTCATATTAATTTCATTTACTTTAATCATTGACAAATTAACTTTCATTGCAATTTTTCATTGGTCAATTTGCCATTTTAGAATGAGTTATTTTCTGACGTGAAGTGTAAACGTCTAAATACAAGAAGTACTAACACCGGCTTAGCATCCACTGTTTCACGGATAATGCCATTGCAGTAACCTAAATATATATTAGTAGAGTAATGATAAATATAATATTATTCTGTGTTACGCTTGTTCGGGATATTTTCTTGTTGCTTGCCACCCTATTAACCAATCTCGTTATATTATATGGAATAGTAAACGATTAAAATTAAAAGATTTTCCAATTATTTATTGACCGATCCATGGACGTTACCTTTCCCTTTTATGGGCAGACGACTTTTATCCAATGTGTACTTTGTTGGTAAGGTGATGGACAAATGATTGTATTATCATGTCCATGTTTTCCCACATTCCTTATTTATCTTATAATAGCTTATAGATTGTAATTCAATTTTATCTTATAATAGCTTATAGATTGTAATTCAATTGTAAAAGTTCCTTAAAGAATTTCAACGTTGAAAATACCCAATCACAAACTCTTAAATTCACAGAACTTTGTCTATTGTATAGTATGGAACACTTTGATATGAAGTCATAATCATATTGGTAAAACTGATAACATTGGAAACGTTTCATTGTGTTAGGCTCTTAAACCTACGTCTTGTCTGACAACCGTCTTCTTTTAAGGTCTTGACTGTGTGTGATACAGTACTACACTGTTAAATGATTAATTTGAAAGACAAACTTCGAATTATTAGCATTCGATATTAAATTTAAAAACAACAATTTGATATCTGACATGATTATTTCGCTTTAACCAGACAAAACATGACATTTCATGAAGGCATTACAAAAAAATAACCTGTGACCCCAAACATTTTCTGGTAAAGGGCACATTCACCTGATGGTTCAGATAGGCAAACACCATAATTTCTCTAAACAAGCCTCGAATTGTCAATGCGAGCTAGTATGAGGCTGATAATACATCATTTTACATGATTAAAATAATTAAAGATGCACTCTTATTTCCAGATCAGATTTACCACAATTAATACTATTGTTTTGATATTCCAAAAAGGATGAATAAATGTCGAAAACAATGGTAATTATGAAGGATACTGAGTTTAATTTGAAAGAAATGTGCATAAAAGACGGTATTTCTACATTATGAGACTAATAGTAGATCACAGTAAATCTTTTAGCATTCGCCAATCATTTAATATATATATTACACTCTTGCTATCAGTATTTAATATTTTCCATAAATGCATTATTTAGTAAGTATTTAAAGGTTTATCAGTCAAAATTGATGTTTGTTATACATGTGAATGTATTGATTTTGAATAAGAGTGTCACTTTAACACAATAATCATGTAGTTGAATCAGCTGAGTTTCCCCGTCTAGAATAAGCACATAACGTTTTCACAGTTTATAAATTCGCGGAATGTTTGTTCTAAACACTCTGCATGTAATGTTATCGTTTCACACACTAATTTGTCAATAGGCGTTTAAGCAACTCGCTGTCAGTTGGGCTCTGTGTCTACCTTGTTTCACTGCAGTATTCCGCTTCCATGTAATGTCCGTTCTGCCGGGAAGCCATACATTGTGTTGTTTTGCCTGTTAAAGTCACGTAATAAGTTCAAATAAATATACGGATGCTATTTTTAAACGTAGATAAACGTGGAAGACAACCCAAGAATTTCTGATTTGGAAAAATGCACAAAAACTGCGAACTCATGCATGTGTCGAAAGCGACGTGATACATCAGTAAGTTAGCTTCAATGCGCTGTACACAATGATATCAATTTTTGTAACTTTTTGACAGTTTTCATCCTATTTTGAAATTGTATCATCTGGTGTCTAGTTCTTTTAAAGTCATTAAATAAGAATGGCTTCTTATTTTGATTATTGTATTACGAACGTAACTCTTATTAGCATGGCAGGTTTCCGTCGATGCGTCTTGGAAAAAAAACTTGTCATATGTTTTATTATCTGTAGTTTTTTAAACTTGAAAAAAGGCATTACCCATGACGCTGTCAAAAAGAAAACAAATGCTATAATAAAATCTTGATATTTTATCTCAGAAACACACAGACATTTAAATGCAGCGAGCAAGTAGTCATTTTACATTCATCAGTGTTATCCTGCAGAGGACAAACAAATGACAACCAGCAAATAAGTCGATTGAAAATATAACTAACCAGTTTGACCAACGAACAGCAATGAATGGAAAAAAACTGCAATGGGGAAATAGATGATTCAGATTTGTTTGTACCCATTAAAGTGTAATCTACGTTCACACGCTGTCGTTCTCATACATGTTCATAATACTTGATAGGTCTGTTTCTAAAAATTACTGACTCTTCATAGAAAGTACAATTCCAGATATTTATCTCTGTTTAAATAGTGGCCTGTCTGGGAAGTACATATATACAATTTCATTTCAACAAAATGAAAATGTGAATATTCTCAGAGAATGTGACAAAACATTTCAATATCGTGGTCTAGACAGTATATGAGCACGTCGACATTGCTTGAAATACTATAATTACCAGTCACCTTTTACATGTTCTTGGCTGTCCATTGTGAAAAAAAAAACGTTCATTTAATTTTAAATCATTATCTTTAGTTTTGAAACCAGCTTCATTGAAATCAGTGATATGATATTTGAAACTTTGAAGTAATTTTTGTAATGTCAAATGATAATAACGTTTTCAATGTTTTTTTTTAAACTATTGGTACTCTATACTTGCAACTAAACTTAAAATAACTGCTGTCACTGATCTCAAAAATCTCTTTCATGGTTTCTTGTAAATACAAGTTCACACACATGTATGAAAACCAAATATTAAAACTGTCCAATAAGTATCTTCGCGGTCCGATAAAAACATGCATTTCGAATTGTTTGTGTAAACTCTTGGAGCAAATGGTGTCTCTAAACATTGGTTTATATCAAAAATCCGTTTTAAATTGTACATGATTTTAACGACATGGTAGTAAACCATGGATTGTTTCTATCTTGTGGTAATCTCCAATGAATCAGTTTTAGATGCGCACGTAATAACAGACAGAAATATTATAAGTATACATATGTATTTTATACCCGCAAAAAGGGAAATTGTTTCTTTCAAAGCTAAATTAAAACGATTTGTTGATCTGCATCCTGTCTAGTCCTTACAAAAAGAATTAATGTGGGTTCGTTCTTTGTTATAGCCAAGGACAATGGGTAGTCGAATAACTATTTGAATCTAGACTTAATTTAAATGTAACTCTGGATAGAATAATAAAGACGTGCTAATCTGTTGTCCAATGATTTTTCTATTAGGTAAATGTTTCTCACGATTTCTCGATAAATTTGTTTCATACAAAAAACGTTATATTGAATTCTAAATGGTAGCATTCCATGAAAAAGAAAGCCTATTCGAATTGGTACGATAATAAAAACACCACAATATTTGTATTTTATTTTGTAGTTTGATTCGAGCCCTCTGCTGCACGTTAACAGTTGTTGTTTTTTGTATTCCAGGCACGTCGATATATTTTCCGGTGTCTCAAGAAGCTCCCGTTTTACAGCAACTGTTAGTCGATGTTTTCTCTTCTAAAAGTAACAGTTTACTCGATAAGTTTTAATCCGCACATTGATTCACAAGGTATTATTACACAGCATTGTACCTGTAATATTTTGATATAATATCAATGTTTTGTGTTCAACAATCGTGAAATAACTCGTGGATTGTCAATCATTAGGGAAAAGGGCACGGTCGTAGAAACAAAAGTTTTAATCTTTCTTTAACTGAATTTATTCAAAACAATGACTTAAATTGTATATTTGGCATTACTAACATTAAGGGATGTTGTTATGGGAATGATTAATGCTACTTTAAAATTACATTTACTTGTTCAAGTGTTAACTTCAAACTAAACACTTTAAATAAGGTGTGTTTTAGTTGGATTGGGTTTAATTGTTTATGGCCCCTTTTTGCATCAGAATACCAGTCAAGTACAATCTAAAGAAAATGCTTTTGTACAGGACTCTTTTAAATGTCTACTTCGTAATTCTTATTCTTCTTGGCTTGAAATTGACATTTACTGTATTTATACTTCTTTAGACATAATATAGTTTCATGTAAATCATTCCATGTTAATATACCGAATTCTCGCCAACTATTTGTTTTTAGAAATTGAGCTGTTTAGAGAATGTCAGTGGAAATTGCCTGAGAAGAAGACGTATTCCGAAAGACGTCAGTTACCGACAAAAAACAGCAAAACACATCTTGTTTCTCATCTAAACAATTGTTAATATAATACAGACTTATAATAGAAATACTTAATTGAAAGCATATTTAAGAAATATGAACACTTTATGAAAACATTTTCAAAGAACAATACTTATGTCTAATAATTTAGTTAAATATAGTTTTGTGTACTTACAAAATAATTCAAATGACATGTTAACTTAAAACAACAGTGCAATTAAAATGTACATGTAACGTTGAAAAAATTGATCGTCAGACACGTACTTAGATACTTGGGCTGATTATTAAGATATTCGATTTACAAAAAACTAATTATAGTTCGTGGATAAACTCTTTATATCCATCGATGTGACTTATTTGGCAATCTTTCAAGTTAGTTAAATTACTTTAAGTATACTTACTGAAATTTGTTTTTTGCACATAAATCACTAATACTATATTAGTTTGGTCACACGGCATACGCATTTCAGTTTCGGATATCCTAAGTGACAAGTCTTATGCAGAGACCGCAGTCAATCTCGGACAATTTAGGATGCAAAATGTAGGGTTTTCCACTTGAGCCAGGACAAATTAACATACTGTTAACAGTTGGATACATGTACATGTGTATGTTGACGTTTTTGTTCACCACTCTTCAAAGTATTTAAATCAAAGCAAGTGAGATATATGACTGTTTCCGCCAAGGTTACGATTAATTGAGCTAGACACTGAATGATCGGATAAAATCAGTACAAAATAGAAGGTAATATAAAATGTGATTTAGCATGAAAGCTTTTTATAAAGCACAAAACATTTGTTTTGATAATGGTTAATTGTAATGGTTAATGGTAATGATAAAAAAAAACATTTTACAAAGAGGTAACAAACACGGCTTGATATTTGACCGTACGAATCGGAATTGTCTGTAGTTCATGAGAACATTTTCAGGGATGTAATACACATTTGTAATGACCAGTGCGATCATACATGGATGGTGAAAACGATTGTAAATAAATTCTTTTCACGATCATGTTTGTACTTTATTCACCCCTTATTCCGAATTATATACCCTTTTTACTTAAATCACCTAAATGCCTGTTTTACACGTAAGTTAATAAGTTCTGTCCAGGAATTATTCGAGTAAATGACAAGCGGGTTCCCAGGACCACGGGCTTTGATGTCATGTCCATATCAAAAACATTTTGCTGGATCTTGCACAATTGAAATGTCACCATGTAATTTTCGTCGGATATTTTCTGAACTTATGGTCCAAATGCTATAATAATTTTTTTAGGCCCTAAGTTACTAAAAGTTATCATTTGCATTTCGATTCAATTGTTGAAATAGGCATGATACCTAAGTTGTACTTAAACTTCATCAAAATGGTTTGATCCCTGATTATTTACTTATTTAAAACACACTTACTGAGATTAAATGTCTTTCCGTAGAAAGTACAGACATCTTCCATTGTTTGTTGGCCATGTACTCATTAGAGTATCATTGTTTCCATCTGATACCCGGTTGGTAAATACGTAGTAAATATCTCGAAACTGCAACCATATCAATGCTGATGTTGTTTCATACTTTGCCGAACGCTTCCTAGAGAAAGCAATGAAACCAATTTCATCAGTTAGCATTAGTGAAGAGGCAGAAATACTATACTTCTTTATGTATGCCTTTCAAGTTGGTTTCGTTTTTGACTTAATAACAACAGTTTATTATCGAATTCCTTAGGTGTCAAGGAAATGCTGCAATTCAATTTCCGTTGCATTGTTTGCTGACAAAACTTCTGGAATCAAATAGAAACAAATGCCATAACGTATGGTTTGTTTCCTAAGGTTGAATAACATATAGTTTGACGCTATTTTTGGGGCTTGAGTCTAAGAGGCTTGACTAAGTTTTTAACATACTATGAGAGGTTAGCCAGATACAATGAACTTTTTTATGTGAGTAGTCCCGCGGCGAGAGGAGTATGCGTTAAAATTGATACATAGTTATCATCAATCAATCTCAGACAGGGACATGGACTGATTCGTCAACATGTTTACTAATTGTGTGCACTTCATCCAGGTTCATACACTGTACATGATTAGAATGGCATGAAGAAACCATTTAGCACACGTATGTCGTTAGAAAGAGATGTGCATTAAACCAAGATTATCTCAAGCAATAACAACGTTACGTTTTAAAGTAGGTTTCATAATTCATAATGATGTCCCTAATAAGGCAATCTCGCTAATGTCCATTAAATAGGAATGGGTGCCTAACTCTAGTTCAATTATCGCACTGAGAGCTTTTCGAACTTATAGGATTTCAAAACCGTTTAAATGCTACTGCTACTAAATGGATTTATTAAAAAAATAAAATGACTGGTAAAGTCAAGTCAAGTTTAATCCACTTATGTCTTGATATAATGATATTGATTTACCAATACTGGCGATGTCTAAAAAGCAGTAAAGCATTATGCTTTGTTCTACTTTCTCAAACCATATTATTTTCTTTTATTTTTGCTTGACGAATATATATGCCAGACATGCGTGTTTCTACGTGATAAATAATGAATGGAAATGCGTATTATGAAATTCCTATGTTGTTGAGGAAATGAAATTTAATACACCACTGTATTGTTTACCTAAAAAAATGAAAAAACCTGAAAAAGAAAAAAAATCCTAACGTATGAGTATAATTTGTGTAGGATAAATATAGTTTAACATAGCTGTCACAGGATGGGAAAAGTGTGTAGCCAGACCGGGGCTCAAACCCTTGACCCCTCGCTATAAAGGCGAGTGCTCTACCGACTGAGCTACCGGACCGCTTACACACCTCAACACCTGTATAGGTAAGTACACCGTGATATAGTTTGGGATCCTATGAAGGAGATGATGGAAGATACTTCACTTGAAACACTACGAGTAGGAGAGCCTGAGGTCAGTCAGAACAACCTTTGACGAGGGAAATGTCAGCAGCTAAATGTGTCAGAATAAAAAGAAATCGAAATCGTAGTTTTGTTTTAGTTATTACAGGAACTCTTATGTATATAATCGTGTTTAACTGCGGCGTTTAAGGGTCTTTTTGGCGTGTCAAGTACATGCATTTAAATATTTTGCAACAAAATCTAAAAAAAAGATTGGTTCAATCTAACACACATCTTAAGGTCCATCTCGGATGATATAATGTTGAAACTGTAAAAAGTCGACAGTACTTTTATAAGTTTACCATACTTAAATTCTCCTAGCTCGATGCATTTGTATAATTAAATGAATCTTTGTAAACACTTAATTAGCCTGGTGAGACAGTTATCAGGCCCTATCACCATATTGTTAATCTTTATTCCCATTCGTGGCTTGTACAACAAAAACGTCATTCAAAAAGCGCTTAAACAAACCCCTTATTATATCAGACAAATAATTAAATTACTCTACATCTCTGAGTATTTATTGTTATTGTCGTAACACGCCTTTCTTAGAGTTGTAAGATTAGAGGAACAATGCACGGATTAAAAGACAACAAAACGATATCTAGAATCTACAGGAACAAGCTTAGCATCTAAAAGTTGATCCTGTTTAAAAGGCAAAAGCAAAAATCCCGAACAAACACCAAACAGGAGACATATTACAATACAAGAAAAAACACATCAGTTATCGATCAAATTGTTGTTATTGGTCATTGTATGATTATCGTGTTTACCAGAAATTACCGTGTGCGTTGTCTTATCGTGCGTTTTTTACCAGTTTGTCTGCTTGTCTTTCCTTTTTAAGATTGTGTGTCACTTGGGCTTGTCTCTGCAATTTGCATTTCTAATAACAATCGATCTTATATTTTATATATCTATATATCATTGACGACACGGATGGAGTCCTTCGTTTGTTGAATGGTGTCGAAAAATCTTATGAAGTATTATATACCTATCAGCATTCCATCACAGCCAAGTTAACCAATACTGGTAGAAGCTCACTATCATAATTCTACTATCAAATACTTAATATTTGAATGATACTTTGTCGAGTAATGTAATGTATCCGTTATAACAGTTGATGTGAAACAATGGTCCTGCTAGGTACTAAATCCGCATCCATCCTCTGTTCACAGACATCTGTTTTGTAATAAAATTATAAGTAAAAAACGAATAAAAAAACGATTACAAGACATCCAATATAGAACACAAAAAATAAGAAACCAAACAAAAAAGAAGTAAAGATTGCCTACTGAAAGTGTCTAAGATAGGGCTATTTAAAAATAATGTAATTCATTTCATCCTGATTCAAGTGGAGTTTTACAAGCTGGTTTTACTTTATGGAACGGCCAGAGAGGACACCAGTGCATTGCTCTTAAATTATCACACAAATCCTTTTAATTAGAATTTTGATCACGCTTTAGTTGTGAGCTCGCTTTTATTGGAAAACATTAAAAGAAACAGAAAATTATAGTTTTAACCGAAGTTTTTTCAGCTCAACAATTCTCTTTTTATTCAAATATATCCTCTATCTGAACATTTACTGCCAATAACAACCGCTTTATGTCTGTTAGTGATATAAATAACAAAAATAAGAGTTATTATTAGCCTGATATTAAAACAATAACCAACAATAGACCTCCATCAACCCTTTCTATAATATCATCTTTTGTTAAGCAACGTATAGAACAAAGGTTTATTATGTTACGTCTTCATCGGTCAGCAAAGTGACAATTCATTAACTAAGTTTAATCTTTCTTTAGTTAAAGATGTAAAGTTAAAATCTAACATTATTGTACTTCTTTTTATTTTATAAGATTCCACTGTAATTGGCATTTTAAACTCTCTTTAATTACATATACCTGTTGGGAGATTATATAAAATTGGTCAAACAACATTAAAAGGAAAAGTGCGAAAAGAACAGTGTTTCAGCCGATTAAATTAGCTTTTTTATTTTTGTGTTATAAGCCATGGTCCTCAAGCTTAAATTACTATCCCTCTGAGACAAATGAAAAAGCTTTAAATGATTTTACCCCTGTCTTTGAAATCTTATAAAATCTTATTTAGTGTTAAATACTCTGAATTATCGCCCATATGGGGATGCGTTTTACCGAAACCTTCAATGATAGACGGCTTTAAGACATCTTATCAAAGAAAAATGTAAAGCCCAGACGTAGCACAAATACTTTTTGTTTCCGGTTTCCTGAAACACCCTTATTTTTTGAGCTAGATAAAGATTGAGCTAGATTAAGATCAGACAATCTTGTTTGACCGTTTTTCTTTCCTCTCCTTCTCATGATAACGTTTTAGTAGTACAAAGCGTGTCTAAAATCACCTTGTTTATTCCAACCTATTTACTCTATTTTAACAGCAAATTCGAAAAAACAACAACTTTATAATGAGATTAACAATCCTACTGTGAACTCGTCCTTTTGTTTCAAAAGACCAAACAATGAAGTCGTCTTTCACTTACTGTTACAAAGCGGCACTCCTATCATTTATTTCCCAAGCTATTTAACGGTGTGTTGTCTGTGGTGTTTTTTTCGTTTTTGTCTCTCGTTCATTGTCCTGTGTCTCTAAATAGGGTTTCTCTAAATAGGGTTTTACTTGAAATTTTGACTTCTAGACATTTTCCTGTAGTTTTCATTGCAATAATGATATTAAAACCAATATAAGGTCGGCTTAACACAGAAAATAAGAGACACATCGTGAACATTAAATATTTTTTTTCATTTCGAAGGATAGGAGGGATTGAATATTTAATTATTCCTTTGTCTGGTTAATATCAGCAAGAAACAAGGATTGTGAGTACAGGAGATCAGATTTATCTCTCTGTTAATTAGTTCATATGACAAAGGATCCATTTTTATTTTTATTTTTACGTGTGTTTGTTTTAACATCCACTGTTTCACGGATACTGCCATTGCAGAAGCCTCAATACTTAGAAGGAATTGTTAAACAAATGTTTACTTTGTTGTTCTGTGTTACACTTTTATCCAATGTGAAGTTAATGACTCTTTTGGTAAGGTGATGGACAAATTATTGTATTTACATGTCCACGTTTTTCCACATTCCATATTGTTTCTTATAATTGCTTATTTTGGAAGTTCAATTGTAAATGTTCCTTAAGAATTTCAACGTAACTCAAAAACACACAACCATAAACTGTTCTGTGACTATTGTATAGTCTGGAAAACTTTGGCACAAAGACATAATCATAATAATATTGGTAGAAATGTTGTAATGTTGTAACATTATACACGTTCCATTGTGTTAGGCTCTTAAACCTACGTCTTGGTTGACAACCGTCTAATTCTTTTATGGTCTTGACTGTGTGAAATAGTACCAAACTGTTAAATACATAAATTGGAAGACAGACTTTTATTAGCATTCGATATTAAATAAAGAAAACAATAATTTGATGCCTGACACGATTATTACTCTTTAACCAGACAAAACATGGCAAATCCTGAAGACATTATTAAAATAACATCTGATCCCAAAACACTAACATTTCCTGTTAAAGGGCACATTCACCTGATGGTTCAAATAGGGAAATAACGTATTTTCTCTAAACAGACCTCGGAGTGTCAATGAGAGCTAGAAGGAGGCCGATAATTGCACAAAAACTGCGAAATCTGCATGTGTCGAAAGCGATGTGATACATCAGTAAGAAGCTTAAATGCTTTGTACACACCGATATCAATTTTGAGTTTTTGACAGTTTTCTTTCAATTTTGAAATAGTATTATCTACTGTCTTATTCCTTTAAAGTCATTGTATAAGAATGGCTTCTTATTTTGATTATTGTATAACGAACGTAACTCTTAATAGAATGGAAGGGTTCCGTCGATGTGTCTCGAAAAACAACAACTGGTCACATGTTGCATTGTCTGTTGTTTTTAAATTTGAAAAAGGGGCGTAACGCAACGACGCTGCCGAAAAGAAAACCAATGCTATAATGAAGCATTGCTCCTTTATCAGGAAGCAAGCAATATGTATTTACATCCATCAATGTTATCCTTCAGAGGACCAATAAATGGCAACCAGCAAAACTGTCGAATTAAAAAACAAAGCACAAGTTTGACCAATGAACAGCAATGAAAAACTGTATTGGAGAGGTACATGGTTTAGATTTGTTTGTATCAATTAGAGTGTAATGTATGTTCACATGGTGTCATTCTCATACATCAAGTATTATTATTTGAAAACAGTGATAGGTCTGATTCGAAAATTACTCAACCTTCATTGAAAATAAAATTCCAGATAATTATCTCTGTTTAAAAAGTGGCCGGTCTGGGAAGTATATAAATTCAAAAGTATTACATTTCAACTAAATGAAAATGTGAAGATTCTCAGAGAATGTTTCAAAACATTTCAATCTCCTGGTCTAGACAGGATATCAGCACGTCGACATTGCATGCAATACTATAATTATCATTCACATTCTACATGGTATGGGCTGTCCATGATGAAGACAAAACGTTCATATAATTTTCAATTATGATCTTCAGTTTTGAAACCAGTAAATTGAAAACAATGATGTGATATTTGAATGATTATTGCCCAACATTGTATCTGTAATATTTTGATGTCATATCAATGCTTTGTTGTAAAATGTCTCGTGGGTTGTCAAATGCACAGGAAAAGGGCACCTACATAAAAACAAAAGTTCAAATTTTGTTTAAATTGAATTAATTAAAAACAATGACTTAAATTGTATACCTGACATTACTAATATTAAGGATGTTTAATGCTACTTTAAAATTACATTACCTTGTTCAAAAGTACACTTTATTCTGATGATCTTTAAACAGTGTATAAATGATCACCATTGAGGTTGGTTTCATTGTTTATTGCCACTTTTCAGCATGAGAAGACAAGTCAAATAAAATTTACGATAAATTAAAATGTTTAGAACCCTTTAAGACGTCTCCTTTGTAATCTTATTATCCTCGACTTGAAATTGACATTAACTGTATTTATATTACTTTAGACATGAAATAAGTAGTTTCATGTTAATCATTCTATGTGAATATACGGCATTTTCGCCAACCATTTGCTTTTTGAAATTGAGCTGTTTTGAGAATGTCAGTAGAATTTGTCAGACAGGTCTTGAAATGAAAAAAAAACAACCACATTATACTGTAACATATTTAAGAACTATGAACTCCTTTAAA
This sequence comes from Mya arenaria, assembly GCF_026914265.1. Classification (NCBI taxonomy): domain Eukaryota; kingdom Metazoa; phylum Mollusca; class Bivalvia; order Myida; family Myidae; genus Mya; species Mya arenaria. The sequence continues at coordinate 45,371,657 of NC_069132.1, forward strand.
AAACATTTTCGAATAACAATACTAATGTATAATAAAAAGTTTAATGGGGGGGGGGGGGGTATTATTAAGGTATTCTGAAAATTGTTTCCTGCACATAAAACCCTTATACCGTTTTAGTATGGGTCACAAGGCGTACACAATACCTATTTCAATTTCGGATACACTAAGTGACAAGTCTCATGCAGAGACCGCAGTAAACTTTGGACAATTTATGATGTATAATTAAGGGTTTTCCACTTTTACCTGAACAATATTTATAAAAAACTATAGGAACAAGCACAGTAGCCAAAAGTTTAAACATAAACCCCGTTTAATGACACAGGGTAAACGCCTAAGACATAGAACATAAAAAAACCATAGCAAAATATCACAAACAAGAAACATGGAACAGCACAAAACTCTGCAAACAACACAGTGCATATATACTATATACAAACTAGGTGTGTTTATGAAGGATTATTAGGTACCGCCGTGGGACGGTCAGGAAAATGTAGATTTACTGGTGTTTTAGTCAGTTTGCGTGCAAAACCTCAATCGTATCAACACATTGTTTACAGTTGGATACATGTACATGTAGATGAGATGTATATGTTGATGTTTTCACTAAACATGTCACCACTAATCAAAGTATTGAAAAAAGGAAGTGAAATATATGACTGTTTTCGCGAAGATGACGATTAACTGAGCTAGTCACTGAATGATAAAATAAAATCAGTACAAAATATAACGACATACAAAATATGTGATTAAGCATAAAAGCTTTTTATTAAGCACACAACATTTGTTTTGATAATGGTTAATTGTCATGGTTAATGGTAATATTAAAAGATAACCATTTCATAAAGAAGGTAACAAACACGGCTTAAAAATTGACAGTACGAATCGCAATTGTCTGTAGTTCAAACTTAGTTCATAAGAAACTGTTCAGAGATGTGACACCCAGTTGCAATGACCAGTGAGACTTATGCACTGCTAAATGGGTTGTGTAAACGATTGTAAATAAATTCTTTTCACGATCATAATTTCAATTTAAACACCCCTTATTACTAAAATCAACTAAATGCCCTTTTAACAAATAAGTAAATTAGTTATGTCAAGGAATCAATCGAGTAACTGACCAACGAGTTCCCAAGGCGACGGAATAATTTATAGGATCTTACACAAATGAAAGGTCATCATGTGAATTTCGTAGAACATTTTCTTAACATATGGTCTATATACTTTAATAAAATTTTAAGATCCTCAGTTATTAAACGTTATCAGTTGCATTTTGAGCCAATTGTAAAAGTAGGCACGATGACTGTGTTGTACTTAAACTTCATTAAAATGGTTTGATCGCTTATTCTTTACTTATCTAAAACACACTTACTGAGATTACATGTCTTTGCTGTCGATAAAAACAGGCATCTTCCATTGTTTGTTGGCCATGTACTCGTTCGAGTATTGTATCAATCTGATACCCGTATGGTAAATACGTAGTAAAAATCTTGAAACTGCATTCATATCAATGCTTATGTTGTGTCATATTTTAACGAACGCTTTCTAGAGAACGTCTAGAGATTACTCAAAAAGTATAAAGGGAAACAGGTACTCTCATTTCAGATACAACGTCTTGATCAGTGCCATTGTACATACCCACTCACAAGTCCCAATGAAACCAATTGCATCCGTTTCCATTAGTGAAGAGGTAGAAAACCCTGTACCTCTTTATGTATGCCTTTCATTTTTTCCGTTTTTGACTTAATAACAAAAGTTTATTATCGAATTCCTTAGTTGTCTAGGAAATGCAATTCAATTCCCGTTGCATTGCTGCCGATAAAACTTCCAGAATCAAATAGAAAAAATGTCATAACGAAGGGTTTGTTCCCTGTTAAGGGGGGGGGGGGGGGGTAAATTACATATAGTTTGACAATAGCCTGGGGGACAGTGTAATAGGCTCGACTTAGACTTAAGCTCGTAATATACTATGAGTAGGAGAGGTTAGCCAGACACAATGAAACATTTTTATTTTAGGAAGTCAACGGCTTGAGGAGTATGATTTAAAATTAATAAAGAGGTATCATCAATCAATCTCATACAAGGATTTGGATTAATTCGTGAACGTGTTTGCTAATTTTGGCACTTTGTAATCCAGGTTCATACACTGTACATGATTAGAATGACATGTATTGCAGCATGAAGAAATCCATTTACCACAAGTATCTGGTTCGAAATGGATGTTAATTAAACCAAGATTCTCTTAAGCAATAACAACGTTACGTTTTAAAGTAGGTTTCATAATTCATAATGATGCCGCAAATTGGTAATCTCGCTAATGTATCAATTACTTAAAAATGAGTGCCTAACTCTGACACAATTATCGCATTAAGAGATTGTCAAACTTATAGGATTTCGAACCGTACACTACTAAATGGATTTTTATTACAAAAACAAAATGACTGGTAACGTTTCGTCAGGTTTAATAAACTTATGTCCTGATTGAATGATATTGATTTACCAATATTGGCCTTGTCTAAAGAGCAGTATAGCATTATACTTTGTTCTACTCCCACAAACAATATTATTTTCTTTTTAAATATTGCTTGACGATTATATATGAGTTTCTACTGGATAAATTAGTAGATTTCGAGCAGTTTTCGTTAACATTTCGAGGTCCCTAATAACAGGATTAAGGTCAAACCAATATATTTGGTTTGGTAAAACTACGCCATGTTCTCTTTTAATGAGTTGTAATAGTTTTAAAGAGTAAATAGATACTTTAACGTGTTACTGCAAAGATATCTTGTGAAATCCGGACCAGCCCTATCAACGTTTTACAAAAACAAGACCCGAAAGATGACCGTTCTACACTCGTAACGGGTACAAACAAAACGTTTCATAAATTTATATAGAATGGCTGTTATTACTCTTTTTTGACATACTGTTTTTGCTGCCATTTGTTTACATTATTTTAAAATGGCACAATAATCAGAGAGCAGTTCAAAAAGTAAGGTTCACACAGGGTAATAATGAGGGTATCAAAACATTCTGAAATACAGTCCATCAACAAATGTTTGTTATTGTTGCCATCCTCGGCAATTTCGTTGAATGCCCTTTCTTGAAAACTGAGAGATTAAAACAACATGGCTTCTCCATATAATTTTGAAACAGGAATAATTAAATCTATGCATATTTAAATATTTTTTGCAAAGAATCTATTCTAGGGTCCTGGATTTTATTAGAGGTCTTGATTGTTTTTGTTCAAGGAAGGCTTATGACCATGCAAAATGGAGTTGACTGTTGGCTTTTGGAATTCCAATTCCTAATTCTTGAATACGCGAATTGGAATTGGATAATGACCTTGAAAATCCTCAATATATGACCAAAAGTTGCAATGCTATTTAAAAACCTAAAGCATCGCTTTTCCACCATTTTTATTACAAACCCTTCCAAAATGCCTTCCATTACACATAAGTTAATAAGTTTTGTCACGTAACTAAACAAGCAAGTGACGAGCGAGCTCCCGAAAGAACGGACTCATTTTCCCGGCTTAAACGCCAGGTCTATTTCAAAAACGTTTTGCAGTTTTCTTTACAATTTGACATACATGTCGTTCATTTTCCATTTTGAGCTACAGTTAGCTAAACTATAAATAATATTTTGGGCAAAAGCGTTGTGTTTAACTTCTTTCTGCGTTCGCACCCCCTTCTACAAAGATGAACTTAATTATCGTTGTCATTTATTAATTATCAGTATTTATTTTATTGTTTTGACTTTCTTCTCGTTGCTTGCATACTTGCAAAAGCTATTATTAAATTCTTAAGCTGTTCAGGAAATGAAACTGAATATGCCACTGCATTGTTTACATAATGAAATGACAAAACCAAAACTACCTGAATCCAACTAAAAGGTCATCATAACGTAGGATTAATATTGTAAGATTCATATAGTTCGACATAGCTTGGGATCCTCCTGAGGGGAGGTGATGAAAGATATTTGACTACACTACGAGAATGAGAGGCTGAGTTCAGCATAAACAAACTTTAAACGCGAGAGATTTCAACGGCTGAAAATGTAAGATTCGGTTTAATATTACAAAAAAGAATACGAAATCGTAGTTTTGTCTTATTTTGTTTCAGGAACGATAAGCATAGAATCTAAACAGTGGTATAATAGTAGAGTAGCTGCTCGGCGTGTCAACGATAATTCGAACAATGAAAACATATCATCAAGTCAGGCTTTGTGTTTTCATTTAAATATTTGAGAACTGTAGGAGGAAATAATGCCATTTTAGCACAGAAAATTGATTACGGCACGCGATGGTTTTTAAACTTAATGAAGTTTCAATGAAATGCTTCTATTTTGGAAACATTATCGTGATGGTCTGTGCCGTTGTTTTGCATCTAATGTTTTCTACTGGTGCCTCAGCAATTTCAGCATTTATCGATGCCAATTGAGATGCAAATATGTTCGATATAATTATAAAAAAAATAAAGTTTGATACATATATGAATTTTAGTGTACGGGAAAATTGAGCTTGCATTTAAAATAAAAGATGTCCGTGATAATATTGTTTTCATTATAAAGTTTAACTAATCCTTTCACTTCAAACGTATATTACTAAAGAAGTGTTTTGCTAGAACTAAAATCGATACAGTGATACAGTGGTACTTTAATGAACACAATAGCTGTGAACAAGTAGGAGTTACAAACATCCACTAGTCCGGACATACTGCATAAAATAAAATGTAATTATTTAATTTGCATAGTTGAAAATAATAAAAGTCATTCGCATTTACTTATAACGTTACATAGTAATACATCGACAATTTCTTTGAACATTTCATGGTGCTGAATATCATTGTATACGTCATAAATTGCTAGAATGCGGTTGGATGAAACATCCCCGTGAATGCATATTATAAGACTAGTTAATATATTACTTATTAACAAATGGCATACCAACTATTCCTTGCAGTGTTTGAAACTGCTTGATGAATCTTGATGTTTCTCTGGTACAATTTCATGAGTTTTGCGAAAGTGTTTTTTGTAAACAATTTATTTTCCATATATCTCTGTTATGTTCATCCGGGAACATACACACTACTTATACCATATGGATTGACGATTACATACATTAAACATACACGTTTTAACAGATGTAAATTGTACATAACATGCATGAGACATTCAGTAATGTCCTTGAAAACATTTTTTTATGAAATCAGACTAATAACAGCTAATAATGCATTATGTCATTTGAGACATTCAGTAATGTCCTAGTAGACATTTCTTTTTAAATCAGACTAATAACAGCTTATAATGCATTATGTCATTTGAGACATTCAGTAATGTCCTAGTAGACATTTCTTTTTAAATCAGACTTATAACAGCTTATAATGCATCATGTCATTTCTTTCACATAACTCATAGATATCTTAGTGATATGATTAACCAATAATACCAGCGGACATTGCGAATGGCATATATCATTAAAGGGTTAATGATACACTAAAACTTAATGGCAAACATCTACAATGTATGTAAAACAAAACTACAGCATTTTCTAACACTTAAAAACATTTTGAATCAGATAACTTCTTAACAATAATAAAGATAATACTTAATGATAACACTCGAGACATCTACAAATATGTGTTGTTTTTCTTTTTGTTCGATTTTAACAACGCATATCTACAGTTTAAGGCGTTTTACATATATGTAAATACACACTTTTGACGTTCTGAATATTTGCAATAAATAGACAAGCTTCCCAAAATTATTGCTGTTAGATAATAATTTATATAAAAAAAACTCTCTAATAAATTTGATCCAGTAACTCGTGCATTTCATTAAATATTTCAATATAAGCTTGTTCAAAATATAATTCTTTGGCAAATGTGCCCGTCGTTGTTATATTCATCATAATATATGCTAGGTATATGAGTGTACTTTTTATTCTTTAAAATAAACATCATATTCTCAAAACACATCTGTTTTTGAGCAATTTTTAAGACACATAATAGCATGATATATCATGTATGGAAAGACACATAAAACACATAAACACCGAACGTTGATGCGATACTCGTTGAAAGATAACATTCAGTGCTTTCTCAATAGAATAATATGGAAATTTAACTGGTATCGCTCAATGTAACCTTTAAAGTTTAATCTCATTTGTAATTCAAATGACTCACGATACAGTCATCTTAACGTCTAGACATTAAATTTACTTAGATATTCCGTCTGATTTAATGTGTGTTGCACTATTTACATGCATTAATTGAAACGTTAGATATTCACTTCAGAACAAATTCGAAATAGAAATATTTACTATTTCGAATTTCGGATATATGCTTACCAACAAACAAGAGACAATTGGTGTGGATGCCTTCAAGACATAGTAAGACTTCAGCTTGGTAATGGGTCACACAGTGAGATTATTCTGACTATTATAATGAAATGATCAATGATAGAAATGTATTCGCACATTATTCATGTAGTTGGTTACATTGATTATCCTGTGCATCATAAACATAATTATCTTGCAATAAAATTTCACTCAAAAACAGTGCCTTGACACGAAATCAAACTAGGTGAGTTATCGCTCCATATTTACTGATTACATGGATGATTTTGTCAGATACTATACAGGCAGACAAATCGCTCACTTTGACCAATGGGTCACCATATTTCATCATTTCCTTGCATGAAATCAGAAATATGTCTACGAATTACCCTATCCAAATATCATATACAACGGACGTGCAGAAATATCGCGTTGTAGTAATGTGAAAAAGGCGAAGTCCGTGACTGTCACTGACGTGCAGAATTGACTGATTGTATTACTATGAAAAGGGGGATGTCCGTCGTGACTATCATTACCTTTTTCACTTTTCGGTTTAACCGGAAAACACAAATTGTTGGCCATTTCTTTTCACGACAACTGACTTGGTAACTAAGAAGGATTGAGTAAACATTATTATTATTATGAATGTAATGAAGACCATATTCGACAAATATGTTGCAAATGTCTTGAACAAGTCAGTAGCGTATTTGTGTCTGGTATCTAGAAATAAACAATTGAATAGTTGTCAACAATCAGATGGCTCAATAGAAGATTGCATTTCATAGATAAGTGTAAGATAACAGTGTAGCATTTCTATCAACCGATTCGTCCCATTAGAGTATACATATCTTCTTTTTTAAATTGCAAATATATTCAAAAAATAAGATCGTTGAATACAAACACACAAAAAATATCAATATCCATCCCTGATGACACAGAAAAATGTCGGCAGTACTTTTATAAGTTTACCATCCTAAAATTCTCCTAGCTCGGCGCATAAGTATAATTAGATGACTCTTTGTAAACATCAAATTATCCTAGTATTTAGGCCCAATCACCATATTGTTAATCTTTATTCCCATTCGAAACTTGCACAACAAAAACGTCATTGAAAGTAGCACTTAAACAAACTCTAAATCTGTCAGACAAATAATTAAATTACTCAACATCTCTGAGTATTTATTGTTATTGTCTGAACGCGCCTTTCTTTGAGTAAACACATTTGAGGAACAATAAACAGTATCTAAAAAAACAATAAGTAGAAGGAGCAAGCTAAGTAGACTAAAATTTATCCAGTTCTTGTTTAAAGACAAAAAGATGAAGGCCAAACGAATAACAGACAAGAGACATATTTCGCTACAAGAAACAAACATTAGCCTTCCATCAAATTATCGTTATTGGTCATTTTAGGATTATGGCGTATACCGTAGGTTACCGTGTGTGTTGTTTTATCGTAATCTTTTCCTAATTTGTTTGCTAGTCTTTTCTGTTTTGGATATGTGTGTCATAATGCAAAATGGTGGTCTTTCATCCAATGGGTTTGTCCCTGAAGTGTGAGGTTGTGCAAACAAATTAGTTTAAACCCCCAATTAATTTAAATTTTACTGACCGTTCCTAGGCGGTTTATAACAATCCATGATAAACATCCCTAGATTAATATTTAATATATGTAGTGTGGTTTATGTGGAGTTGCTGTTGTTTTTCCTTGTTTCTGGTTTGTGATTGTTTGTTTTTGTGTTTTATGCATTGGCGTTGACCCTGTGATATTGAACGAGGTGTATGTTTCCTCTTTCGACTACTGGACTTGTTTCAGTAGTTTTTCATATAAATGTTGCTTCACAATTAACAATCGATATCATTTTATTTTATTGTAGTGATGACACATCTGGAGTCCGTCATTTTACGGATGGCGTCGGGACATCCTATGAAGAATAGGTGCCAATAAGCATGCCAACACCGCCAAGATAACCAATACTGGTAAAAACTCATTATCAGTATTTACTAGGGATGCATACGAATATTCGAATATTCTATAAAACGTTTGGTATTCGAATGTCAAAATCGGTATTCGAATATTCGATGTTTTGTTGTTGAATACATATAATAATATAAATATTTTGCCTACAACTCTTTTGTTGTGTTTAAGATTCGTTTGTCGTGTTTTTACAACGATTGACTCATAATGCCAGAGGTGTGAATGTGATGACAATACACTAAACACGCGTCATGTGTCATAAAAAGTCCCCGTAATTTTACAATCACTGGCTGTAAGACAAGTGACACAAAAATCCAATTATTTTCGGTAAATTGCCTCTACCAATTATAAATTTCCGAAATAATAAACCAGTTCCCAAGGTGGTTTGGTTTTTCCATAGTTTTTTTTTGTAGAGGTCAATCCAAGAACGAGGCTGCTCGTTCTACGGAAAGACTCTCCATTGGCGCATAACGCCAACTGATCAGAAATCCATCAAAGTTCACGTTGTTTACAAATATGAAGGCAGACGAATTTAAATTAAAAGGTTTTGTTTTTTTCTTTGTTCATAATGTATTACTTTGTGTCTTTCTGAAATGAGGAATTTCAGAGGCTCATTTGGTGAAATTCAGGGTCCGCCGCGCGTAGTGGTTACGACAAAGTAGGGCTCAAATGTCCCGGCTATAACTTTAGCGAATATTATAATAGTTAACTACAACTTTTCAAAAATGTATTATGGTAATCGAATATTCGTTCGAAAGAATTACCGAATATTCGAATATCAAATTTGCCGTTCGTTTACCTCGCTAGTATTTACATTCAAATCGCTATTTGATTGTTACATTGTTGAAAAGTTGTTTTTATTAAACCCTCTCTGATCATAATTATATAGCTTATTGCCGTATTTTCGATTTTTTTATAGGATGACTGATTTACACTGCGGAAAATGGTTGAATATACGGGAAAGAACGGTCCCGTACATCTTGAATACACGGGCGTGTTCGGACCCGTATATCCACATGTACGGACCCCGTATATTAATTAATACGTATACGGAACACCACGTGTACGGACTTCCGTATATCCATTCCCGTATCTTTGGATATACGGAGATATTTTAATTTCGAGAAAAAATGTGCAATATTTTTATGCTATTTAGCGTGTTTTTGAAGAAATACACATTGTATCCATAGAATGTTTGACAAAATATATATGGATATACGGACCCCGTACATGCAACGTGTACGGGATGGATATACGGACCCCGTACATGCAACGTGTACGGGATGGATGTACGGACCCCGTACATTCAACGTGTACGGGGTGGATATACGGACGTCATACAACGTATACGGGATGGATATACGTACCCCGTACATGCAACGTATACGGGATGGATATACGGACCCCGTACATGCAACGTGTACGGGATGGATATACGGACCCCGTACACGCAACGTATACGGGATGGATATACGGACCCCGTATATGCAACGTATACGGGATAGATATACGGACCCCGTACACGCAACGTATACGGGATGGATATACGGACCCCGTACATGCAACGTGTACGGGATGGATATACAGACCTCGTACATGCAACGAGTACGGGATGAATATACGGACCCCGTACACGCAACGTGTACGGGATGAATATACGGAGCCCGTACACGCAAAGTGTACGACGTGTACGGGATGAATATACGGAGCCCGTACACGCAACGTGTACGGGATGATTATACGGAGCCCGAACACGCAACGTGTACGGGATGGATATGCGGACCCCGTACACGCAACATGTACGGGATGGATATGCGGACCCCGTACACGCAACGTGTACGGGATGGATATTGGACTCCGTACACGCAACGTGTACGGGATGAATATACGGACCCGTACACGCAACATGTACGGGATTGGAATACGGACCCCGTACACGGATGAATGTACGGACCTTATACGGGATTGACAAAGAAAGGGTTTGACCGTGTTAGACAAGAATGATAAGAAATAACAAATACATGCTCTTTTTTTATAAACTTTATTTATAGACATAGGAAAAGCTACTATTTATATAAATTCATAAGATTTAAAAATATCATGTTTGAGTAATCAATATTTAATGTCATTCTAGATCTGCCTTAACATAATCATTTCATTGTGGCATTTGCTCAAACAAAATGGTGTATGATTAAAATTCCACTGCCTTGTCAAACAACAATTTATACAGGCTGTTAAAACAAACGTCCAGAAAACATAACACAACTAATATGAGTTCCACTCCGCGATCTCTTGGCTTCAGGCATTAGGTCAAATTGCGCACGGTCACTGAAAAAAGAAATTATACAGACACAACAATTTTGCAGATTTGATATAATACAGCAATATGGCAAATTCATCACCATGAAGTTAGAAAACCCCGAGATAGAAAAACCATTAGAAAATGTGACACAACCTATATATGTCTAAGTCTAGAATTGTTAAAAATGCACTCTCAAAGCATTAAAAACTGTAATCTTTGGCAGTGTTTTAGCAATTGACTGTGATCTTTGTGCTTGAATTGAAGGAATTTATACAAAAGTTAGCTAAATCTGAGACAAAATATTTTATGTCAAAACGGTCAATCTGAGAGAGTGCAGCTCTAAAAAATTCAACCAGTCCATTCCCAGATGTGATGATAATACATAAACATAAATCTGTGTTGTACATGACATTTCTATGAAAAATTGTCAATGTATGCCAACTAATATTTAATCAAAGTAAATTCAATACATAGCTTGTATTAATTTATAAAGGCATACATATTTATTATTTTGTTTCCCCTCAAAATTCTACCAGCGAGCCAAAAATTGTCTAATGTCAAAATGTCAAACCTTTTAGATTGCCATCTTTATTCTGATGTGCATTTATTCTTATTAAAAGATATTTTAAGCTCACAATGATGTTCCTTAATTAAAATACCAAACCCACATTTCATCAGAATTAAAGTTTATCCGGTTGTTCAATGGTTCACGTTCGAATTATAAATACCTATGCACGGTTCACAGACATAATAACTAAGTATCGGTGTCCCATCAAAAAATAAATAACTATTATATCTTATAATATGCTAGCTCGTAGTCTTACCTCATTATTGTTGGGTATTCTTCCTTGTTGCTATTTGACTCATGTAATAACACAGATGATATGGATTCTCGCGCTTTCTGCATTCCGCTGCTACGATTGGCTATTGATTATACGCTCTTGATTGGTTTAATGACCAGCAGCTAAATATTGGCTGAAACTTACACATTTCTTGAAAATTTAAACTAAATATTAAAATTGTTTTATTTTTATTATTATTATTATTATTATTATTATTATTATTATTATTATTATTATTATTATTATTATTATTATTATTATATCAGCGTAAATTGATATTATTATAGTCGCATAAATATGCATAGCAAAAAAGAAAAATTGATGTTGTATGGCTAAAAGCCAAATTAAGCTCATTATGAGACAAAACGTAAATAAGTAAAAATTGTCAAACTTAAGAGAGTGCAACTTTAAAGATAGGGCATTTTTATTGCAACTCCCTCATACCAATGGATGGGTCAGAGTCAACCTCTATCAATGAAAATCATGCAAACTTGAAATTAATAATTATTGTTCTTGATTTTAATAAGTATTCAGTCTAATTTCTTCAAAAACAGATGCCTCTTATTTTATATATGACATCAGAGCGGATTTTATCAGCATTCTTCAAGTCAGTTGTCACAATTGTTTAAATACAATAATTAGTGAGATAAGGAAGCTGGCTATTTATATATGTATTTATTTTTCATACGTATTTATTTTTCATTATTTTTATTTATATTTTATTCGGTTATTAAATTTCCCGCAGTCTGTCGAATTAATTAATAAGATTTAGAATTTGTGTGTTTTAGTTGTATCTCGTATAGTTTTATGACCCTCTGGCCATGTGTTTTTTCAAAGCAAATGATCATGTCACTAATTGACATAACGCGCGCTGTCAGTCAAACTGGCCGGCCAATACCCGACCGACCAATCAGCGTCCAAATAAGGCGTGGCTTATCAGTCGCCCTTTGTTATCCGCCATGACCTCCGACAATCTGCACTTCAGTAGTCCGCCCGGTTAGCTCAATCGGTAGAGCGTTGGACTCTGAATCGGACAACCCGGGTTCGATTCCCGGGCGGGCCAGGTCACTTCTGTTGTGATTGGTTATAAAATCCTTTCTACGACCATTCGCACTGTACCACTGCCCATGGCATGTACAGAAGTTGTCAGTTCCTTGCAGAGGTGAAGGCACCTAGTACTGGTTCTGCCCAGGATAGGTGTGCGGTGGTCGAACTGTCACTCTGGGACCCTTCAATGTGCTCACGCCGGGACCCGGAGTATAAACTACTAACACCACCTTCAGTAGTATATATATCCGCCCGGTTAGCTCAGTCGGTAGAGCGTTGGACTGTTAATCGGACAACCCAGGTTCGATTCCCGGGCGGACCAGGTCATTTCTGTTGTCATTGGTTATGAAATCCTTTCTACGACCATTCGCACTGTACCACTGCTCCTGGCATGTACAGAAGTTGTCAGTTCCTTGCAGAAGTGAAGGCACCTAGTACTGGTTCACCGCCCAGGATAGGTGTGCGGTGGTTGAACTGTCACTCTGGGACCCTTCAATGTGCTCACGCCGGGACCCGGAGTATAAACTACTAACACCACCATTCAGTAGTATAATACTCTTTTTTTCTAAATATTTATTACAATTGATTTCTTTATGATTGAGAGAAAGATTAAACAAATAACGAGAGCCAAAAACACTGACATTAATATAATTACATTGATTTTGACTTCCTCTGCATTTCTTTTACATATATAATAATAAATGAGTATTAAAACTGCATTCTCACAGATTGACCGTTTTTTTGTCTCGGAATGAGCCAATTTTGCGTAATATTCTGGAATGGAATTCAATGATATAAGACTGCTGACAAATGATCAGATCACAACTGTTCATATTCTGGTTTGAAAATTGAGGTTTTATGGCTAAATGCGTTACAATAATACTAACGTTTTTTAAAAAAAAAACAACTAAATATTTCGGCAGTTTTCAAAACAGTTGAGATCTGTTATTCTGTGAGGTGTCTTTTATGACTGAAATGAAGGCATTGATGCCAAATTCATCAGATGAGACCAAACTTAAAAAAATGTTAAAATTGTCAATCTTTAAAGAGCATCTTTATTTCAACTCCCTCATACTCCCTCATACCAATAATAGGAATCAAACTATGAAGAAAGTAAGCTAACAATTAGAGCCATTTTCAATAAAATTAAGATCAAAACAAATCTGGTTTCTTCAAAATTATAACTTAATGCAATTTTAATAAAATGCAATTAGAAAACTTGAAATTGATGAATATTTTTGTTGTGTTTAATAAGTAATCGGTCTCTTTTGACGCCTTATCTTAGATATGATCTTCTTTTATCAGCATTCATCAAAGCAGATGTCACAGATAATTTAAAATCGTTTGAATACAATTTTAAGTGAGATAAACCTGCTGGATATTTATTTACTTATTTCATTCATTTATTTACCATTATTCAATGGTGTGTTTCGTAGATTTATGACCCACTGGCCATGTGGTTATGAAAACAAATGATCTCCGCGCGACATGCCTAATTGAAAAGGCCATAAAAGTACCCGCGAAAAAGATAGTGATGACACTTCTTAATTATATTAGGTGCCACCTTTCAATACAAAAACAACATATATAAGTTATGCACCCAATTTCTTCGGTTACCCATAAATTGAAACAGTCGTCTGTGGACTTATCTGAAAAATGAATTAGTTAATTCCTACGATTTACTAGAAGTGATATAGCCTTATGTGTTTATATTTACGAGGGAACCGATGTTTCGAACGACCCGATTTTCAATTCGCCCGTCGGTTATGAAATATATTTCAGTGTATTTTAAGTTTGAAGTCGTCTGTTTACGAAGACACCGATTATGTGTTGCGTTGTGGAAATCGCTTATATGTTCAAAGGCTGTCGTATACTAAATATAAATTTTTAAAGAATTATCAATAAATTAATAAATAGAAATTTCATTTTTACAAAATTGCCATATTGCAAAGCAAAGTGACAAGTAGGAATTATTTTCATAGATTCCGATGTTGGATCGACATGGTAGTGTTTATTCATAATCTTATTACTCATTTACATTTCTCGCAATTAACTTCTCGTCATTATCATCTCAAATGCCCATATCAACTATTATCGGTCATGGGTTAACAGTAATAAACGGTTTTTCACACATTATCAAATTGAGTTTCAACTGTCATTGCAATTTTTACAACTTGCGAAAATTTTAACACCTAGCAAATGTTCGTTTATTTTGGAACAAGCGTTCGGGAAAAAGTGTGAAATTATGACCTCGAGGGAGCCATAAGGTTATGTGCACGATTTGTATACTTGGGACCGAGGATATTGCTCGACTGCTCGACATAATTAGGTTTCGATGCAGCGTGGGTATATTCTATATGAAAATAGAAGGAAAAAGTTCGAGACCAAGATCCGACCTCGAGGGAACGCCGGTTCTCGAACGACCGCTTGTTCGAGGGAACGCAGTTTCACTGTAAGTCCTAACATTTAGGAGTGAACCCCTCCACTCATAACCTATATGCCCCATTGGTATATTCAGCATATACGGGGAAACTAAACACTAAGCATGTACGGGAAACACAACATGTCCGTGTATCCGTTTTGTACGGGTAATGTTACTTGTATATTTCCGAACATCCATAATATAAGGGATTTGTACACGCCAGTTAATTTTATTCTTCTGTATCATAAAGATATTCTTGTTTCTCAAAGTAACACGGAAAAATGTATACACGTCAATGGTATAAATGTTGTTCGTATAATATATGCTGTCAAATGATAACAAATTTCCAAACTTTTTTGCAACATGGATGTACGGGAAAAAGTACATTTCCGTGTACGGGAATTGTTACTTTTCCGTACACTTACCGTGTACGGGAACTTGTATATTTCCGTACATCCATAATATACGGGAATTGTACATGCCCGTATATTCATCGTGTACGGGAATTGTTACTATTCCGTACACTCACCGTGTACGGAACTTGTATATTTCCGTACATCCATAATATACGGGAATTGTACACGCCCGTATATTCATAGTGTACCGGAATGGTATAATCCCGTATTTTCAAAGTGTACGGAGACCGTACATGCCCGTACACTCAAGGTATACGGAGATGTACGGTACCGTACATCCATCAAAATAGTAAAAGTACCAGTCCTTAGTCAAATCACTCAGCATTGTCGTATTTAATTATTTTTTAGTATTCAGACCTCTTTCTAATTCCACAAAAAGCAGTCAACACGGATTCAAGCATAAATTTTCTACAAATGTGATTTTTACTAACACCTTCTAATTTTCCTAAATACAGTGATTTTTTTTAAGTCAATGGTATATATGTTGTTCATATTATACATTTTGCCAAAGTAAACACGTAGAGACCTAATTTGATTACAGAATTCATGTTTTTATTATAACATTGATGTACGGGTTAGTACACGCCCGTACATCAAATCCCGTATACTCAAGATGTAGGAGTTTTGTGAATATACGGGTCTGAACACTCCCGTATATTCAACATCCCGTACACTAACCGTACACGATGGATATACGGATTTCAGTACATTCCCGTATATTTACCCATTTTACCCAATGTTAACCATTGATTGAACATCAAATATATGATTTGATGATTTATTTGAAACTTATTTTTTTTCCAATTTTGGTCAGTTAAATCATGCCATTGGAAAAATAACCAACTGTAACTTGTCATCCATACAAATACATAGTTAGAAATTTTACTTGAAGATTTGTGATTATTGTTCTATCAACTTCTTCAGAGACAAGTGGTCGGGTTCTATCCTGTAGTTTTATTTGAATTATCCATGACTAGTATATTGCCCAGCCTTTATGTACACTACCTTGGAGTTATAACAAGTTTGCTGATAATGCTTCATTTTTACCGAACTACTTTATGTTTCTGTTGAATACGAAGGTTGAATAATTTCTAGCTGCTCGTGGAGAGAACGCGTATCGGCCCTCGACATACTGATTTACATCAATTTCTGTTTCAAACAAATTGTCTGGATTAATTTATAAATATTTCCCGTAAAACTGATGTTTTTCGGTCATTTCCAAGTGGCGTTGAATATGTTGAAGTCATCATTAAATTTAGGCACAAGTAAAAAATGCAAGTCCAGATAAAACAAAATCCCAGGAATATGCCGAAACCCATGTGTCCGAACTATCACATTTTTATTACTTTTTGATTAACAATGGATCAATTTCATTCCAATCCTTTTACAATTTAAATGTTAATGATTGAAAACTTTTCGAAAAGTAATAATATTAAGCCAACATATTAAGAGTAACATGTATCTAAATTTTGTAGTTTTTAACTTTTCTACGAATTTAGAAAGCTATAAAATAATCAGAACAATTCGATCAATTCTAATATTTCAATGGCAAAGCGAGGAGACGATGAAACGATGATTTAGCAATGCAAGTTATGTGGCTTAAACAATGTCATAAAGAATCGATTACAATGTTGGAACATCATCAAGCTATCCCATGAGGTTGGTCTTAAGCTTAATTAAATACTTTAAATCTCCTGGATTATTGTAAAGCACTCGACTTATCAGTGTATGAAAAAGGAACAATTGCCATGCTAGGTACTAAATCGGCATTTGTCCCCAATTCAAAGGCAGCCGTATTGTATACATGATTAGCAAAACAGATTTTTTACCGTTTACATGGCATTCAATATGTTACAGAGCAAATAAAGAAACCAAACAATTATCAAGGATTGATTGCCTACTTAAAGTGTCTAAAATGGGGATACTTTCATCCATATTCGTCTACAAAGCTTCCTTCTGTGTTTTACTTTTAAACCAATTTATATCCATTTTTCTAACATGTCATTTGTTTACACCTGCTGACATTCAATCATCGTTGCAATTTTATTTTCAGACAACATTAACAGGAGAATATGTTGTGTTTTAATAGGAGTTTTAAAACATATACTGCTTTGACTTTTATTGGGGAGTGCCACTAACATACACATTACGACAATGGTTCAATGAGAATGTTTGTCGACGGTGAAAGTATGTAAAACGGCCTGACTACCAGACTCAACAGAAAACCCCTGCTCAGTAATTTCTTTTGGATATAAATATGTATTTGGTTTAGTGCTATAACATATTATGTAAGTTAGGGCAGGAATATAAATAATAAGATAAGAATAAGATTATAAACAATTTACATTTCGAACTCTTTCAGTCTTTGAGAGTAACTGCACGATTCTATGAACTAACAATGTCTTGCACTTTCGATTGACTACTTCAATAATGATACTGACACTCATATGTTAGCATTTCTGCCCAGATGTTATGAATTGTGTAATTCACTGTTTTATAACAGAACAAGATTACCAGAAATCCAAACATAAACTTGTGACGGCGCGTATAAGGTGATGGTGTGCGGCAAAATTGGCCTTTATCTTTATTTAAGGCCAGGGTGTGAGGGAAGAAATCGTCCAAAATTCTAAACTATTAAGTACATTAGTAACAATATGTTTGTACCGTTTTTTAAAAATTATACCTAAAAACTTCATTATTTAATAGAATGCATAGGTATAGTTTAACCTCATAGTACGACAGATTGTTTATTGACACTCACAACGCCACTTGGGATCAGCATAAGCTGTAAACAGGCGAATAACAAATAATTATTGGATTTATGAACTTTGCGTTTCATGAGCGTTTTTTCTCTGGCAACCAATGTACGAAGTTACATTTAAATATATTGTTACGTTTTAAGTTATAAACAGAACAAGGTTAAAGCCGAATCAAACGTCGCCGTTGACAATGAGGCAAATTTATAAAGTCAAAGATGTTTAAACAAAAAATTCAAACTCAATTACTTTGTTGCTTTCTTTCCATTACATGTAATTGACCCTAACTCTTCTTTTCCCTGGAAATGTACCATTTTGCCTACAAAGTTAAGGAGGTTGGCCTGTTTTGTAATATAAACCTAAATCCATTTCCTATTATTTCATAGAAACCGATTATCACTGTCAGTTTCCTGTTGTTTTGTCAGTTGAGTTCAGACCTTGGAAGAAAGTTTATGTCATTAAGTGAGCTACGTTTTTTTTTCTACGTGTTTTGGTGTTCATTGCCAAAGCATTTAAGGGCATACTAGTGCTTCCTTCAAAAAACTTATTAAATGAACCTTCGTAATCACACAATACAATCAAATTAAAAAGAAGTGAATGCAATTATACGGACATTACAAAAACTAACATAATAATTATGTATTGTCTCGAGGAAATTTGTTCACAATTTAAAACTATACTGTAAACTACTAGGACGGGAAAGAAGTCACACATAAAAATAAACCCTGTTCAGACAAACGACAGTAAACAAGACATATATGAAGAACACCACACTACACAAATACAAACACCACACACAGACCACACACGCATCAAAATAGCTATAATGTAACAATAAGAATGATACATAATGCATTAATTCATGTTGACCGGAAAACTTTAGAAACCAACTGACATATAGATCTCCGTCACCGCGGTGTAGTGGTTAAGGCGTCTCACAACAGGGCTTGTTCTGACATAAGCGGTTGCCGACTTAGCAGCTAGTTAAATCGTGAGGTACAGATTGCCTTCCTGCCAAGCGCCTGATAAATGGGATATAAATTGGGGTAAAGATGTACACGAATATAGCTGTCGCATAAGCCTGGAAACGGTGACACTATAATAAACAAACACTTTACTTTTATGAGCTTGATACTAAAACAATTCTTATTCCAATATTTGTAAGTGGCATTAATCTATGCTAAATAGCTGCAAAGTTACGGCTACTGGCACATTGTAGTTTCTTTACAATGCTTAAAGGACAGGTTCTCTTGTGTTAGCCACTTGTTCAATATGAATCTGGACATGAGCAAGCGCACTATGGGTTAACACTTGACACAAGTTTCAGTAATTTATTTCATAGTAATGGTCCTGTGTTGACAAATTATATTTTAGTTATTAAAGGGCAATAACACTTGTGTACGACAAATGTTGCAAGTACACTTATGTTATGCACACATCTCATTTCTTTTTTTCAAGAAATTACACAGTAATGGCTCCGAATATACGTTTGATACGACCCACTCGTATACGTTCATGAAACATCTAATCATGATATGCACGATAAGTTTAATGTATGCTCACGTAAACACGCCAAAGATTATCCAGAAAAAAAGGTAATGGTCTCTTCAGCTCGGGGTCAAACGTGTTTTGTGTTTTCCGAATTTTAAGTGAGGGAAAGGTGTGATGCGGAATAAAATGGCGGTGTTCGAAGATATTTTTGTGTTTTGGGAGGATATTTTCATATGGTAAGTAAGTTTTATCACTTTTCTCGCAATAAAAAACGCCTACCCTGAGGCCACACGCGTAAGCTTTTTTCCCTTATTAGCCTATGTTTCTAAAGACATTAACAAAAAAGTTAAAAATTAAAACGGCCGCGCTTTTATTTTCAATAGTTCTACTTAACACTTTAGGTTAAAAATCAGTAAATAGGCCGGCAAATATAAAAAGGTCATTTAAAGGACAAAGTGAACACTTTGACAGACAAATAATTTGACTTTATGCTTTTTGGATCTTTTTATTCCCATGTTTCTCATACAACAAATTGCATATGTCAGGAAAGAAATATTTGTTTCCTATTCTTTTCAGAAATATTCGACAAGAAGCATTGCTAACTGTCATTTATCAGTCTGTAAATTATATTCGCAGATCCCATCGGATTTAACAGTATCAAGCTGTATTAATAAATCAGTTCGTTTTTAGATTGACGGCTTTAAAAATAAAAATGATATGTTTGAATGATTAAGTTAACATAAAAAATATGCACTAGTACCCTTTCAAACTGACAATTTAAAACAACAGTATATCAGTTTTCTTTTGATATAATACCCCGTGCTCTTACATTTCTTTCTTTCTTTTCTTCCATATCTTTTCAGTCTTGAAAAATGATAGGTCTATTACAAGCGACAGTCCGTTACAATGTATCTGCCTGGAAAAAGAGATTGATATTAATATAAGAAACTGTGCAAAATTCTACGAATGAAGTCTGAGTTCAGAGAGTTCCGTCATTTATAAAAAATCTACAGTTTTTCACCGGTACACCGTACACCACTTGACGTGATTGTGCTTAGAAAGTATAGTTTCAGTGACACTTATTTTTAGAGTTGCCAAGGTCACCAGCGCTTAGGGATGCCAATCACCCTGCTGTAATTATATGGTAACTCTTGAATGTAATCATTAACACATTATCTATATAGTACAAGAATAGTTAAAAGAGTTAAAAACAAACATATTTGAATGCCTTTGATATTGCATAAGAACCCACTACAATTATATACTTATTATATAAACGTCTTGTGATTTTGGATACGATTGGCTTTACAACATTAAAAAGGAAAAGTGCGAAAATAACTCGTGTTTCGAGTCATTGTTTCATCCAAACTGACTTGCCTTATTTGTTTTATTTAACCAGTTTTATTTTAATTTATTAGAACATGGTCTTCAATCAAAAATTATAATCCCTCTTAGCAAAATTAGAAGCATGTAATGATTTTGCGTCTGTGTTCGGAATCTCATAATTCTGATTAGTAGTAGTAGTAATAGCGTTTTTCCCTCATAACAAGAAACAACCGTAAATTATCGCCCATTCGGACATGACCTAATATCACTGAAAAAGGTATTGCCCAGATGTAAAACAAAACTCATTTTGTTCCCAGTTTCCCGACCAAACCTAAATTTTTGAGGCCGACCCAATTTCTTTTATTTTCTGTTTCAAGAGACCAAACATGAACTCGTGTTTCACTGACTGATCCTAGGCGGCAATCCCATTGATTATTGATGAAACTTTTTTTTATGCGTGTGTGGTCTGCTTGTGGTGTTTTTTTTATTACTCTCGTTCCGTGCCGTTGTGCCATAAACAAGGGTAATACTAAAATAGCTAGACGTTTTATTGTTTATTTACACATTTTCATAAGACAAAAAACACCATACAGAAACCTATATAGAACATTTCAGCTTCACATAAGAGGCTCCCCGTGAGCATTAGATAATCATTAAGTATATTTCATACGATTCATTTTTATTATTTTATTCCTATGTCTGGATAATATCAGCAGGACACCAGAATTGTGCATACAGGCGATCAGACTGATGGTGTCTTAGATATTTATATTTCCAGATAATAAGTTCATATGTCGAATGATTTAGTTCTTCTCTCTTAACGTGTATCTTGTATTTATTTGTTTCTTCCACAACAAATTGTCCATTCGTTCTCATAACATATCAAATGAAATTTCCGTTCTTCTTAAAATTGATTTAATTTTCATTGGAATTTTCAAAAAAATGTCTGTTACGCCAACTGTTTAAGGTGATGGACAAAAAATTGTACTAACATGTACTTGCTTATTCCACATTCCGTATTGTTTCCTACAAGTGTTTGGCTGTTTAGCTCAATTGTAAACGTTTCAAAACGTTGACAATACCAAAATGAGAACACTTAAAGTCACATTACTATGTCTATTGTATAGTCTGGAGCACTTTAAAACAAAGAAATAATCATATTGGCAAAACACTTTTTTCGGTAAAATTCCAAACATTGCATTGTGGAAGGTCCTTACACCTCGGTGTTGGTAGACTAATTCTATTAAGATCAATACTGTGAAACAATATCAAACTGTTATATATTATTATGAAAAATTTGTTTTAATAAACAGTCGATATTAAATTTATAAAAAACTATTTTGATATCTGACACGATTATTTTGTTTTTCAAAACGAACCAAAACATGACATTTTGTGAAAACATTATAAAAGTAAACGGTAACCCCCAAAGAGTTACATATCCTTTTAATGGCCTTCAACAGTGTCAAAGTGGATGGGGTGCCAACACTTAAATCGTTTCAAAAGTTCATGCTAATTTAGTTTTAAAAAAATGATCTCCTTAGGGTGTGAAATATACATTCTCTGTGACATGTTTTGAGGTAGTTAGGAGTTGACCAAATTTGACGAAATTATATTTTACTGCATCTCGCTGTCAAATTCAGCAGAGATAACCTCTTTCATAAGATACAATCGATTAATTCATCATCGACGTTGATCTGTCAGGCTCTGTGTCTACCTTGTTTTGTTGCAGTATCCCTATACACACTAGGGAGTAGTGTGTATAATTTGCATGTGCAAGTCGCTGCGTACATATCAAATGTAAATTTTCGTGGTAGATAACCCCAGTATATTGGAGAAAATGCGCATAAACTGCAAACGATGCATGTGTCGTAACAGATGTGGGACATCATTAAGTATGATTCAATGGGTTGTACACAACTGTATCAATTGTATGTATTTTTTTACTATTCTATTGTGTTCTTGCAATTCTTTAATCTGGTGTCTAGTCCTCTTTAATTTAATGCCAAATAATTCAAAGGCGTCGAAGATTTTTGAAGGTTTACAACAATTCCTGAAGATAAAAATAAATCCGTGACCTCTCGTACAACTTTAAAGACAATAACAAAACAAACTTTTCAATGTTCGTTAAAGAACTATGTCAATTAAACAACGAGCAAGCAATTTGACGGCTTTACAATAAACCCAGTCGCGAGGAAGCTTACAAAGTTTAAATTTTATCCCAATTGTCGAAGACGACTAGTCTTTTTTTTCAGAGGTATCTTTTTCCGTCGATGCGATTCGGAAATACCTAGTCACATGGTTCATGATCGGTAGTGTTAAAATTAGTTTAAAGGGCAAAACCTAACACCGCCGTCAAAAAGAAAATCAATGCTATGATAAAAGCTTGAACTTTTATCTCAGAAAAATAGAGACAAGCTAAAGCAGCGGCTTTAGCTGTCGTTTACCACTCACCAGTGTTATTTGGAGAGGACCAACAAATGACAAACAGGAAAATAAGGCGATTGGAATTATAAAGAAACAATTTAAACAATGAATAACAATGATTTATGGGACAACAACTGCATTGGGGGAAAGTAGATTTGTTTGTACCCATTAGAGTGTAAAGTATGTTTACACGGTGTTATTCTAATATATAGATATTGGTTTTGGAAAACAATTATAGGTCTGATTAGAAAATTAATCAACAGACACTTTAAATAGAAAGTAAAACTCCAGATAATTATCCCTGATAAAAAAAAATGGCCAAACTCTCCAGTCTCGCATATCCATAAAAATTCTTATATTTCAACTGAATTGCAACAACACTCCCAATATGAATTAAAGATTCTCAGGGAATGTAAGAATACACTGAAATCTCGTGATCCAGTCAGGATATCAGCACGTCGCCATAACTTGCAATACCTTATTCATCATTTACCATATTACATGTCTGAAAACGAAAACGAGTTGCTTTTTGTACAAGTCTGCACATGATGAAGATGAAATGTTCATTCAATTATAAATCATGATTATCAGTTTTGAAACAAACTAAATTGAAAACCATGATATGATATTTGAAACTATGAGCTAACATTTGTAATGTAAAGTGAAAGTTATGTTTTAATCAAGTTCGTTGAGCTTTATAAAGTGTTCCTGAAAATACAAAAATGTTCATACACATGTATTAAACCCCAAATATTAAGACTTTCCAATAAGTCTCTTCGAGGTCCATGCATTTCGATAAATGGTGTTAAATATTAGAGCAAAATATGTCTCTAAACAGTGATTTGCATTAGTTAATTGTAAATTGTACATGATTTTAACGACATGGTAATAAACCTTGACTTTTTCTTTGTGATAATCTCCATAGAGTCAGATTTAAGATGCGCACTTCATATAGAAGACAGAAATATTGTATGTTTTTATACCCACTAAAAAGGAAATTGTTGCTTTCAAAGCTTATATAAAACGATTAATAAACCTGAAACCTGTCTAGACTTTGCAAAAGGCAAAATTGTGGGTTCATTATTTTGCCAAGGACGATTGGTTGTGGAATAACAACTTACTATTGTCAGTATTTATTTTTCATGTAAATTATGTCTGCGTTTAATGACAAAGACGTGCTAATACTGACCTTGTCGGAAGTGCAACTATTTTTACCCAATGATATAACCTATTAGGAAAACGTTTCTCAACATTACTTGATAAATATATTTTTCAGACGCGCAAGTTTTTTTCAGAAGACATCTTGTTTGAATTAACTTGGTATCATTCTCTCAACACAAGGCATTTTCGAACGAGAAAAACTATTTGAAAATCCGAATAATGCTAGCTTTGTTTGAGTGATAATGTTCGAGTTATTTACTGATTGTTGTCCTTTATCTAGTTCTGGGATGCAAACATTTTCTTCGGGGTTTTAATAAGCTCCGGTTTTATAACAACTGTTCATCAATATTTTATATCCATTACAGTTACAATTTTCTTATCTGCTCATGGACTCACAAGAAATCATTGCTCAGCAGAATCGTGTCTGTATTAATTTGATTGTCGTACACCAGTGCTGTGATGACGAACTACTATATGGTGTAAATGACTCGTGTATTTACCAAATAAAAAGAAACAGGATTTTATTGTGTATGCATGGTCAAATAAACAAAAAAATAAAGTTTTAATTGTCTTCTTTCAAATTAATGACTTTAAATGTTTATTAGACATTTTTTACATTCAGATTATATTGATAATGAGAATGATTCAGGCTGCTATAACAATACTTTACCTTGTTCAAGTGTTTACTTCAAACTGATGCACATTGAATAATGTGTATTAATATTTGGTAGTGGTCTTAATTTGTTTTGGATACTTTTCTGCAGCATAATACCAATCTCTTTTGTAATTCTTATACTTTTCGACGCCGAGCTTACGACTTGAAATGGACATTTACTGTATACTGTTTTAAGAAATTCAGTAGAATTTGTCTAAGATACAGACATATTTCGAACAAAGTCAGTTTCCGACCAGACACAGCTAAACCAACATTTGAACTTAAGCCAAGAGTTCAAATACAATGCAAATTTACAAATACGTTCGTCAGAGACATAGGCAGAGTTTTCGGTTCAGATACAACTTCTTGATCAGTTTCAATGAAGATGTATGCTCACTAGACCTCGTGAAATCAATTTCATCAGTCGTTATTAGAGAAAAGGCAGAACATGATTTATTTCTTTTAGAATTGGAAAGGTTAGCACGAGTATGATAAGTAAGTCGGACAGAATGAACTTTCCATAACAGGAAGTCAAATGCCGGAAATGAAGGATAAAAGAATTATAAAGATATCGAAATTGAACAGGGATTCGTATGGCTACGTCTTCATGTGTGTTACTAGTTGTGCACTGCGTCATCCAGGAATCTATCTTATGTACTTGTTTAGAATTACATGTTTGGCAGCACGAGGAAAGTGATTTAGAACACGCTTGTAGTTTCGAAAGGAAAGTTAATTACAATTAGACTGTTTTAAGCAATAACAACAGAAGTTTTCAAAGTAATAACATATTTCATAAAATGCTTTTAATTTGGAGACCTTACTTATGCCAGAATGACTAAAAAAAACTTGTCGCAATTGAAGGATTTCGAACAGTAAGTTGATTGAATTTCTACTGGAAACTAAACTGGGTGGAATTTTATAATCTGGTGACAATCTCCCGAACCATATAACGCCCTGAATAAAGGATCATGCTCAATATAATATTTTTGCCTTTGTAAAATAAAACGTTACAGAGTTGTTTTTAAGGAAATATTTTAAGGAAAATAGATACTTAAACGTGTTTCGGTGAAGATATTTCGTGAACCACTGACGAGACATATCAACGTTTTCCAATAATGTTCATAAATTCATTATTTTTAATAAATGTTCTTGCCTTTTTATTAAATATATCGTTATTGCTGCTATTTGTTTACATTACTTCACAATGTCACAATAATCAAAGAGCAGAGAAAAACAAATAATCAGAAAGGCAGAGACAGAGTTAAAACAAATGTCAAACAAATGTTGAGATACCGTTTATCAATTAATGTTGATATCGCCATTCTTGACACTCTCGTTGATGTCCAACTCTAGACAAATGAGGGATAAAACAATAACAGGGTTCCGAGTGCATATGATTACCATTCAAGTTACAATTGGTTGTTGTCTCTATGAACTTTAATTCTGAATACTCAACAATATAATTTACGATTGGTTGTTGGCCCTTGGAATCATTCTTATAAAACAGACAGTTGCAAAAGTACTTGAAAGTTCAATTATTCTCACAATCCCATTTTTACCCATCGGTTTTTTTCCTGCCATTTGTATAACTAAAACCACATCAAATTACATATTTAGTAAATTAGTTATATCGAGGAACTAAAGAAGCAGTACACGAGAGGGCTCCTAAGAGACCAGACTCATTTTCGTGCTTGGTCTGTATCAATAACGTTGTACATGCTTCTTTACAAATGTACACGCAAACATGTATTTACTCGTCTGTCATTTAAGATTTCAAACTTATTGTCAACATTCTATAATTAATGTCAGTTCTATTTATATCTAAACGTTAAACAGTTATTAATAACAATGAGGCCAAAATGTTGTGTTTTACTGAATTTAATTTCCGTTCTCATTGTATTAATTGTTAGTAAATGTTTTTATTGTTTTGCTTTGTTTCCGTTGGTGGGGTAATTGCATAAGCTTATTATCGAATTCCCGTGTTGTTCAGGAAATGCAATTTGATATCCAATTTATTATTTACATAAAGGAATGACAAAATGAAAGCTGCATGATTCAAGTAATAGAACATCCTGACTTCGGAATAATTCCATACCATAAGATAATTATAGTTTAACATTAGTTTGTTTGGGAGCCTTTGGAGGGGAGGAGATCAAAGACATACTTGGATTGAAACATTTAGGCTATTGGAGGCTGAGGTCAGCCGAAACAACCATTGAGGAGAAAAAAGGTCATCGTATGCAGATATTCAGAATTCAGTTAAAGATTATTGAAGAGAGTTCTACATTATATTTTTTATAGGTTAGAGAAAGACACGATTCTGTTTAATATCAATTTAACACTGTGGCGTAGAAGGAACGTGCTTTTAGTCATGTCAAGGATAGTAAGGAACACCGAAATACCACTGGTTTTCATTTAAATATTTCAGAAAATCAGGAAATCGATTGCGGCACGCGAAGTTTTTTCCCCATAATACAACAATCTATTCTATTCTTTGTTCCAGACAAAGTTGTCTAAAAAGCTTACGTTAACTATTTAACATTTATTCAATAATTGTACATCTATTTTACATTAGAATAGCAAGTCCTGTTCTACTGTTGTCTAAGCAATTGCAACATTTATCACTATACTTTTTCATGCACGTGAAATTTGGAAACGGAAATTATGAGCTTGCATTAAAAATTCATCCATGTGTATGTAATATTCATTACACGTATGATTGCTTCTTAAAATGATATCTTAGTAGGTATTCTGCTACATACCACAAAAGTTTTGAAGAAACAAAATGAAAAACACTCATTTTGTGTAAAAGCATAAGTCACTAACTCTACCATTCTGGCCACACTAGGTAAAATAAATGGTAATGATTTTGTTTTTGCATCAATTAAGCTATAACCCAAGTCTTTGGATCACAATCATCATTTTACAGTTCAAAACGTATTGAAATGATCATTCGCACATTATTTAAGTAGTTGGTTACATCGATAATTATGTGCGTCAGACCGAAAACACAATTGTATTCAAATTAAATATACGCCTATTCCTTCAAGCAAGCTGAGTCATCGCCTCACATTTACCGATTACATGGACGATGTAAACAGATACCTGAAAAACATACACATCGCTTACGTTGACCACTGCATAACAATATTTCAGCAAAACTATGGAAAATATTAGCTTATGTCTACGAATAATCACATTTATCATAAAAAACTGACGTGCAGAAATGACTGGTTGTATTACTATGTAAAAGGGGATGTCCGTCGTGACTATCAGTACCTTTTTAACTTTTCTGTTTTACGGGTAAACACAAATTGTTGGACATCGCTTTTCCACGACAAATGAATTGGTTATTAAGATGGATTAAGTAATAATTTATTATTATTATTATTATTATTATTATTATTATTATTATTATTATTATTATTATTATTATTATTATTATTATTCAAATAATGAAGACCATATGTGATAAAGATGCTGCAAATGTCTGGAACAAATTAGTTTCATATTTTAGACGGATATCAAGAAAAAATAATCACAGCATTAATTATATAAGCGACCAGTCGTCAATAATCAGATCTTTCATAAATAGGATTTCATTTAATAAATAAACCAAATCATATTCCTATCAACCAATTCGTCCATTTGTCATTTTGCATATAAATAAAAGTCCACCCAGGATGATACATCTTGCCGCTATAAAAGCCGGCAGTACTCTTGGGAGTTTAACATCCTTATACTGTCCTTGTTCGGCGCATTAGAATAAGTGGATGAGTGTTTGTAAACATCAATTTATCCTGGTTGAGACGGTATTTCCACTCTATCACCATATTGTTAATGTGTATTCCCATTAGTGATAAGTACAACAAGGACATAAATGAAAATAGGAAAATGGCGTTTTAACAAACTCTCAATTCTGTCAGACACATGATTAATTTACTTAACCGCTCTGCGTAATTTGTGATGATTATAATGCTTATTATGCTAATTGGTGGGCATAACATATGCAGCACAAAAATGGAAGGAAACTATTGTGGCATATTAGATTCCATAAGATTACCTGATATCTAGATAGCTAGATAACCATCACAAAAATTAAGTGGTTAACATGAAACAGTTCGCGAACGTTAACTGGTTATCTTACTGCAATAATATGCCAATATAGATAACAAACTGACACGCCTCTTAAAGAGTCAATACATTTTAGGAATAAAACACAGTATCACAAAAAAGGAACGGAATCTGCAAGGACAAGCTGAGTAGTTGACCGAGTTTCCTATAAAAAGACACAATGATAAATGACAATTTAAGACACGTATTACGCTTCAAGACACACATCAGTCAACAGTCATCTATCAAAATATCGTTATTGTTCAATGCTGGACTGCCACCTTATGTATATGATTTTAAACAGAACGCTCCGAGTGTTGTCATAGTCTGCGTTTTTCCTTGTTTGTTTTTTTCCTTTTTTGATATGTTTGCCACTCTTTAAAGCTGAACTCGTTTCCTTTTGCCTTAGGGGCTATCCCTGCAGTTTGCATAACGAATAATTACATATCATATAAATGCAATCATTCAAATGATTCAAACTTTGATAATCAAGATCAAATTATATAACATGAACAGAGCTATGTAATGGTAATATTATTTGCCAAAGTAATAAAAGTTTCATGAAATAAAAGTTACATGAAATAAAAACTCAGACTTGACTGTTCGTTAATCAAGGCCCGATTTGATAACTTAGTTGTGGTTTGTGTCAATATCGTTATGATATTATATTACAGCCTTTCTACGAAGACATATAGGCACATAATAATCAGAACAATTCGATCAATTCTAATATTTATCTTGATATATTTGTTTTTGTCATAATTTTTCTGAAAGAAGACCATTAAACTCCGAGAGAAGAGACGATAAAATGACGATGATTGAGCAGTGCAATTTGTATAGTTTAGAGCACGGAGACTGATGCAGTTTGAAAGTATGATGCAGATCCCGGTAGATGCCATTGGCTTACTAAGTAGTTGCCTGTGGCCTCAGCTGGGTAAAATCAGTCTCGACACTGAAAATAAAAACTTTTTATGGGATACTTATCACGTCTATTAATATAATACAAATAGTTATCATGATTTATCGACAATATTTCAACCTATTTTCAAATGCTTAAAACCAATAGGGTTATACTATTGACTAGAAAATTATCTTTTCAAAGCACAATTCGCCATGGAAAAGATACGCGTGAATTAAACTAGCTAAATACCAATTCTAAGCATATTACTGCGTTCTGCACAAAATTGATTATTTTTACATTAAACTGACACATCATTCTTACCGTTTTCCCCCGTTTAGTATGTGTAGGACCGAAGAAGAGGAGTGGATGGCCGGTGTATTGGGGATAAGGCAAAGGGGACGGTGGTGTCGGAAATATGCCAAGAAAAGGTTGCGTTTCCAGTCGACGGACCGACCCTTTCATCGTTAGCTATACCATTAACTGATTACGGGCTTAAAACGTTCGTTTTCTGTAACTGAAATTGAATCCATTCAATACGGTTTAGTACAAAGTAGTTATCAATATCAGACAAACTGAAACACAGTGGATTAGATTAATCGAGTTATAAGGAACTTAGCAGCGTAAAAATCGGGTCGGATGCTTTGATATATCAAATTATTGATTTGAAAGTAAAACGGATAATGAAAGTGAATTGACCATTTTTACTGAGATCTTTTTTTCCGCGTATCATCAGGCGCTCAGAAGATGTAGTCGATAAGACCAATATAAGGCGACCTCGGCGATATTTCGCCAATAGTGTGTATAATTTTAGGCAGTACCTGATACTATTTTAAATAACCAGTAAGATTGGTGTGTCTGTTTGATATAAAAATGATTATTCTCTGCGCAGAACGCAGTAATATGACTAAGATTGGTACTAGTTAATTTATGTCTGAACTGGACGTTAATCTTTTCCATGACGAACTGTGCTTTGAAAGGGTTTTTTCTCTTGTCAATTATATAACCCTATTTGATTTTTAGCTTTATTACGTCCCATGACATAATGAGCAGCCCGCAAAAAGTTGTTTATATTATATAGTTTATATGTTTAATTTTAAGGGTCAAGACTGATTTTTGCCCCAGGCAGCTATTTAAAGTAAGCCAGGGGCATCTGTTTGGATCCGCATTATACTTAAAAGTCTCTGTGTCTTAGAGTTGTTTATTATCAACTTGCTACATAACGATGTCTTTATGTATGGAATCGTTTTGAATATACTTAATTGGAAACAAAAAATAAATATTTGATGCCATTTACGTCTTGCGGTGTGCACACTTTCTCATAGATGATCTTTTTAAGCACGCGGATTAATTCAACATTCCAAAAATAAAATGTGATTTACGAGTAACTATTTCACCAATAAGTTAAAGGCAGATACATATTTTCTAATTATCTTTAGACCATAAAGTCTTTTTGGCGCATTAATATTACTGACATTCTCATGTTTTTAATGTTACGGTTTGATTATAGAATATAGTTAAAAACATTCACTGACAATCTTATGCTAGCGACAAGTATTGCCGCTCCGGGTTATGTCTCACAAAATAGCTAAGCATTCTGGAAAAACAAGCTCGTCATGCCGAAGGGTTTGCTGAAAAAAACTTTTCTTGATAATTGTTGTTACTCGAAAATCTGTGCCCAGAGATTAAATATAGTTTTAGATCCATAAACTAGGTAAAGACGACTATCAATGATGTAAATTTGGAATCGTGATCAGTACAGACATAAGGAAAATATCAAACTTCATAAAGAATCTAATACAATGTTGGAACATCAAACGATCCCCTCAGGTTGGTATAAAGCTTAATTAAAAACTATTTTCTATGTTATATTAAAACGTTTCTGGATTATTAAAAATCATATGATTAAACAGTGGATGAAAAAAGGCTTTATATTCAAATCCGACCTCCACCCTTATCTATAAACAGCAGATTTTTGTACATGATTAGCAAAAAGGTATAATTACCCTTTAAAATACATTCAAAATATTACAGAAAAAGAAAAAGAAGCCTAACAAATAAGGATTGTTTCATTGCTTAAAGAGCCTAATAAGGTATAATTAAAAAGCTTTTAAATTCAAATATGTTCACTTATTATGTTGGTTTCATTCCATTACATGTTATTGACTGAAACTCATCCTCTTTTTCGACCACAAAGCTCCTTCTGTCTTTTACATATCAACTTATTGATATCCATTTTTTCTAACAAGCCATTTGTTCACACCTGTTGGCATGTTATTATTGTCATTTTTAAAATTATTTACAGGGAAACCGGCAGTTATATTTGAACTTTTACACCAGCTGGTATTTAATCATTGTTGTCATTTTTTAAAAACATTTACAGGAAACCTGCAAATATTTTGATATGATTCTTTGAAACAACAATATGCTTTGATTTCAACAAAGTGAACACATACATTTATCTTTAAAAGAAAACACTTATGGAGTGCCACTTACATTCACATTACGACAATGGCTCAATGAAAATGTTTATTGACATCAGAAGTATTAAAATCGAACCCTAATCCACCGACTTCCGTCTCAAGAAGTATTCTTTCATCAAGTCAAGAAGGCTGGCCTATACTATCAGCATAACTCTTAAAAAAGCATACATCGTAGTTGCATACAAATGACCGTCCCGTTTCATATTGTGTCTTGCATATGCGGCAGGCATGGCGTAAATTTGGGTGACTCTTATTTGTTTCACTTGTTGTGTTTTATTGAAACTTTTAACAATACATAGGTTCCTATTAACATATTGACTTCAACCGAACGGAATTAGTAAGGCTTTGATGAATGTTTATTTATTATTACGCGTTCGCGATTTCTCTCTTATGTAAGAGATTGTCTGTAAAACAAATGGAAAAATTTTGTCTTCCGATATCGTATCTAGCGTTTTTTACTGTAAAATCATGGAATCCATGAGAAGACATAACGTTGACATTTATTGATATAGATATTTCAATATTTGTGAAATTTACTCGTCGTTTTGTTAATGCACATTTTGATGAAATTTACCTTTAATGATTTTACCATATTCGGGAGTGTTGGGATGTGAGTGAAGTTGTGCACACAAACTGGTACTCCCCCCCCCCCCCCCAGTAAATTTACATTTTACTGACTGTTCCAAGGCTGTACCTAACAATCCTTGATTAAAACACCTTGATTTTTAATATAGTATATATGCACTGTGTTGTTTGTGGAGTTTTGTGCTGTTGTTGCATGTTATGTGATTATTTTTTGTGATCTGTGTATTGGCGTTTACCCAGTTCCATTGGATGGGGTTTATGTTCAAACTTTCGGTTACTGAGCTTGTTTTAGTAGGTTTTCAATATACAAACTTTGACGCTCTGTTTCTTTAGTTTCTGTTTGCGCCTTCATCATTGTGCCTTGAAACAGGAGTTTGGTTAATATCTAGGCAGCCTAGCTTACCCTTGTAGTTGTATCCTTGTGTTATACTATTTTAAGAACTATAATTTTATCAGCATTAGTGTCCGGTGCATTTAGGTTAAGGTAGGCACGTTTTTTTAATGATTCATTTTTTGAACTCTTTTTTGAATTATTGCACGATGTGACAAACAGGGAAACCTACGACGTCTTGCACTTAAAATCGTAATAATGCTGTCCTTCCGGTGATAGCAAGGAAACCAACTCTTTTCAGATTTGTGTATTTTAGAAATTTTAGAAATGATCGTAAGAATTATGAATTAATAAATATTTTATTTATTCAAACGGAGTTCGAACTAGTCATAGACGATGTTAGTATAAACTTGATATACAAATGGGCAAAACGTATCATCACATGACAATACATACAACATATAACAGAAACAAATTAAGAAACCAAAACTTTATTTGGTGACAGTGCTTAACAGATGACTGTGCGTAGAAAGATTGGCTTTACTCTTTATTAAGAGGCGGATGTGCGTGGTTGCGAATAATTGTTCACAACTACAGAAACTACTTTTGTTGTTGAGTTGTCCTCGTTATACGTATTACAAATAGTTGATTGACACTTACAGTCTTTGTGAAATACTGATAATGTCACTAAGGACCAGCTTAAACGCTATTCTATTATGAACAAAGTGTGCAGCGGAGCTCATACCAGTGCTCGTTTGTTATTTAGTTATCAGTTTAAATAACTTCTCAAGTAATGAAACCTGATTATGAGCCTTTTATTTTTTAAATGCGAATTGTCTCTGGCAACATGTGTACCAAATTTCTATAACCATATTGTGTTGTTTACGAGTTATGAACAGGTTTAAAGTCGACTCCAAAGACTTTGCCGACGACGCAAAAGCAATTATAATATATCATATTTATCTTTAAAAAACAACAAATAGACGCGCTGAATTTCACACTGTCATAATGAATATTCCAAAGGACATGAGAATGATTACACCATCGGCATAAACCACATATACCCTAAAATTTATGTCTTTAATTAAAATTCGGTTATATTAGGACTGTCGTAAATATTGGTAAGAATTGAAACGGATGAAATTTTAATTGCTTGAACAGAAATTGAAATTATCAATTTTCTTTTTACTTCGTGTATTATTTAGACATTTTAACAACACACACAAGACATTTGTATGAAGCAATACGTTAAATTATTCTCTGGGGTTAATTACAAGTACACTATATATTTAAAAAGTCAAAGGAACATACCACTTAAAAAATAACCCCTTTAGAGAACTGAAGTTGATTACAATAATGCGTTTAATATGTATAAACATTTTCTCACAAAATAAGTAAGGTGATGCGTTTATGAGTTGTTACCATTAAAGGGTGCCGACCATTTCCATCAGATATTCTATTAATTTACGTTTTATTAGTTTTTAGGATGTGCTCCAATATTTTGTTTTGTTGCATTGTTTCTGTTTTCTTTTGAGATATCCGTTTAATAATAATTATTGAATAAAACTATCTTGATGTATAAGTATGTCATGAGTTACAAACAGCATACCATTTCACCTAGTTTGTGTCAAAATATAAGACTACAACTGGACAGTATTTTGTTTCCACAAATATATATTAAATGCATATTTTTCAAATATTGCCCGGAAAAGGCTGTAGTATACATCTTATCCCAAAAATATTGTATAAAAATACATTTGATTTGCAATGACTCTTATTCATCAATTTTCAGGAAATTGTGATTGAGTTTGTTTGATTAGCCCTGCATCGAATCCCAGAAATTTTTACATTATCAATATATAACAATATAATAGTCAAAATTCTATTTAAAAAAGTTATATAGATTTCGAAACTGAGGGCCAACCATTTTGGTTTTGGTATAATTTGTATAATATTTTCATTTATAAGACTTCTGACATTTTTAAAGGACATTATCTCAAAATTAATCACAATAAACTGTTTTTGTTTATTTTGTGAAATCAAGTGTAAGTATGCAAATTTGCTAACTTCAATAAAATATTTAAACTTTTTACACTTTAATTATTTTGAGAAATTGGGTAGTTGTTTAAGTTGTTTTTCATTAAATAAAAGGTAATAAAAACTATTGCATTAAAGGCCCGATCTTGCACGTGTACCCATACACTAAAGTGCACACATTACATAAGTATCAATAATTTTTCTTATAAAGTTAAGGGCACGTGACGGACTTTACTACTTTATGAAGAGTAACTCATAAATGGTTGAACATGTCTGGCAGTTATAAAATTTGCCAGACGAATTTATTTATGAATTTCAAATGTAGATTGAAAAACTTCTTTGAAAAAGTTTAGTTGTTTCGTATCCAACACGAGGCTGCTTAAATTACGCTCGAGGTTATGTTGCACTATACAATATGAAGTTACACTATTTTTTTAACGTAGCAAGATCTCAAACCTCCAAGACAAAAGCACAATGAGGAAAATTATAATAATATAATGCCTCGCAAGTATAGACCATTTTATGAATGACTTTAAAAGTGTGATCTTGCATACATTAAAGGGCGATAACTTTTGTCTTGTGACCTAGTCTTAATTAGATTTTAAGCGTGCACCATCTTGCTATTCCTATACATATATATTTCAAAACGGACGGACGGACAACGCCAAATATACCTATTACTAGGCTGAAGAAGAGTTGAATTGCTAAAATGTGTTCTCGATCATGATGAGCTAGTGTAGCATGCTGGTGTCCGTACATGGTTGTGCTCGCCAATGGTGATTATTATGGAGGAGAGTTGGGTGGGCCAGTGAAGTTATCCATCATCTCATCTGGAACTCTTCAGCTGATAGGTTCGAAACCTGAGCCGAGAGATCTTCCCTGTATGTCAATGGAGATAACTGCGTACGAGAGTGGGGTCAGTTGTAGTATTCTGTCGTCCGTAAGTGCGGCCCGAGATCGTTTTTTTATCGTTAATTGAGATCACTGCCTGTGAGATCTGTTGGGCTAGTGTAGCCATCATGCATCTCCTCCGATGTCCCTTAACTTATTTTTTTTTTTAAAAACTTTGGATGAAATTTATTGCATTGACTTCTCTTATATTTTATAAAAAATAGAAGAAATCTGTGTGTAGTGAGTTTTGCCTTGTCGTCTTATAATTTGTTTATATATCAATCAATTAGTTAAGGAGTTATAGTCTGTTAGTAAGCCTGCCCCATTAGTTATGTGCATTATCTAAATCCTTTTTAGTGGATTTGTCCATCGATGATGTATTACAAATGTGTGTTTTTGTATACTCAGGGTTGCCATCAAACGGTTCAATTCACTTCATTTAATCAGAACTAGATATAGAAACATATGATTTTGTCTATGCGGGTACTGGAAGGCTTGATTTTTATTCTTACGGTAACATAATATGTTACGGTAATGGTTCAAGGTAATCAGTACCCAATAACATTAATATTTTATGCGGTTTATAAAATATTGTTACAAGATATTAAAGAACGTCCTCGATATTTAAATTTGGTAGTTTGTATAATGAAAATTCTTACAAAACTGGGTTTCTTTTATGACTGGCTATTTGCATGGTGTGAATAATATCCCACTGTTCTTGTTGCTTTTGAAACAACGTGTCAGGAATACTTTTATTCAAGTCCAAGGAAGGATAAACGACCCTTCTAGAGCAATATTTTACAGAACATTTTCACGATTTGAGTACAACCAGATCTGAATAGTATTAATATTGCAAACACAGAATCTGGTTAAGTAAATTATGAATGAGCTCACAAAGATTAAATGTTGAAGAGGGTAGGTAGAATTGAACACTTCCGAATTAAAACAAATGTGTATAATAGGTAATAAAATAGAAGACGAACTCTATTTCAAGTTTGAATACCAATTGAAGGCTGATGTTAAAAAAAAAAAGACAACAGATATCTAGATATAAATGTTCAAAAGTTATTGAGCTTTTTCAGTCAAAAAATAAACTTTCAATGCAAAGAATATTTATTTTTATGTAATAAGTTTTCGAATTTAGAAGTAGAAATGCGCACGTACCGTAATTATTTCGTAATGCTTGTATAGTATCCATTGTTTTTCAAAGTGTACCTGTGATAAAAGATACAGTCAACTCATTTTGCTATTCTTTATATGTAAGAGTGATTAGAATTAAAATTTAAAAATGTATAA
This sequence comes from Mya arenaria, assembly GCF_026914265.1. Lineage (NCBI taxonomy): Eukaryota > Metazoa > Mollusca > Bivalvia > Myida > Myidae > Mya > Mya arenaria. The sequence goes on from NC_069132.1 coordinate 45,409,442, forward strand.
TAGTATTTTTCAAATAATTAAAACACATTTATTCTTTTTACGTATAGATTTTGTCTGCCTATAAAGATACTATAATTTGTGACCGGTCGCTATGTTGTTATGTATAAAATAACGTTGACATATGATCAAGGTGATTCATACCTATTCCAATATGTGCATTTGTTTGAACTTTTTTAAACATAATAAATTTTGTTCTGTTCTTTTTCTGTTCTGTTCTGTCCTTGACTAGTTACTAAATTTCCTTTATGTTACGACTGTTTCCGTAATTAAGCGAGTTCTTTCATATTAGAAATGCACACATGAAAACATACATAAAATATGAAAATACAACAACTTCAGAACAAAATCTCAGCATTAGCATTTTTACAGTCTTCTTATCGTTTTTAGATGTTGTGTTGACACTTTAGTTCTTTATTAACAACTTCTTACAAATGATTAACAATGTAAAGCTCTGTCCAACCGACAATTAAAGATGGAAACTTCAGGTAAACCATTGGCAATCTAATAGGCGTTGATCTCATTTATATACATAAACAAGATAATTAATTTTCAACGCACTATCTCACTTTTCAGATGACATTTTGTTAGTATGCATTTAATTTATTCTAGGTGAAATAATTAATGTCCGTTTATATCGGCCAGTTTCGTTGACATTATCAATATTTCCGAGTCATCCTTTCCGTCATAATACAAAACAATTTCGCGCTAGAAAAAAGTAGCTTTAGACCTTGGTGAGTGCAATGCAAATATCACCCAGTGTACTCGTGGAACCGGGGTCATGAGGCTGGATTTAATCGTAGCAATCTGTAACGCCAGAATTTTCCATACTTGGTCTTAGTTTACGATATGAATAGCATCGACACGAGTACATTTGTATGTGACATGGTATGTCATTTAGAAAAAAAATGTTTCAACGAAATAAGAATCATGTTTTCACGTTTAAACAAAAGCGCCACGGAGCGAACGCCAAGGCTCGTCTGTTGTTGTTGTTTTTTGAAACCGAGGAGAGTCATAATTTAGCTGTTATTAATGTAAGAGTTATTGTTACAAATATGCGCTTTGTCTCTTGCAAAACGTATACTACATTCCATTTTCACGACTTCAAGGACGGCGCTGCATTTTTTCGATAAAGAAACGATATAAAACAACATTGCATATATATCAAAACCTTGCTTATCGCACAAAAGCAGTAGCACCATCTTTAAATGTTATTTAATAATCTCTTGTTTCGAGTGTTCCATTGTATCTGGCCTTTGACCGTTGAGCCATCAAAGAAGATCACTTATAAGCATTGACTACTTGACCTATGACTGCATTTTCTAATGCATTTTATATGACTTTGTAGAACGGAAAAATAATATTGTTTTGTATTTTAAAAACACAATAGTTTATTTATGTTAAAGATTTGAATTATAAATAAACACCCTCTAACTTTGTTGTTTCCTTATTATTTTTTAAAAATTAATCATAACTGGTAAACGCTTACGCCTTCCTTTGTATAATCATCATGTGAATGTGAGTAATGAAGTCATATTGAACAAATTATAAATAACACCACGAGCTCATGTATATCATTTTATCACACAGTGATGTTTTTTTTGTAAAATACATGTAGACCGAAAGCACAGTTGAATCACAAAGAAAAAAAAACACTTTATAAAGCCAATTTCACAACGCATTTCGAAATTAACAATATTGAAATAAACTGTACAATGAGCAAACGGGTGTCAATAGCATACGTAGACATGGATAAACAAATGCTATTCTTTTCTAAAATTAATCTGACATAATAGGTTTGCTTAATTTATCCAAACATATAAATATACATAATACATTCAATAAGGAATAAAAAACCAAAACAACAACACTTCCTTAAGTCCAATTGATACAAAGTAAAATAGTTCGACTATTTAAATGCACTTTATATTAATTGTTTAGCAAATCAGTGATACCCCTGTATCAAGTTTTAACGAATCGAAACCAGGTCAACATGCTTTATACATATGTGTCAGAACTCACAAAATGAAAACATAATGAACATGTTTAAAACTCGTGTAATAAATTATATAGAACCAACCGACTAGATACATTGTGAAGATGTTTATACCTTTGTATTAAGTTCTATACAACCATTCAAATGGAAAAGAAATAACATGCTTTATTCTCCTGTTAAAACACATATAACCATCCGATTAAAAACGTAATACGAATGGAAGTGTAATACACCAGCTTTAACAGCAGGCGGTAACAATGAAACCATCCGAATGAATACAAGGGGAACACCATATAATACTTCTGTAGCGGGTTCTTCACAAGCACCGGAATGGAATGGAATGAACATGATTTACACGAGGTTGGTAACAATTTAATCATACGCATGAAATCAACGTGAACACGTTTTATACTCCTGTATCAAGTTCTATCGAACCACTCGAATGGAAACCGCTCTCCTTACTTTTATCTAAGGTTTCAATATCGTTGGGTTGTAGAACTACAATGTCTTCAGCACAGTTTAACTGATCGCATCTGATTTCAGTTGTTTCGTCAAGTCTGCTCAATAATGGAATCTTTGTCGAGAGACGGTGTTTTAAATCCCCGGATCCGTTATTTTTTCTCCCTTGTTTTTGGTTCTGGTTAATCAATTTATCAAAACATATATTTGGCGACTGTTCAGTCGATTCACTGCAACAATCATTAGAAACTATATAGCAAGATGGCTCTGCTATCGCATGGGAATCATTGGCATTGGCATTGTAAACAACGCTCTCAATAGCACCCTCACCTTTTTGTTCAGTATTATTGTCTTCATTGTCTCGCAATTGCCATACATCATCTTGCGTTGTATTAGAAACATCGCTAACGTATGTCGTATCTGTGCTGTTACTCATAAAAGTATCGACACTCTGGCGTGTTTTTGTTAACTTCTGCAACTTTCGCACGCCACAAAACTTCGCGTAATCACTAACGCTTCGAATGTAAGGAGGGTGGTTCCTTTGTTTCACTTGGTCCTTTGATTTGGAATGGCTCGCATCCCAAAGGTCAACGACGCTGTCATTTTCGTCGCTTAAAACAGGTTCCTTATTTGCAAATTCAGCTGCCCGATCTGTATGGCTTTTCCGAAGAAACGGCTGTGTCTCTGTATGATCGCGATGAAATGGGTAGATTTTGGGCGCAGTAACGGTACCTCTGGTCCCATGTGCAGAATCATGAAAATGTGAAAATGCCGGCTCCCGATACCTCATATTGCACCTCATGGAAACGTCCTTATGATGATTTCGCGACTGAGACATAGAACGCGACGTCATAGTACCACGATACATATTCGCCTTTTCAACACAAATACCATATTTTCCCAATAAGATAAATACATCCTTTCGAAACTGTTTGGTAAGAATAGCGTACAAGAACGGATTCGCGCATGAATTAAGAGGGTAAAAGAATACCAAAAGAATTTTTGAGTTTGTTATGTCAATTAATGGTACTCCAGCGGACGCTGTGAGACCAAAGAATGCGATCGGTGCCCAACAGGCAAAGTTGGTGAATACAAGGAGAGCCATTCGTTTAGCAATCGTGGCATCGTTACTCCTAGCTGTTGTTGCACTGCCTTTTACTTGCCAGTACATACTTACATAGCAAAAACAGATGGAGAGAAACATGACACCATTCATGATCAACAACGATACCACGTAGCCGATATCGACGCTTTTAACGGCCTTCATGGGTAGACAGATACTGACGTTACCATATCCGCTAATACCAACAAGCGGCAACGTAGCAAGCACTGATGCAAACGTGTAGCCCAACGCCATCAACGCTACTGACTGGCGTAGCTTTAGACGTTTATTTAGATGGATCGCGTGACTAATAGCGTACCATCGTTCTAGTGTCAATATTGTCAGTGTAAAAACAGACAATTCGCTTGAAAATACGGATAAAAAACCAGCTGCTTGGCATCCTCCTTCGTTTTGCCAACGTATCGCGTAGTTAAAATATTCACCCAACGTATGAACGTCAATAGATGCTAAGAGTAATAAATACACTCCCATGATGAAATCCGCAAACGCTAAATTGCACATTAGGAACTTTGGAACGGACAACTTTCCTCGACTCGTCATAATGACAATCAAGACAACACTGTTTCCAAGTAGAGCTGCCAGAAGCACAAACCAAACTATAACACGTAGCCAAATGTATCCCATGACGTCTTCGCACGGATTAAACGCGTCGGGTTCTGGTGTACATGTTACGTTTCTGTTATATATGTAGATCTCCCCACAAAATGCTTGCTGTGTTATATTATCGTCAACATATGTTGTATGGAAGACCATTACTGATTCTGTCTTTTTGGAATTCTTGTCATTTTCACCAAAACTGCCGAAATTATTATCCAGTGGTTTTATTGGTCCAAATCCGAAATTGGTTTCATTGTCGTCGATAGTTTTGCCAAAAGTTTCATCTGCAAAGTCACCAAAGTTTCTTTTATGACGAACAAACTTTATTCCATTTATATACTGAATCGTGTTTCGTTTCACTCTGGTTTCGTTTCCTGGTATTACAATTTTCCCAAAGCCCATTGTACGAGGGGTGAGTGCGGAAGCCGGTGTCGAAGTACTAGTTGACAATGCACACTCGCGGTTAATCGATTCCTGCGCCTGTCGAGCTTTTGCGCGCCATACGGCCGGGTTTTGAATCTCCGGGTTTTTAAATGCACAACAATGATGGGGATACGTTAGTTCAGTTACTTCGATTTTGCTGAACTCCAATACTGTCGGAAAGTGTTTCAATGAGGGAGTGTCTTTTATTATCAACTTCCTTATGTTTTTTAGACCCGCAGTTGGCAGCGTCTCGATTTTCGTCTCTGACAAGTCTCTGCGTAATATAGAGAGAAACAACTTATATTTTGAAAATGATAACTCGAATATTGACATTGTGGTCAAATTGCAACACATTGTGTATTCCTTTTTTAGGTTGTCAATTGAACAAAGTTAAGTTATGACTTTAAGATATTTTTACGCCATAAAAATGTAAGCTTCACAGGTAATAATGCCATTTTAAATAACACCTTCATTGACTTGAACAATTACTTTGTTATATATTTAATGTACATTTTCCCAAATTGAAGATGCACATGAACTACAAACATCTTTTAGGAACAAATTTGCTTGTAGAAAAGACACCAATTCTCATAATTATACTTACAGATTTAGTATAAGTTTATTTTTGGCAAAGGCGTTCTCATGTAGGTTCTGGAGATTTTTGTTTTTATTGAGGAATCTAAAACAAATAATTTTACTGACATTTAAATGAAAATAAGATGACATTTTGAACAACATTTTTGAAAAGACAGTGAACTATATCATAAGAGTATCCAAAAATAAAAGTGGAAACCTTCTCACTTTGTCAATTGATTTTACTACAATATCAGTTTTTGTAAATTTATTTTTTACTTAATATACATAGTTTTACAATGCAAAAATTGGATTGAACGTATTGAAACCATTGTTCAATATGTAATAATGAAGAAGCTATTAAACAACTTACAGATGAACGACAGTTGCATTTTCAAAAGAATAACCTTCGATACTTGTAATATCGTTTTCATCCAATTTCCTGAAAAATAAAAACGTATAAATTCATTTCTTCGAAATATCTAAAACAATAGGTACTTGACTACTAACTTTTCTGTTCCATGTTTGTTGTAAACAATTATTACAGCCAAATAAACACTAGACCTTATGGTTTATATTTTTGAATGGTAATGCGTAGAAAATTAGTTTGGTTTGTTAAGGTTTTAAAACGATATGTGTTCCATACTTACAACATATCGGTTTGAATGCCGTAAAAATCGTACGCCTTTATCTTTGTGATTTTGTTGCCATGAAAATCCCTGGAATTAGAAAAAATAAAACACTCTAACTCTTGATGGGAATTGCAAAGAAGAAGTTGTCTAGTTAAAACCTATGTTTGTACACATATTGTTAACATGTTACTTATTATGCGAAGGGAGGATATAAAAGTATTCTTTATTGTTTATGACCTTTGCCCATGACGTTCAAATGGCGATGTAGCTAGAATTCAAAAGGTTCTATTGAACACTCTGGGAATTACTGCACCAGTAAACGGATTAGTGAACATAAAAAAGCTTGTTTAAGAGTAAAAGAGAAATTCATAAAACGAATTTAAAATGAAAAAAAAAGAAATCTTGATCGCAGATCTGTCATATTGAACAATTAAAGGCGTTTATTTCAAAATCGGTTGTTCCTAGATGTATCAATTACTTTAAATTTGTATACGAAGTTACTGTGTTCGTACATTTCTTTCATGAGTCCTTCCATATCTTGGTTTGCAGTCTTGAAAAATGATAGGTTTGGTACACTCGTCAGTCCATTACGATACATCTGCCTGTAAAAAGATGATAATAAAGATGTGAAGAAATATAAGAGACAAGGCTCATTTGTACGAACAATCTCATGCCTGAGATTTTCTTCATTTACTAAAATAATAGTTAGAATAGTCCAGATTCAGATATGACAATGTATTGACCCAGAGATAAATGCATTCAAGTTACTTACTTTCTGCAGATACATAATAATTTTTTACGTATTTAATATGATTGTCTAAATAAATAGCTTCTGAATTCGCCTCCCTTTATATATGCATCACAGCGATGAGGAGATGGACTGCCTAGATGACTGCATTATGTTATATGTCGTATATATCACTTGCTATTCAAACATTGAAACCATTACATATAATGAAAATCTTTGAAGTTCTGGAGTTTGTAGCAGATAAATTTATGATACAATACAAAATCAAAATATTCATGGACATTTCTGATTAACATTTCCAAACAATGAATGATATAAATGTGTTTTGATAGTAAACTTACAGTGTCTCTAAATTCTTGAAGCTTCCAAGGACACCAGCATTCAGGGATGTCAGTTTTCCACAGCCAATCATCCCTCTGTAAATATTTGGAGACGGTTTTGGTACAAATATAGCAACGAAATTTAAGTTTGTCCAAATGATGGGTTTATAATAGCTATTGCTGCATTAAGCTACAAATGAAAATAAAATTGCCAATCGTGTCAACTCCTGAATGCAATTGTTAACACAACTTACACAATACATTTTACGTCTTTCTAGAAATATTATTAAGTAAATGCCGGTTTCATTTTAATAAATGTATTAACATCTACATTTACTATACTATCAATTTAAAGACATGTTTCTTCTCTTCTATTAAGAACAACTTGTCTTTTTATAATTACCATTCAGACAATGCTTGTCAATGTTCCTGACAGCTTGTAAATTAAGAACTTTCAAGAACGAACTTTTCCTGACCTCTTCCATTTTACTATAAAGCATCCTACTGTGAGAATAGTCTAAGTACAATACAAAACATTTCGTGAACACAAGATTTTATTCAGAGCTGTGGCAAATCTCTTTATGTAAAGTTAATATGAATTGTAAAAGCTGGTTTTACTCCAAGAAATGGTTCGGGAAAACAACAGGGTTGTTTCCGAAAGGAAGAGTGTTTAATCAACCAATTCAAAATTTCTCTGATAAGTAAAATACTGCAGGTTACAATAATTTTTAGGATGTTAGTGAGGTAACTTACGACAATTACAGTAATAATAGCCTTGTTTTAAGACAATAACTCACCAAGAGAGAGAGAGAGAGAGAGAGAGAGAGAGAGAGAGAGAGAGAGAGAGAGAGAGAGAGGGGGGGGGGGGGAGGGGTTAATATAAATTCCTTCTAGTTTGTATATATGATACTTTCATTATAAGACTAAATGAATTCATAATTTTAAGCCTTGTTCATTTATGTCTGTGCCTTTGAGAGACTTTGTCGTGCCTCTTAAAGAGAAAGCGATGTTGCTCCGGCTTGATAGGTGATGTTGATGTCAGGTCGTTGAGTATTTGAAAATGATATATCAGTTTGTATGTTATTTTAACTTTAATCCTCATTGTTTAAAGCTGATCCGTGCTCTGACGAGGTTTATATATTTTATGTATAACTATGATAAATGTTGGGTCAAGTGTAAGGTTATAGCCATGCTTACTAGTTAAAGCACCAGAAGACTCGGATTCTAGTAAATTCTTGTTTCACTGACCGCTTGAAGGCGGTATTTCAATTATTCATTGACAATGCAATTTTGATGAGTGTGTGGTCTGTTTGTGGCTTGTGTATGTGGTGTTATATTGTTTGTGTCTCTAGTTCATTGTCGTTTGGGCTCTTTCCTTGTGCCCTTAAATAGTGTTAATATTTGAATTTTCAACTACTGGGCTTGTCTCTATTGTTTTCATTGTACAATTGATGTGTCCACTTTCTTTACTGTTCCTTATGTTTGTTTGTTTTAGCATTTCATTTTAGACAAATTGAATTTGTTTCTTAAGGAAGTTCATGGTTTAAAGGACCACCACACAGATTTTCAAAAAGATCATTTTTTATATATATACTTTAAGGCAAGCAAAGTAAATATGTTTAGTGTCACTGTGTGGATTGTTTTTATTCTAAATTCTTCTATTCTGCAATTTTGAAGTCTGGATATGAGGTCCCATTTTTCAAAAGTTTATTAAATATTTTTCTTATTTAAAAATATATGATCAATACATGTCATTTTTTATCGGATAGTCTGGAATATTTTCACAAAAAATATTCATTATGTTAAAGACCTCTTCTGTTAAGCTGTGAACGTTACATTGTTGATGACCATTAAACATAGGTCTTGTTATATTATTTTACCGTATATTCTCCCTAGATCTTACCATTTGGTGGAACAATAACAAACAAGTAGACATATTTTGCAGACAACCTCTGTTAAGCATTGGATTTTTAATTTCAAGATTATGCGTAATGATGTTAGACAGCTAGAGAGGTCCGTCGGGGATAAATGTTAAATCAAGCTAATCATTCAATATGTAAAGGTTGAATTTCTTACTTTAACAAATTTGTCCTTCGTAAAAAAATAACATTTTGAAATAAACAAAAACTGGTGACTTCGCAAAAAATCATATTTCCTTTAAAAGTCATTTAATTAAAAACCTATGTCTTATTACTGTTGAAGTGAAAGCATTACTCTTTTTAACAGTTGAAATGAGTAGAATCAAGGAGTTTCTTTCAATTAACAAATAAGATACGATCTACAAAGATTTTGAAAGATCTACCGTGAGTTGTCGCAAATCTCATAAAGAAAATTAAAACATTACCTTTAAATAACAGCAAACAAACTAGTTTAAGAGCTTTTAAAGAGCAAAACACAGTCGTTCAGAAAAATATAAAAGTGAGTTAACTTACAAAGCTTCGAGTTTTTCCATGTTGTCGAAGACGCCTGGTTCGAGATATTCGAGCTGGCAGGGATCCGTGGATGTGTCACGGAAAAACCTGACAACATGAACAAGCAACTTTTTGTTAATATTGCATTTAAATGTGCCATACTTTTGAGAGAAAAATATAGAACTATATAAACAGAAAAAAAAATACAATGTACAATACTTTTATATCTGAATTTATCCTTCATTTTTCCACTACTTTCTTGAGGGTGGTGAAGTTGTGTGTTCCTTATTGAGTGAATGTTTGCCTAAAAACTTGGCATTTATTTAACTAGAACAAGCTGAAGCTTTTCCTGCTTAGCTAGTTCCTGAATTGTCCATTATTATATTACTTATACACATTATAAACATTAATAACTTGTTTCAAAGAGTTTTAAATATATAAATTATGTACTTACAATTCGGTTAAGAACGGATAGAGGTCAAATGTACCTGCACTAACCACACGAATGCTCGTTCCGCTCAGATACCTGAAAGCGGACAAAAATGCGAATACAAAATATTATAACGGACTGCTGATTAGTCAGAGGTTCTTGAGGCAATAGTAAAATATTATAGGGAAGATATCTGGAAAAAGCAACATTCGTCAAAAAGTAATATGTCAACTTGAAAAAGTGTGCAACTAACATGATAAGGATTATTGTGCTTCTTCACAAGACACAAGAAAAAAACACAAAAAAGTGATAACATAATTATTATAAGTAAAAGAAGAGCGCAACATAGCGACACCAACGCTCACCTATATTTTAGTGGAAACAGGAGAATAAAGAACAGCAAGCACAAAAAGTCAATTAAAAATAATAAGCAATGCGAACAATTTGATTCTATAAACAACAATGAAGTATGGGAGAATCGCATTTAGGGCAAAACATGCTTGAATCCATGAGAGTGTAAAATGCATTTATTCTTGTTTATTCTCAAGCATAGGTGCTTTTTTTCCAAAACTATTTCTATTGAAAACAACAACAACATAACTTACAGAAAGGTTGAAAATAAATAGTGAATGGTCAAATAGACCATGACACATTTTTAGATTGCTGGGAATATCCCTGTAATTTAAATTGTACACTTTTATTACAGTCAATTAACATAATCATTTAAAGAGAAACTTTTTTTATGAATCAAGAAAACAAATTAATCGAATTAATCTACAAGAATGTTTCTGGCTGTCTGTTTTGTTTGTTTTGTTAGCCCAAACTAGTATTTCTCTTTTGTCCTGAGTGGGTTTTATTTTAATCGTTGCTTTGTGTAAAACGTTAAGCACGAAACGGTTTGGGTTTAAAAAGTCGTCGAAGTATGTTGAAAGGATAATCTTGCAATACTGATCCAAGATCCAGTCGTCCTTTTTTTTTATAGAATTGTGTTAAAGAATTAAAGCAATTTCGCAAGAATGTATCACACATCAATGCTCTAAACATGACTATTTCTTATGCAAAAGTAATAAAACTCGTCGTATACGAAATAACGCATCTTTATATCTATATCATGTTTGATGGCAACTTTCATGACACTTATATTTTTGACAAACTATTGTTTTCCGTCAAAGATTTCGGATTAGTTTTCAGTAGCATTCCGTAATTTCTTTTACACGTAAACGTTTTCAATCCAAAGTCATGGAAAGTGATCAATAGCAGGTTTGGTTCTAATTAGATGAAAACTGAATACTTCTTAGTGATTTTTTCAATGATCAGTGTGAAGCAAGTAAGTTGTATAATCATCATTTTATTTTGAATGTTACTTATTTCTTGATTGAATGGTAGGGACAACTGTTAATCAATGTTCTATGTACCAACAGTAGCATTTTTTTAATCTGCATTGTGAAAAGACTCATCGATTGTTAAATAAAGGGAAGAAGGTGTTATTGTGTATGCAGCTTAAAAAATATTGTTTTCTTTTTAATCTATCTTATTCTTTCACATCAATGACTGTAACGGTATATTGATAAAAACGTTCGAAGTTTTAAAAAGTTGTTTACTTCATTCAAGTGTACATTTCCAACCTTTATCGATATTTGAATGAAACATTCACTTTGAATAGTGGGATTTAACAGTTTGGCGAGAGTAATTGCGTGCAAAGCCACATTTCTGCACCAGCATACAACTCAAATTAAATCGTAAGATAAGTGCATTTTTACAGGACCCTTTTAAACGTCTCGTTCGTATTTTTTATTCTTCACGACGCGGCGATTACGACTTCAAATGGACATTAACTGTGTTTATACTTTTTTTAAGACATACGATAAGTATGCGTGTGGCCATCTATTAGAACACTCCATGAAACTTCACGGCAATCTTGTCAGCCATTGGCTTTCAGACTTTTAAGCTATTTTGAGAATGTCAGTAAATACTGTCGGAAAAGCAGACATATCCTGATAGAAGTCTGTTAACGACCAAAATAGCGAGACTCATCTAGTATCGTGAATTATTACTTAAAAGATAAGCCTTATCCTGGAGCAAATGTAAGTTTTTTAAACTCTTTTCGAAAACATATTCAATTAACAACTGTCTTATACTTATTTGAAACAGTTTAATGCATTTTTGTGTAGCAACAGTCCAGATAAAAAATGTAAAGGCAACTAAAAACGTTCATCAGTAACGCAGTCAAATACGTTCCTTGTTATTAACGATCCGACGCACAAATAAGTTATACTAGTTTGTATATGTAGTCTATATTTCCACTGAAATCGGACGTCAGCTGACATATTTTGCAATCTACAAGTTAGTTGTATGATTTTAGTTATAGTTTTTAATATTCGTATTTAGCACATACAACTCTTATACCAAATTAGAAAAAATTAACGGGCAACCACGAAACGCATTCTGAGTTTTGGATAACTGTGACAAGTTAATCTAACTAAAGGTGACAAAAGAAAAAAAAACTGCAGTCAATTAGAAACAAACTATGGTCAAGAATGTAATTTTTTTCCATTTGAACTAATCAACATATTTTTAACAGTTAGGTACATGTAAATGTGTTTTTGCTTTACTGCCTTTGACACTGAAACATTACAAGATGAAAAGCTCTATACAATATGTGTGCCAGCATAAAAGCTTTTTGATTGGGCACGAAGTAGTTGATTCGGCAATGAAAAAGAACTATTTCAAAACGAGTCACAGACAGGGCTTAAATTTGACCGTACAAATCGGAATTGTCTGTTACACCACTTTGATCACATGGGGATTTCTAGGGATGTGATATACAGTTACAATGACAAGTGAGACCAAAATGCCCTCTATTACAAATAAGTAAATTAGTTCTGTCAAGTAACTAAACGAGGAAATGACAAGCGAGTTCCCAAGGGGGTGGACTTATTAACCCTGCATTGATGTCGTGGCATTATCAGGAACTTTTTGCAGATTTCTTTACAAAAATGTAATTATTTTATCGGATATGTTACAGTATTTACTGTCTACATTCTATAATGTTATTCATTTATTCGTATACAATATTCAGTACAATATTCAGCTTGTTTGAACAAAATATAAAAAACTGAGTATTACCTATCCTTGTTTTAGCTGCTATTTTTATGCTGTAAACTACAATGTTGACTTTTCATTAATTTTCAGTTAATTGTGTTTATAGACTGCGGCAATTTCAAATGTAACTACTGTTTCACATATTATGTTCTATCTTAGACTATCACCTCTTTTTAGCAGACTGGGAACCAAATAATGACATTATTTTTGATAAGTTGCAAAGCTCCATTTCCAACGACGAAGTTTGGTAGTTTTGAAGTTTAGTTGGCGATTTCATTGGCAGGGAATTAATTTTATTATCTGAAAAAGGTTCATAGTATGCCAAAGAAACAGTTAAATAAGCATAACTTGTTAATCATGCCAAATAGACCCTCTGTTATTTGAGTTTATAAGTACAGTATTCTGCTCGATAACTTTGTGTTAATTTCATCGAAATGGGATGATCGCTCAATCTTTACTTTTAATATTTAAATCATACCAAGCTTCTATTAACTGTCTTGGCCATACACATAACAGGCCTTCTAATTGCTTCTTAACAATGCATTCGTTTTAGTAACATGTAATCATTCTACTATCCATAAATAATGGTAAATACGTTATACAAATTTCAAAACTTATCAATGTGTGTGCATATATGTTGTTAATATCCTCCCTTAAACTTACTAGGTCAACCCTGGAGATTACACATATTACATCAAAGGTCAGTGTCAATGTACATATCCACACATTAGTCCCCATTCTACCAATTTAATTGGTTACCATTCGTAAAGACAAATACTACACTTCTCTTATCTATTTCATATTTTTTCCTTTCAGTCTTTGAAATACAGTATTTTCTCCTTCTAAACATACTATGAATAGGAGTTGTAGCCAGACGAAAGAAAGTCAAAGGCAGATGAAGTAGGATATACGATTACTAAAGAGTTATAATCGTGATAATATTTAATGGTATTTGTACGCGGGAACGCGTGAACTACTTTCGTTTGGTCACGGAGGTCTTTAAACACCAAACGTGTTTAGAATGAAATGTATGATCACACGAGAAATGTGATTAATGCGTTTATCAGAGAACCTTTAAGAAAATCAATTGTAATAAAGATTAAGAATTCCTTTTGGGACATTTTGTTTGAAATAAAATTTGTCCTTAAACAACCACAATCTTCCTTTTGGCAGCATGACAAAGAAATGGTTGTACAACTTTTTCAATTTACAAACCAAGCGATCGTTGTACTTGAACAATTTCGAACGGTTGTTAATTAATGGATGTTTTATTTACGTATTAATAGCATACATTAAAACTGATAATTGGCTTACATTTACAAGAAGCCTTAAAAAGATAATTTCAGTTAGTAGCTTAGTTGTTTTGGCAAACTTTAAATGGCATGAGTTCTAATAATTCCATGGATTTAAACAAACTGCAATCTTAATCGATTTCCTTAATAACAAAAACAAATCTAATTGGTTCGAGGTTTTTTTAAAAAAAATTAATTTATAAGGAATATTAATTTACACGTACATTTTATCATGATTACTGAATGTTTGTCGATTTAAATCGTGAATAGGCATAATAAAATGTTATACAATTCGGTGTTTTAATAACTCTGTCAAGAATGATTGGTCAGATTGGAGTAATTGTTTAGATTAATCCTTTGTCAAGATTGAATGATAAATATTTGCTAATATTGGCATTGTTTAGAGTACAATATAACGGTACCCAGTGTACTACTCTCTCAAACATTACATTTTCCCATAAGTTATGTGTCTCGAAGTTTGACGAATATATTTTCGAGACGGGGGCGTTTCTTCTGGGAATTTACAGGATGGACAGCAACAATAAAAACTATACTTTATATAAAGGGAATTTGCATTGTATCAACTGCAGGTCCATCTTCATCAAAATGAGGATATCAGAATTATTTAGTAAGTTCATCTGGCAGCAGAAAAAAGTTTTTGAATGGACCAAGCAAATTGAAATTGGTTGTTCGCTCTGCGAATTCCAATTATTATTATCTGACAATACAAATTGAAAGTGGTTTTTGGCCCTGGGAATAAGCAATATGTGACAGACAACCGATACTTGAACGTTCAGAATTGTACACTTATAGTCTCACCTTACGCACAGTTTTCCCGCCATTTGTACGAATAAGACCACCAAAATGCCTTTTTTTAAACATAAGTAAATGAGTTCTGACAAGTAAGTAAAAAAGGAAATGATAAGCGGACTCCGAAGCGGCTTTGATGCCAGGTCTGAAACATATTTCCTAGGCTTCTTTATAAATGTATAATCATTAATGTAATTACTCGTCTGTCATTTTCCCTACATTTAGGTAAACGTTTATTAAGTTATTCACTAGTTTAAAAAAACAAAACAAAAAACAGTTGGTGTTTTGTATTATATCTTTTCTATTTCCCCACATCCTTTCCCTGACGGGGACCTTAATCATCGTTGCCTTTTAATTAAATATCAGTATATATTTTTTGCTTTCCGTTATTGGCTGAACTGTAAAATATTATTATCGAATTCCTACGGTGTTCAGAAAAAGCAATTTAGTATCCCATTGCATTATTTACATAATGAAATGACAAAGCAACAACTACCTAAAAAAAGTAAGAGAACAGTGAAACACTGAAACACATGTCTTAAAGGCTGATTGTGTGTATTGATTTTAATATTTGAGAACTGTACAACAAATTTAATGAAAAACATGCAAACATCGAAAACATGCAAATTGTACATAACATGCATTACGCAAGACGAACTCAGCAATATCCTTGTAGACATTTCTTATGAATAAGGAAAAACAGCAATATATCATGCCATTTCTTTCCTATTATTCATTTACATCTATATGGCAGGGTTCACCAATATCATTCAGAAGTGATGGCGAATATTTGACCGAAAGACATTTAAGGAAAATAAACATCTAACCAAGTAGTAAAACATCTAAAATAGAGCAGTTTCAAAAACTTAAAGCAAATGTAATTTGAAACAATCACACCAACAATAAAGTGGGGTTTTCTCTTTAAAAAGGAGGTGATACTTAAAACGATAATGACTACACTAGAAACACGTACAAGGAATATATCTTATTCTTTGTGTCCGATACATCTGCAGCTTAATACGTTAAACATATGTGTAACTACACACTTTGCGTACAAATTATAAATATAAAACGTTCCCTTATGCATTTTGTGCAAAAACTGCAATATCAAATATAACATTTGACAAATTATATTACAAAATGAATAATATCTTCACATAACACTTCCGTGCTTTTGAGCAATATTAAGGCAATGATTGGCATAATTGCATAATGTATCATACAGGGAAAGATATACGTAATATTCATGAAGATCGACCGTTCATGCGCCACTAGTTAAAATCTTGGCTCAATCGATAAAATATTAGTTAAACATCTCTGAAACCAACACTTATCATCTTTGATTTACGTTGACTTTTATGTATATACAAACCAAATACTTAAGGATTAGTACACCCGTGACATTCCAACATCGCCAAGATAACCGATACTGGAAGAAACTCATTATCATAATTTTACTTTCAAAAACCTACTACTTAAATTCTATATTATTGGGATATCATTTAAACTATTGTCCCTGAAAAATCTTTCTTGGTCATAGTTTTTTTTTATTTCATTTGCGTTTTTTGTTGTTCCCTTAAATTCATTAAAAAACACTAAACCTTGATTTGGACCTGAAATATATGCTTAAATAAATATTCTGTTTCTTACTTTTTCCATTTCTTGTCATTTATATCATGTTATTGGACTTGTCATATATACAAAAACATGCTTTTGTATGTTATTGTTCTATTTTATTGTTACAGATTCTGATTCGGGTTTCATGTCAAGTATACTGCCAAAACTTTATGGATACTGACTGATGATATACGTGATTTTGTTATAACAAGTATGTAGATAATGCTTATTGTGATCGGGTTAAATGCCAAGTATATTGTCTAGCCTTTTCGATACTGCCTTGGTATTAAAGTGGGTTTGGTGTATCAAATTTGTCGATCATGCTTGTTGTTACCCCAAATCACCTACCTCTTTAATTGTTCATGTTTTGTTTATTTACACGACGACTGATGCTCGCTCCACTTGAAAGGTTTTGCCCTCGACATAGGCTAAGACTCATTTAGCGGGTAATTTACAGTAATTTCCGTTTCATGATCGTTGTCCTGGTCAACAGTGAAAGCTTGACCGCAATACTGATGTTTCTCTTTCATTTGCCGTTGAATATGCAAATGTAATAAATAAATCGAGACACATTTGATTGACGTAAGTCCAGATCAAAATAATATCTCAAACAGAATTTCGAATTGGAAAAATACGCACAGACTGCGAACTTCCGACCGTCAATGTTGTAGATTTGGAATCGTGGTCAGTACAAACATTTGAAAAAAAATATAGAGGTTCGTTTAAAATCGAAAATAATGTGAGAACATCTGAAAACTGTCCAATTAGGTTGGTATGAAGCCTGATTAAACACGTATTGTATGGTTATTCTCTTTGATTATCGTAAAGCATTCGACTTAAAACT
Source organism: Mya arenaria (assembly GCF_026914265.1). NCBI lineage: Eukaryota > Metazoa > Mollusca > Bivalvia > Myida > Myidae > Mya > Mya arenaria. The sequence goes on from NC_069132.1 coordinate 45,426,816, forward strand.
TGATGAAAAGAAAATGTTTTCTAAATACTACAATCAGCATTCAAACCCCATCTCATATTTGGCAGTGATGAATAAGTGACAAACAAGAATGTTTGTACATTGCAATGCATTAAAAGATATATTACAGAACAGAATAAAGAAACGAAACAAACAGATTTTTCGCTTGCTAAAAGTGACTTAAGTAAGTCTAATTAAAAGAAAACACATTTCGCTTTATCCCCATAAAGATCTTTACCAAAATAATTAATAATTAAATTAAAATATGAACACGTATTTTGTTGGTTTCTTTCCAGTAATTGACCTGAAACTCAGCCTCTCCTTTGAAATGTACTTTTTCATCCACATACATTTCCCTCTTTCTTTATTATGAAAACTAATAATATGTCTTATTTTAATAAAAAGCCTATAGTTCGCACATGCCTTCATCCAAACATCACTGTCATTTTCCTGTTAGTTTTTTTTCGCTTCCAAATTTGAGATTATATTTTTCACACATGCTTTTAAAATGTGTTAGATGTCATGCTGTCTTGAGCCTGATGGTTAATAACTATATATTTAAAAACATGATTACATTTTCTTATAAATACATTTTTAATTGATGTTGATCGGAAGCACAAAGCCTATTCAATCGATGTGAAAACCAGTTTCGGTTAAATTGTGAATTTCAATACTGTTCATTGACAGCACCGGCATGTGCAAAACTGACGACCTGTTAAGTGGCTCTTAAAGCTTCACATGAATTAACTTTACCACGAATGTACCAGTCCGACAAAACAAATTATGTCGCATTTCTCTAATATTAAGGTCAACGGGAGAAACATCTGGACAGATGTGGATGTAAATAAAAAAGCGAAACGATGAGTTCATACATATATACTACTTCTATTAAAACGTAAACAATAGATTCATGTGTTGAATAGATAAATAATACGAAAGCAAACTTCTTTTCTTTGACATAATGAAAAATCCATGTTTGGATTGTTTTGTTCTAGATGCCACAACTCGATAAAGGTCAAGAGAGTTTTAAACCACAGGTAAATCACCATGTATTCAGACAAACTATTGCACAAGTTGTAACTGCTTCGGTATCATTCTGATTTCATTTTGATATACAGTCTGTTTTAATTTGTGACAAGAAGATCAAAAAACAAGCAAACTATGTTTAATATATAATATAATATTATGCTTTGTCATACTGAAAACATTTATTTGAATAATGCACGATGGTGAGTGATCTTTTCAAAGCACCAAAAACATTTCAGTAAGACAATGGTGATAATAAGCCCGTTTTTGTGAAACGCCCCAATATCCTGCACCGCTATTAATGGTATTCCATTTTTGAAAATCTCTGACCCGTCAAGAGGAACCAGAATTCGAAAGACTTCATTATTAGTATAACGAGAATATATACTGAAAAACCTTGCTCTTAAAAACGTTTTTCATATACTTTTTTCTTTTTATTTGACAATCCGCCTTGCACTTTCCTCAACAAAAGAATGTAAAATTGCGTGACACTTTTTATTTATTTTTCTATTTGTACATTCAAACAAAGCTTTCTGTAAAAAGGCTTTTAATGAATTGATGGCTTCATGTAGGTTACTGATGAAATAACCGCCTCATATTAGAGATCCCATATTCTATTGTAATTATTTATTAAAAAAAATATTGACGAATCGACATATTGTCTGTGGCCATTAACATTGCAAATATATAAACGTTGATAGGAAGTGTCTTCACGAAATATGTGACAGTTCGGACAAACCGTGTCTTCCGAACGTAAAGTATAAAATGTTCACTTAATATGGATTAAGATAACCAAAGCGGTAATGCTACGTTTACACTATGTTCCCGGTGGCCACGGCAGCCCCGTTTCAGACCACCGTGGAGAAAACGTGATAAACGTGGGACAGCGCGGGGGAACGAGATATGCAAACGTGACAGACCGTTATTGTCGTGCATGCCGGGCCAGAATTTTAAACTGTCAAAAAATTTGCCACGGTGGGGATGGGAAACGTAGTAGGTCGTAGTAAAACGGGGTAAACGCAATGACACGTGACAGAACGTGACAGTTCGTGACAGTACGTAATAGGCCGTTACACAACTTATAAATCGTCCGTAGGGGGGCGGGAATCATATGTAATCCCCGGCATCTGAAGTTCCTTTCCAGTTTTGTCACGTTGTGCTTCGTTTTGTCACGGTTTTCACGGCAAGCTAGGGTGGACGATAACCGTTTCGTTACGTTTCATTTGCGGTGAAAACACAAAATCTTCTTCATCTTGGAGATTCATGTTTACTTGTCGAAGTATTCTGATATAGTGATTGCTGTTGCTTGGGGGATTTTCTTTATACCGTGAACACAAACGTAATCCAAAGCTCTGCGGTGTTCGCGTTCGATGCATAGGAGGCCTTGACAAAACGTGGAAAACGCATCAGACCTGGATGAAGACGTGAACAACGTGAGGGATCCCATCAGAACGTATCGGACCGGGACGCAACGTACATGCATCCCTGGTAGACCGCGCCCGGACCTTAGTGCGCCTTGGACGGACCACTTTTTCGCCTCTACGGCTTGTCACGGTTACCTTGATAAAACGTGAGGAAACTTAGCACAACCTAACAAAATTTGTTTATGGAGACAAAAATGGCCAAAACCCCACGGCGCAATACGTTTCGGGCAAACGGGGCTGCAGTGGCTACCGGGAACATAGAGTAAACGTAGCATAATTACCCTTATGCATTACATTTATTGATAACGATCTTGCAATATATGTGAAATGTGTTGTTGTCTTTGTGACTTTGAGTTCTTCTATATATCATATGTAATAGTTAGAACATAAGTAAATGTTAATGATTTGGAAGAGCTTGGGGAGAGATCGAAGTAAGCAAGGCTACCGAGCAGATGTCAGTCATTAAAATTTCCATAATATGTTCAAAGAGCGTGTGTGGCGACATTTCTGTTAAATTATGAAATTATATTTTTAGCAATTAAATGCGTTACTTTATAAAGGCCGATATACGATTCCAAAGGATGGAAATGAGTTTTAAATTCTTAATGCTGCCATAGTATGAATTGTTCAATAAGAAATTGAAACATTTAGTTATCATTTAACTTTGATTAAGAGGTATATAAAAATAAGTGTTAAGTATCAGACAATGTGTAAATGTTTTCAGTGAAATCGATGTCTTAAGTTATTGCTTAAATACATGTATATGATTTAAAATCGATGAAATTTAAAAAAAAATCAATGAGTGAATTAAATTCAATGTTGAGTCGTTTGAGATAGTATTCATATGGTATTTTTAAAAAGACACAAATAAATGCGTACTAGAGTTGACTGGACCGTGTATATTAAGAGCTTCAAGTACTTCTAGTACACTAAATGGATATGTTTATGAACAGAAAATGCTCGCATTAAAGTAGACCGTCTGTTATCGGCCAAGATTGGCATTGTTTCGAAAGATTTCAAAGAGATATTTTTGTTTTATTAGATTATTTGACTGTGCGCCAATATTTGTCTATATTGCATTGTCATTGTTTTTGGTTTTGCGATATCCGATTTCATTTACAATATTCGTATGATAATATGGAGATGTATATGTACGTCATGTACGTCATGGGTTAGAAATGATATTCTACTTTATCGTGATAGTGTCAAAACGACTGGATAACTGATTTGGTTTCGACAAACATATGAGTTATGCATTATTTCGATACAATTGAAGAGAAATAAGAGTGTCAAGTGCTTTGAAGGAGTTCATAAGCTTTGCACTCCTATGAAGAAAGCAATGCAATGTTAGAAAAAAAATACATTCATGTGCCAATATTAAAAAGGGTTTCTTTACGCTAAATATGCATTTTTTTCACATACTGCTCGGATAGGAGAAGGTGTCGTGTACATCAATTTCCAATAAATGTATAGGAGTTCATTCAATGTGTACTTAAACGAAGATAAAATTGAATCAGTAAACACTTCAATATCATTTGAGTTCAAGATTTGCCAACTATTCTGAAAACATATTTAACTATAAGAACATAGGACAGGAAAAAGAGGCTTATTTGAAACGATCGCAAGACTCCTTCGATCAGTGAACCATTTTACTTTATCAAAACTCAAGTGTTTTGTTAATTTGGCATGTTTAATATTTTAAGGTTGGTGCAATAGTCCAAGTGTATTTATGAATCGAATTACTTAAATCACTTTACCATTTCAAAACTTGGAGTATATCGTTGTGACAAAAATGAAGATAAAAGCATTTTTTCGATTCTATATTAATAAAACATATCTTAATTGTCTACATTCCTCTAGTATCTTTACAAGTCCCTGACATTGTCTTCTCACGGCGGGTTCGGTATACCGGTTGAGAGGGAGGGAGAGGGCGTGGCCGTATGAAGTGCCCGGTTGTTGATGGTTATCATCCATCACGGGTAACAAGATCTGACGTCCCCGACCCGCAGCCGGATATGTCTTGTACAATCATGGGTGTACGCGTGTTAACATGTATGTCAAGAACTTCTTGCTTACAGCTCGGTTAGTGTTGTTGATAGCCTTTATCTTCCATTTCCATGTCACGCTGTTAAAAACGCTCGTGTAAGGGTTACATTATTTCGTAAATAGTACCAGTGTCCTTCTTCTGTATTATTCTATCTTATCATATAAATTTAGTTCCACACGTTATATTTGTTTTCTTAGCGCATACAAAATTGTCAATGTGCATTACCTAGAACGAAGGGTTTTGCTAATGCATTTGATTTTCATCTTTCCCTTAAGCTGGTTACGTTTTGTTACTGTGCTCGAATCCGTGTCTTTAAAATTCAACCCGGTTGGCATTTTCGGCGCTGCCACAACTTCCTAGTAGGTTTAAGCCGAAGCAGTACGAGTGGCAGCCTGTCCTTAGACCTTCTTGGTGACATCATATTGCAGAATGGGGCCGGGGATGATAGCATGGTTGTTTTTTTCACGAAACTAAAAACTTTGTTTCTTAACAACATTTTTTTTCAAAAACATTTAGTCGGCTCCTCTGTGATGTAAGTACCAAATTACTTTTGAATTTGTATTGAAGAGCTAGTCGCGCATAATATATCAAAGTCTTTACCTCGAATCACAAAGTAAACGTTGTTCGTAACTGAAAGTGTTAACGTTTAGGATTTCATCACTTAAGTCGGAAAGAAAAGAAACAATACAAGAGGTTGTTCCATTTTCTTTTCAATACAGTCTGAGAGAGCCTTTTAAAGTCGATATTAGTGTTTATTATCAGACTTGAAAGGTTGAAATAACAAACAAATGCTGCCAACTATACTGACATCATGCTGCCAACTATACTGACATCATGCTGCCAACTATACTGACATCATGCTGACATACTCTACTGACATCATGCTGCCAACTATACTGACATCATGCTGCCAACTATACTGACATCATGCTGACATACTCTACTGACATCATGCTGCCAACTATACTGACATCATGCTGCCAACTATACTGACATCATGCTGCCACCTATACTGACATCATGCTGCCAACTCTACTGACATCATGCTGACATACTATACTGACATCATGCTGCCAACTATACTGACATCATGCTGCCAACTATACTGACATCATGCTGACATACTCTACTGACATCATGCTGCCAACTATACTGACATCATGCTGCCAACTATACTGACATCATGCTGCCAACTCTACTGACATCATGCTGCCAACTATACTGACATCATGCTGCCACCTATACTGACATCATGCTGCCAACTATACTGACATCATGCTGCCAACTAAACTGACATCATGCTGCCAACTATACTGACATCATGCTGCCAAATATACTGACATCATGCTGCCAACTAAACTGACATCATGCTGCCAACTATACTGACATCATGCTGCCAACTATACTGACATCATGCTTACATACTCTACTAAAGAAACACAGACTTGGGATAATTATAACTGCCAGCGCGGCTTTTATCACGTAAGTCTTAGCCTATTAAGGAAAAATAACCTAAGTAAGACACCTTTGGTCAGGAAACCTTAATAAATAACCCGATTTTCAATAAAAGTGCGTATTGGTGGGGAACAAGTTTATTTGCTGAATAGCACAAAACATTTAGCATACCTCATTTGCTAATAATGTCAAACTACTTGTTTCACATAACAAATACATTATCCTAGATTACAAACATATTTAAATAAATCAATTCAACGATACTTATTTTCTTTAATTGTTTTTTTTATAATTTGATGTAAGGTACTGTTCATATAATACTAACACATGCCTAACAATTTTGTAAATTGTCTACACCAATAACGTGTTGAGAATAAAATCAATACAGTTTGATTCTCATTTTAAATAAAGAGCTAGTCTATTTTTCGAAGATAAAAGTCTAGGTATGTTGTCGTCGTGCAGTAACCATGGTCATGACAAAAATGCTAGCTTTAAACTAGTTAAACAAATACACCAAGAACAAGAGCCGCATGTTTTGCAAGTCAGATAAATATGGATTAAAAAGTTATGGAGTAATCTACCTTAAATTTCTGAGATTATCAACTAGCGAATAGTGTTGACAGCTGCTCTCGCAACAATTGCGGAATCGTTCTATCATCGGACGAATTTCGGAAATTGAATATCATACAACAAGACATACATTTTGTAAGATAATTCGTAAATGTCATGCAACGAATCGGCTTCTACATAATACCTGCATTTGGAAGGTTATTAGAGCAAACTTATCCCTGGGAAAGGCAATATATTGACATCTATTAGTTGTGTTCCTTCTCGTATGATTACGATAATTGTTTTTTTACGAAATGTGAAAACTGTAGCATCCCTAAAGAATGATACATTTGTCATTGAATTCCACAATGATCGTGCATATGTATAAGCATTCACATAACATACGATGTTTTCTTATATAATTTTTATCTGAATAGTGTTGTAAAACACTACTCTAAACACATATATCCTGCGTCTACTGATTTGCGACGCAACGTCAAGTAAACGTAATTATATTATATAACGTCGTTTCTTGTATAACATTATTTAATAATTTCATTTAGTATACAGTTCCAGTGTTGTGGTGCAACGTTTATAAATATATTTCAATTATAATTTTGTTTGTTCATTGAAAAGGCCTTTTTGTAAAATCATCAAAAAGAGTTTAAAGTAAGGAATATATTAACGTAACAGCATGTGTACTCGGTTGTTTCGAGTTTATTTGTCTATTTTAACTTAATGCAATTATCATTTCATCTACGCTGTTTACCTTTCTAAACAATACAGGTGAATTTCGTTAAATTCCCTAGAAAAAATACAGAAACTGTCTCAGTAAATCCCGAAGAAAAGTGAACACCAAGGCTAATTTTGAAATGTACTTCGCCCTCTTGTTTTACTGTTTACTTTTCATACATATCTTTTCTTATTTATTTATTTATTTATTTATTTATTTATTTATTTATTTATTTATTTATTTATTTATTTATTTATTTATTTAAGAGAAAATAATCACGACGTCATCTTTGATTTCCGTTAAATTTATGTTATTGTGTCCATTTAAAATGATTGATAATTGTACCTACTTGTTTGAAGTTAAGGGATATACTTCATATCGCATTGTATCCAGTATGTGTTCTGAGAGAAAACAATTGAATGAATGGCTTCGATTCGATCAATACGAATACGTTATGCACTTCTTTCTTTATTGCGAGGAAATAGTGTCGCACTCATCAAATTACAGGAAATTGCATTGTGTCACTACGAAGCAGAATGATACACAAGATCATGAATGTTAATACCGAAATAAAACAAAGGTTGAACACCAACTATCATTTTAGGTTAACGTACAATTGAAGTTTGCCCATTATTTTTTACATAATTATTGCATATTCTACTCGTGGAAATCAACCTTTAGCAAATCTAAGGATTTATTGGACACGTTTTCCGGTACCCTTTACGACTTAAGAACCTAAAATTATTTAATTTCTTCGGTCAGAAAACCTTAAGCAATGGCTCGATTCTTCATAAAATCGTTCTAGTAACGGGCGTATTTTAACTTTATGGTCACGTGTCACAATACCGACTGGACTAAAGTCCACGATAAAAATATTCATTTGAATGCCGTGTAGTACTCGACAGTTGCGATTGGCTAGTTGCAATCGGCCAATTCTAAAATTGACGCAACGGTGTTAACAATATTGTGACATAAATGACATTAAAAGCTAGTTCATAATGATGATTCCAGGTGACGGTAAACTCCTAATCTTCAGATTAGTTTTTGTACTTTGTGCGTGATCATGCCAAACAAAATTAATGTCATACACGTATAATCAAGCAATTTTCTTCACTTTAAAAGCTAAGAGGGTAAAAAAAATACATGATAAGGATGTTGCTCATCGGTCGTTGTCCGTGTTATCCAGAAACCTTATGAAAACACCCGGTTTTCATTACAGGTTCGATTTTACCGTATTTTTTATCGTATCATCTTCAAAACAACGTGTTGCTATTGTTTTTGCCAAAAAGTTTTTTGAGCTATTCCTGGCAGGTAATCTTTATGTTTATTTACTTTATTATTTTCACTTCACTCAATCACGATCGATCTTACCAGTCCCAAACTTAATATCAATTACGTATGTTTTTCTGAATCCAAGTGAAAATAAATTTCTCAGTTCTGCTTAATGTTTGTTTCACCTTTGTTTCATGCAAAAATGAACACACTCAAGACTTTTTACAAAACAAAAATGCGTTTTTAGCATCAGTTTTTAGCATCAGACTAATTTCAGTATCCGTAATTGGATGTAATATAAAACAATACATAACATAGTTCTAAAACGTAATTTGATGCATGGGCTTGGATATTAGATGTGAACGTTGACTCATGCCTTGGAAAGGCAATATATTGCATGTTTTTGTTTGTCTAGGAGAAAAAGCTGAAATATGTTGGTCCAATGTGGTTCATTAAGTAGGAAATAATCTTCTAATACTCGCCTAAAGACAATATTTATATGACAAACTACAGAAGCAAGCTCAGTAGCCAAAAGTTTAAACATAAACCCCGTTTAATGGCACAGGGTAAACGCCAAAGACAAATTCACTTAACTGTTTTTGAGTTTTGAGACTTTTAAGACAACTAAACAGAGCATCAAAGCTGGAAAGAAATAAAACAAGATATAGGTTTGTTTTATTTTCTATGCAATACTACAAAAAGTACGATTATTATAAAAAGTACATACAGTCTGGGAGAGCTATTAACAGTCGGATATAAGTGTTTGTAATCAGGCTTGAAAGGTTGATATTACCACAAAAGTTTCCCACTATACTGACATCATGCTGACATATTCCACTTAATGAAAACATACTTCGGGTAATTACTGCAAACAAGGCTTTTGTCACGTAATTCGAAACCTATTCAGGATTAAGAACTTAATTTAGGCATCTCTACTGGCTCTTGTCAGGAAAAAATAGATTTTCTATAAAAGTTCGTATTGGTGGTGAACAAGTTTCAGTTTATTTACCCCACGCTATAATTTAGTCTTGACCGTTTCAAAATTATTTGCTGTATACTTTAAGACATTGAGCATACGTTATTGGCTAATGATGTTAAACATATTGCTACTCTTCTTTGAAATACATATGCTAGATCACAAACATCTTTAAAAACTTGATTGATTGATATTAGTATTCTTTAATTGTATTTTAATGTTATGCGTGATCTAATGTTCTGTTTATATAATAGTTACACTTAAATTACATCTTATTTTGTAATTGTCTGCACATATAAAGCGTTAAGAATAAAATACATTTAAGATTTGATGCTCATTTAAGAGAGAGCTTGTCTGTTTTTGGATTAAAAGTCTAGGTATGTTGTCATTGGCCTAACACATAAGTTTACATAAAACTAGTTAAATATATACACGAAGACAAAAAGCACACGTATAAGTAAGTATGGCTTAAAAAGTCATGGAGTTATCTACCTTAAATTTCTGAGAATTACAACTTAAGAATAGGGTTGACATCTGCTCGTACACCAAAAGCGGTACCGTTCTATCATCGCACTAATTTCGGTGAGATAAATTGAATTTCATACAGCAAGACATATATTTTGTAAGATTATTTGCAAATGCCATGCAATGAATGGGCTTCTGAATAAACATTGTACTTGTTAGTTTATTAGAGAAACATTATGTTTATCGCTTGGAAAGGCAATTTATTGAATGCAATTAGTTGTCGTCCTTCTCGTATGATTACGATAATTATTGTGTACGGCATGTTCAGACTGTAGCATCCCTAAAGAATCATAATTTGCGTTTTAAGGTCTTGCAAATGCAACATTATTAAATCTTCATACTTTGTTTCCTGGTACATTTTCCATCTGACTTAGGTTGTAACGCTCTCTTAACATTCATACTTTGCTTGTGCATATTTGGGACGTCACGCCATGTTTCGTTTTGGAGTGTTTAATTTTATTTTAAATCTACAAATACCATGCAAAGAATAATATTGTATAACAATGATTTCTTTGTAAAAAATTTTTTTGAAGAAGGCCCTTCGGCCGAAACGTAATAAAATGTCGCTAAAGAAATTATTTTAGGAATGATTCCTTATATTTACACCAATAGTTCATTATTTCATTCAAGAATTGTTAAAAAAATACTTCATTTCGTTTAAGAAAACTTTTCAGTAATCTTTTCTTACCCATTCTGTAAATCAAACGACCCGACTGAAAACGGAAACATTTTTCAAATGACGCCACAAGAACGCGAGAAAAAGATCAACCGCTTGAAATCACTTCTAAATGTAAAATTGAAACACTTATGGCAACAATACATCTAAAATATATTAAATTAACACTTTCTAAAATGTTGATTTATATTTTACGGGACCTGCTGACACAATACAAACAATAATAAGATCAATAGTTTTCATGTATATTGTTATACGATGAATTGTGATCCGAACACATCCGAAGCTGTTGCGTTCATCGATTGATAAACGCAATGGCCGAAAGGCAGGTCATTAAGGAATGGAAGTTGAAGTATAAATATACTACACTCTACTTTTATATTATTTTGTTAATCAGTAAACTTCTAAGGGGTTGTTTCGAATTTATGTCCTTTTAGACTCACCGCAAACATCCTAACATCCACGCCTTTTATTTTTCACGATGATGTTGCATTACCTGCCTCGTTCTGTAACGGCACGATATCGGTTAGAAATGTTCTCATACAAATCTTGATGAACTTGCGTGATGAGATATTGAAACTTTCCGTGCTTTTTTTTACTTTTATTGAGACATTTGAAAAAGAAAGTATCAACTAATTTGTAAAAAGCTTTTAATGGAATTGATGGCTTTATGTTACTGCTAAAAACAATTATTTTTATATGGGTGAATTTCGTTATATTTCCGTTTGAGATTAATACAAACGAGACGCAAAGAATTCTTACTTCACCGTCTTGATTTATTGTTTTACGTTGTATGTATAGAAAGTGTATTTATAGATATAAACATAAAACGTGTTGCTGTTTTGTTGTGCAGTAGTGTTTGTCTTCAAGCAGTTCCCGGAATATTATTAATAAGATTGAAATATTTTCTTCTTTCTTGCTGAAATTTGAGATATCGTGTCTATTTACATGAATGATAATAGAAAATACTTGTAATCGAGTCGCTTAAGAGATTTATAGGTAATAAATTATATTGCATTTCACCCAGTTTGTGACCTAAGAGAAAATAACAACTGAATAAATGGTTCTATTGCGAGAAATTTCGAATGAGTTATTCCTTTCTCCATTTATTGCTCGGAAAAAGTGTCGCATACATCAACATCCATGAAATTGTGTAGGAGTTCATGGCGCTGAATTACAAGGTTTTTTTTCATGACAAATCGCATAAATGATAATTCTTAAAAGTATGTGTTCGAAATCAAATATTATTTTAGGTTCAAGTACAGTCGAATTTTACCCAGTATTCTAACACCATGCTGCCTTGTTCTACTAATGAAAATAAACCTTAAACAAAAAGGATAGCAACCGAGTCTTATTTGGCACGTCCGCCGGAACCCTTCAGGACTTAAGAACATATTTTAGACTGCTTTGGTCAGAAGTTCTTAAGTAATGACCAGAGCTATCACGAAGTCGTTCTAGCAAAGAACCCGTTTAAGTTAAATTGTCACCTGTCAACAATACCGTCTAGACCAAATAGTAAAAGGAATTATATGTTTTATTGGATGCCGTAAAACACTCAACAATAAGGTTGATTCATGACAATTGGTCATTTCACTGGCGCAACAGTGTTAAATTATATTGTGACTTTAATGAACAATAATGGTGTTGTTTTGACACCACGTGACAGTAAAGCTCTTAATCTTTGAGCTAGTTTTTTTTGTCTTTTTCGTGATGTAACGTTTCTATCATGCCAAATAAAATTAATGTCATACACGTATAATCATGTAATTTTCTTGACTTTAAAAGTTGCAAGACTTAAGACAAATACATGATAAGGTTGTTGCTCATCTATTGTTTCTCTAAAATTGCAGGTCTTTGTTTAGCAGCAAACTTATATCAGTAATCATAACTTGATATGTATAAAATGAAACACTAGATAGTCCGTGAACGTTATATTTGTACAGGCTTTTAATGTTGAATAACAACGAAGCTTCGCCTATTATTCTCATAAAACAACATGCAATTGTATACAGCAGCCTTTGTCAGATACAAAGGCAACCAATGTTTCATTTACACATAAGAGTTCAGAACCCTTTTATAAACATTCACAAACCTTAAGAAATAACCTGGTTTTTCATACAAGTCAATTCTGATCAGAAACCAGTTTTACCTTACTCAGCACTTTTAACGATCGATCCAGCACAAGGTCGTTTTTGTTGGAAATAAACAAGTTTTGGTTTAAAAATTGGTTTTCGAACTGTGTATTTGTTGTGACATTTTAAAACTATATGAAAACCAGTTTTATCGTTTGTTTTACGAAAACCAAAACTGATTATTTAAACTATCGAAACCCCGTCCGGAGGCGGTTTCGTCGGTTCGTTCCATCAGAAAACTAGCTCATTTGAAAAACAACAACACTGCAGACTGTGTTCCAACACATGTGTTGAAACAACATTTAGGTTATGCAGGCAAACGACCATCTGCGGTATCACTGTTTTGAAGAAATTAAGAAAAAATGGCTTCGTGTAGAAGCTACATCATGTTGTTGAAGCTGTTCACACAACAATGCATTTGTTATTTCAAGCAAAACATTCGAAATAGGTTTTTCAAACCGCCGAAACCCTCGAAACAAAAACTGAAACTAATATTTAAATTATTTTTCTAAATACATCCATTTTTGAAAAGGGTGTTTTCTACGCTGCTACCCGTGGGACGCCCCTCATGCAAAATGATAGCTGATGACGTAGCTGTTAATTTTCTATTACCGGTTCTTGGACCAAAAAATCTTCAATGTTTCCTTTAAATAGTTTATAATTAACTGATGTTTTAGTGCAAACATTTTATGAACATTAATCAATGAAATTTCATTAATGCATTTTTGTTCCAAATAGTAACAGCCAATTCATGAAATCACTTTTTAAATAAACAAGGCATGAATACATGGAAAGGTCGAAAGTATAAGCAAAACAATACCGAATAATCATTGGATTAAAACATTTTCCTTATTTTAGAGTTCGTTGCATGATACATGGGTAACATTTGATGGTTCAAAAGTGACGTGTTTAGTTTTAATCAAGGGGGAAGTCACTAAAATAGATTTAAGGGGTTCTTAAAATTGATATTTTCAGTCCTTAGTTTGCAGTGAATAAATCAAGTTGTTATTTTAGTGATAAAATTATATATTTCATTATGAAAGAAGACATAAGGTTGGTCGAAATGTACTGAAATAATTGTAAAGAGGGCTTAAAGATAAAACAAGGTCTCGTTTCTGTAGTTCCCACAAGCAAAGGTAATACAAGGTCTCGTTTCTGTAGTTCCCACAAGCAAAGGTAATACAAGGGCTCGTTTCTGTAGTTCCCACAGGCAAAGATAATACAAAGTCTCGTTTCTGTAGTTCCCACAAGCAAAGATAATACAAGGGCTCGTTTCTGTAGTTCCCACAAGCAAATGTAATACAAGGGCTCGTTTCTGTAGTTCCCACAAGCAAAGGTAATACAAGGTCTCGTTTCTGTAGTTCCCACAAGCAAAGATAATACAAAGTCTCGTTTCTGTAGTTCCCACAAGCAAAGATAATACAAGGGCTCGTTTCTGTAGTTCCCACAAGCAAAGGTAATACAAGGGCTCGTTTCTGTAGTTCCCACAAGCAAAGGTAAAACAAGGTCTCGTTTCTGTAGTTCCCACAAGCAAAGATAATACAAAGTCTCGTTTCTGTAGTTCCCACAAGCAAAGGTAAAACAAGGTCTCGTTTCTGTAGTTCCCACAAGCAAAGGTAATACAAGGGCTCGTTTCTGTAGTTCCCACAAGCAAAGGTAATACAAGGGCTCGTTTCTGTAGTTCCCACAAGCAAAGGTAATACAAGGGCTCGTTTCTGTAGTTCCCACAAGCAAAGGTAAAACAAGGTCTCGTTTCTGTAGTTCCCACAAGCAAAGATAATACAAAGTCTCGTTTCTGTAGTTCCCACAAGCAAAGGTAATACAAGGGCTCGTTTCTGTAGTTCCCACAAGCAAAGGTAATACAAGGTCTCGTTTCTGTAGTTCCCACAAGCAAAGATAATAGAAGGTCTCGTTTCTGTAGTTCCCACAGGCAAAGATAATACAAAGTCTCGTTTCTGTAGTTCCCACAAGCAAAGATAAAACAAGGTCTCGTTTCTGTAGTTCCCACAAGCAAAGATAATACAATGTCTCATTTCTGTAGTTCCCACAAGCAAAGATAATACAAGGTCTCGTTTCTGTTAGTTCCCACAAGCAAAGGTAATACAATGTCTCATTTCTGTAGTTCCCACAAGCAAAGATAATACAAGGTCTCGTTTCTGTAGTTCCCACAAGCAAAGGTAATACAATGTCTCATTTCTGTAGTTCCCACAAGCAAAGATAATACAAGGTCTCGTTTCTGTAGTTCCCACAAGCAAAGATAATACAATGTCTCATTTCTGTAGTTCCCACAAGCAAAGATAATACAATGTCTCATTTCTGTAGTTCCCACAAGCAAAGGTAATACAAGGGCTCGTTTCTGTAGTTCCCACAAGCAAAGATAATACAAGGTCTCGTTTCTGTAGTTCCCACAAGCAAAGATAATACAATGTCTCGTTTTTGTAGTTCCCACAAGCAAAGATGATACAATGTCTCTTTTTTGTAGTTCCCACAAGCGGCTTTTAATGTAAAATGGTTGGTGTAAACTAAGTGCATTGAAGTGAATTGTAGTTACACAATTGGATAGTGTAAATGATTATGAATAATGCTGAAAATTGTAATGGGGTTAAAAATTGGGTAAATGATTTGTTCGGGGTATGAAATGAAATCACTAGAAGATAACAAGTGATTAAGAGAGAGCTAACATGGTAGGTGTGTTTAAATCATGTTGTTGCGACAAGGTGATTAATGTTTTGACAAGATAGTGAAGTTTGTTTAGACATTTGCCTTTTTTGAGAAGAGAATAGGTTTAAGTGTGATCGGCCTAGAGGTATGTTACTTGTCTAGTAGGCATGCTCTTAATCCCCGGTAAAGTGGGCAGAGCAATAAAAAAGTGATACATGTCTTTAATTTCTCCGCACTGGCAACATGCAATATTAAAAAAAACAATAGCTCGTTAAGAGAGCTGCAATGCATCCGTAGCCTTGCGTGGTGCACACTCGACATCCAGTCACCATCCTAATCAAAGATAAGGACCGTTTTTGTTGGTTTGGTTCGGGTTGGGTTTGAAAGCTGGTCGATTTTTTTTCTCGAAGGGCATTCTACGAAGAGAAAGTAGAAGAAAGGAAAGAGTTGGACAACAGCTGCATCGGATGTTGCGGACAACATACCAATTTGTTTGCAGAAAAGTTAGTTTTCATTGCCTTGTTAAGATGACTAACCAAAATTATTATTTTAGAAAACTTAGTACATGTACATTTATATGTAAAACAAAAACATTTTAAAGAAATATTCCATATGGTAAAAATGTTATGCTCGTTCCGAAAATTAATGGCGTTCAGCTTGCACATTTATATAATCGTAAAAATGATTTTATGGTATTTGCAACATTTTCCCCAGAACACATAATGACCGGTATCTTAACTCCAACACTGGGATATTTTAAAGATTGATTGTTAACAATTAAAAGGCACAAGTTAAACTTGGAACATTTAATTGGTGCAATGAATAGTTTAATTGTTTGTGTTTTCTTTTTCAGAAAATTATTGTATGCAAGCGGAACATTTTCCTACACTTTTATGAAGAACTATCTAGATAGATATTTGAATGGCAAGCTTATGTGTTGGCACTAACAGCAAATAAAAATTTAATGTGTTTCCTTATGCAGACATCATTCCTATTTTACAATATTATCCTTTGATTTATCCTTGATTTCATTAAGATAGTAAAAAGCATCGTAAAGCCAATATATCATGTTTCAAAGATCAAGTTGTCATGGTTTTCTTTAGAATGATTGATTAATTGTGTGATTGACAAGATTATTTTACATTTGTTATACTTTGTTGCCATGGCAAATGATATCACAAATTGGGTAATTTTCTGTGACACGATGCTCTTGGTCTGAATGTCTATGCCGAAACAAAAAAGACAAAAAAACAACAACAAAAAACAACAATAACAACAAAATAACAACAATCATATTTGATTTTCTTTAAATAAAAAACATTTGGTTACTAGTCATTTATAAATCAGTAAATGCGTTATATATACTGCAGAACCAATGGCTTTGAGCAAAAATAATTTTGATTAAAATATCTTGTTTTTTAAAAATTAGTCATAGTGTCCGATGCGTCTCTAAAAAATTGAGAACCCGATGTGAAAGCCAGAATAGTATTGCATTGGATACATCCAATATAGATAACGCTCGTTTTAAGAATTGATTAAAGCACAGCTTATCTCTATACAAACGCTTGTGACATTATTTTCCAGAACATATATGGCCGGTATTTTTACCTTAAAACTGGGATGCGTGTCAAACTTTTGGGTTTAATACCAGGTTACAAGAGCCACCTTAGTTTCCTTTTAAAAAAACGATAAGATTGAAAGATGGAGCAAGACCAAGAAATATAAAATGTATAATCATTCCCAAAAAGATAAAAACGATATATTCCTAAACTGTTAAGATGTGTATGGCGACGGAACGCTCTTTAAATAATTATCTGATCGTCTAGTTAAATTTTATTCATGAATACTGTTTTTGTCATAGAATGGATGTTTTTAAGTCTTTATCGTCATAATGTATTCGTTACATGAGCGTGAATAGATAAACTTGGAAATAATATATCCATTACAGACTAACATCACCGTTAATTATTTCAATGTGTTTGTTCATAACAGGCCAATTTATTACAATTTCGATATCAGGCTTTTCATTTTCAATGCCAATAGAAACGATAGATTTCAGACTTGTCTTATTAAATCCATTATATATTGTTTGTTTCTAATAATATAAATTAAAACAATCATTTTCTTACATTCATTAACTAAGACATTACATATATGTATAAAACATTACCTTAGTTTACTTGAGTTAAATGTCGTAATTAAACACTTCCCTTGTTTTACAAATTTTTAAAATGAAATACAAAAAGAAATTTCCCTACTTCAGAAGACACAAATGTACACAGTGTCCGACAATAACATACATTTGGCAGAAAACACAAACTAGATACTTACGAACAATAGCAGCACACTTACAGTTTAGTTGTGTTGAAAGGCAGATCTACAGGAACTTTAGTTATATTCCTATCTGAACACGCAACTTTGACGTTGTTTGACGTCTGAGAACAAACACATCTGGGGTCACATTTAACTTGTTTAACTTGAGTTCCTGCCACTGCATGTACGTTCATTATAAGCGTGAACAGTGTAAAGAAATCCATCTGCATCATTCCAGGAAAATTTTGCTGAAAAATGATGATAAAGTTCAGCTGTAAAAGTTTCCTTTCCTCTTAACTAAAAAGTAAATTTTAGACTAATGCAGCCGACATTTTATACAGGCGCGTCACTAACCTGTTGTCCAATTGCAAGACACGCTGATAGCTTGGAGACGAACATGGTTATCCAATATCAGCGATGTCCAGAATAATCTATATCATGCCTTCATCAGCACGAAAATCACGGCATACTATTTATCATTTTGTAGTTTTGGACTGTTCTTGTTAAATAACTTTGATGAAAAATTTGTCCCAGGAGCTTAAGAATGACAAGAATTACACTCAAATGTCGACTTAGAAATACATTTAAGATTACCAATCTTAACGTCATCAAGTTTCAGTTACAAACCAGTCGAATGTCACTTATTCAAGGCTGTGTTATGAACTGCTGTAATCTTAATGAAGATGAGTTATCCAAAAATTATTTCAATGACCTCCAAATTAAGATGCATACAACTCCATCCGCTGCCAACTGAGTAATGTTTGTTTGGATGAAGGAAAAGCTACGCATCAGATCAACAACATGATGTTCAATCCTGTCCGGCATAATATTTGTCAAACTTAACGCTGCTTGCTTCCTTTATACAAATAAATGCACAACCTGATTTAACCATTAACCTTACCTGCCTCCAGTGTATAGCTTGAAAGAGTGACATAATCTAGACTTCACGTAAGCTACAAAAAATTTGTCGAGATTATTTTGTTATTTACATATATCAGTTTGTATCCTTTGCGTATTCGTAAAAGTTGGTTGTCTTGAAATAGCAAACATTATATTGACCCCCCCCCCCCCCAAAAAAAAAACAACAACAAAAAACATCTCGTTTGTACTTATTATTTTATAACGATTGATCCTCACTCAGTTCAGTTCCTTTATGCATTAACATTGAGACTCTAAACAGAGCTTTTGTAAATTGCTTGCTATTTGGCTCATTATACAGATGCGATCAAATGAGGTTGATAGTAAAATAATTGATGAACAACGTTGATTTAAACTACTACAGGTTCTTCTATTTCAGATTAACACCAACACATTCAGTGTGTTCTACATCTACACAATAGGTTGGTTATAACATTCAAGTTAAATGAAACAAAACCCATAAATTCAGACAGTTTGTCAAATACCACACACGATACTACAACAGGTCAAAAGTTCAAAATGGCAAAAATAAGTTTAGTATCATGACACACCCGGTAGTAAAACTGCAGAGGGCACATTTAATGTAATTGCTACAATACATAGAAACTAACTTAAAGTTGCAGCACATTTTACGTCGTCACCAGGGCGAAACCGCGGCAGGCTTCTAACTTCAAGTCACTCGGCCGCTAGTCCGCCATGCCGCTAATTTTACGAAAACAAGTCTGATCGATCAGCATTGCATAATAACATTTTAAATAAGACTAGTTCAAAATTATAGTTCTATTAATGTGTGAATGGATTTGATAACAGCTTTTCTTTAAATTGAATGAAACGATACAAGAACGGTATTTAGTGACACAGAATTAATGTGTCTATTGATCAACCATAGAGGACAAAATGCATCGGTAATTTGCATGCACTTAGCCTAATAACTGTCACCAGCATCTTTCAGCATTCAAGAGAAAGGCAAAACATTCTAAAATCAGGGCATAGGCATTAGAATATTTGCAAACAAAACTGAGATTTAACATATTCATTCCCAGAAAAGGACTAAGGCAGGAGTGCAAACCAGAACAATGATTGACATTTAGTTAAACTTCGTAAGAATCGCAATATCTGCAAAAAGCTGTTGTCTGAAGCATTTCTATCATATCAAAGGTCTTATTATATAATTGTGTATGCCATGCATCATACTTACGACCAAATGAATTTCACACAACTATTTATGTTAAGGTAATATGGTGGATATGTTTTGCAGTCAAGGATCAATGTGATAAACATTGAGTTAAAATATTAAATTTGTGTTTGAGGCCCGAATGCAAACTCAACTATTTTCAGATAATGATAAGCTGACATGCGTCAAGCTTTAGAATATTGCGTATGTAACTGTCAAATAATTTAAATAACGTATGGCAAGAAACGCAAAATACTGGCTGAATAACACGAAACTGTTGACCGAATACAAGTTAAAAATGCTGCCGTCGGTCAACTTATCGACTGCACAGTTTGATTGAAAAGTAAAACTTTTTTATTTCTTAGTTAAATATATCAGTTTTTTTCTCTTTAAAAGGAATTTTAGTTTAGCTTGCCCATGTACTTCTTCTATCTACATGTTAGTAATCAATTCAGGAAAATACAGATTTTGGTTGAACAATTTAAAAAAGACACACAACGTGTAGCCTTCACATATGTTACTTTTATTGTATTTCGAAGCAAGTTTCAATGTTAAACTTATGACTCATATGTCCATTTCTCATTAATTTCGACATTTGCACCTTGTGGTACTCCAAAAAAATCATACCGTTTGTTATTGTTATTGTGTAGTTGCACAAAATATTGTGTATATGATACAAAGTGGTATAAGCTTAAACTTTTTGCTACTGAGCCTGTTTCTTTAGCTTTTCATATAAATATTTATAATATAATTTGGTCAAAATTCCTTGTATTTTGGCGTGTCCTGGCTTTAACTTGACCATGTGTTTGGGATATTTTGGAACATTTTTATTGAATATATAAAGCTACATAAATCACTTATAAATAATAAATTGGTTGGATAACAATGGGAAAGATAAATGTAACAGCTTTTGCTTCAAGAATCATAAGAGCATTTTAGACCAATGAGTGTGTATGTTTTCCAAAATATTCAGCAGGCTGGCTTCTTTGATAGAATTACCGCGCCCTATTTGCATGAGCATAGACTGGTGCAGTGTATGTTTACAGTAACTTTGGTACATTTAAAGGCTAAAAGTAAATTTAAAGATGCACAATAAAGATTGATTCACTTATTTTAATTATCAATGCAGTATTATAACTATCACTATTTGACTTTAATGATAAAACCCCCAAAAACATATGACTTGTGTGTATTTGGAAAAAATATTAGCCTTTATTAATATTTTTTATTAATAAATAGCTACGTGGCCATATTTCACCAAGTTGATAAAACACCAACATATTGTTCCACCTGTAATTATATTATTATGAATTATCGAGATAAATATAACGTCCAATTTTATAAATACGGTCGAACACCGTGGGCTCGATCTCCCAGGGACCGGCAAAAATACCATTTGAAATAGAAAATCAAAGCATCACTAACAACCATTGCCTAGCAGCATATTCAAACATGAATCAATTTATAGCTTACACATAACTGTGTCAAATGTGTTATAAAAAAGAAACCAATATTGATATCTACCCAAGAAAGGGTCTCCATCGTGATTGTTCTATAAGCAATCAGCTTTCGTCGAAATCGACCTAAAAGAAAAAAAACTCCTAGCAGGACCAAGTAGGAACTAGTACTACTAGTACTTCAAGTATAAGATTCACTAATTGATGTTTTTAAACTCTGCTAAATATTTCGTGTGTTTTACAAAAGAAATCGGTACATTTATGCCCTCAATAAGAATGCCTTTACATTTAAAGTAAAACGATCATTTCAGGGCTTAAATTACCTCAACAAACTTCACGATAATACAGCAATTTAATGCAAAACCATAATAAGAAAACGCAGACAGAAACGTGATTGTTGTGCATCATTATTATTTATATAATCGATTTTAAATCATATCCTGGTATGTACTTATGCTTAGAGCCACATTATTCATGATTATTGCAATCTGTGCACCATTTTACAGCCCCCACATTGGACGGATGAACGTGTAATTTTCTATTCTTATGTATTGGAGGCATGCCATTTATTGCATGGAACAAAATATTTACAAATGACCTTGGGTTTTATGACTATTTAATTAATTCCTAAACATTTTAGAACGTCCAAAAGCCTGTCATACTCGATTAAATTTGATTGTTTTTATCGGACAGATTTGTGTCGGGCAGTTTGGAAGTTATGGCAAGAATGGGAACTAACCATGCAATAATAGTTGTAAATAAATTAGATTGGTTGCAAACAGCAAAGGTGGGCAAATACCATATTGCAATAGAAACGAAAGCATGTAGGAAATAGGGAGAAGCATAATAGCAGTACAATAACCTACTAATGTTCGATAGTGACACAAGGATTAGACTTAACGATGCTGCATTTAGAATAACACAAATTAAAGTATAAATTTTATCATTAATGTCAAATAGATCAGATCTAATGAATATCAAAATTAAACTTAGTTAAAGCTAAAAAAATATGAAAAGAATTTACAGAAAGTGAGTTCACTTCAGGAATTCGAATTCCAGTCTTTAGCTGCATCTTCGACTGATGGACTACAAGATACGAGAAAATTATTCCCATATTTTTTCCAGAGCTCGCCTCTGAGGCAAAAAGCAGAAGGTTGGACAATCAATCAAGAAAAGTATGACAATCAGTCAATGATAAATTTGTTTCAGAGGTTGCAGTTTATACAAATTTATTCCTCCATAAATAAAATATTCCTCTATTAATAAATATGGGGTGTCTCCATGGTAAGATATATACGAATTAAACTAATCTCTGTCATAGTTACGCAAACTTACAAGAATATTTCAACACAACGTTTTATTGAATGCAATATAGGTACCGTCAGTTAATAAAAGCCCGATTAACTCGCTTATGCTTCCTGTACCTGCTTAGTTATAGAGAATACTAGGTTAGTGTCGTGGATGAAGGAAGTTTATCTGGCAAGGCGGAGGAATTTATCGGGTGAGCCGAAGGCTCACCCGATAAGTTCCGTAGCCGAGCCAGATAAACTTTCTCCATCCACGGCACTAACCTAGTATTCTATTTATTATGTTACTTTGTTATTTTAACACTATAAATTACCTTAAAATTATTAAGTATCTTTAGAAATAAGGGGGACAACTGTTTTTTCACTGGTGACGTCAGCATAATAGGTATCCATGTTTAATTCGCCCCCAAAATAGTTCTTAATATTGTTCAACTTTTTTCAATACGCTTATAGTCAAAGTCATTGCCTTTTAATATGAAACATTCAATTCAAGGCATAATAAAGCTTTTAAAAGTGCACAAACACGGTTCAGTCACCAAACATTATCTGATAATGTAACAATTTTTCCGGAAGTCACAGAGTACAGTACACAGGTCACGGTTCAAGATCACGAGTGTTTACAAACAATCACCACATATTAAATGGATTTTATTTATGGTGATAGTGTTGGATGTTCAGAACTGCACAGGCAAAGAGATAATTCATTTCTGTTGTAAGTGAGATTTTGTCATTCACCACAGAAATGGAATTAACTATCGTTGAATGCTGCACACTTTCCAGCATGTGCGGGTGGGGTAAGATTTTCACGTCACATGTAGATTTTCTGCTCGATTAATTGTTTGTCAGTGTCATTATTATGCAGAGTGATGGGCGAGTGATTGTTGAGGTCGGTTGTTGGCGGACTATTGATAAGATACTAGAAGACTATTTGTGCATTTCCTCTGACATTTCAGAATAGAAAATAGTCCCCTTTCGTGGTCACATGACCAACTGACAGTAGATAGACATTACGTAGTCAACTGATCTAATAAACTAAAATTTACACGGCACCTTGTTATTGGACCGATTTCTATGCAAGTGACAGGATAAATCACTTTTATAGCGCTCGATCGATTTGATGTCATCTTCGAGATAATCCTAGCAATCCTAGAAAGGAAAAATAAGTTATATGTTCGTTAAGAAGATTAAGGGAAAATATGTTTATTGTTCTTGGGCAAAGCACTGAATGACATTACCATCATACTGTTTAAAGCCAAAATACACTTCCAAATGACCGAGTGTCATACTTGTATCTCATATATTATATTGTATTATTGTTGCCTAGTTGTATTATTAAAATTTCTACCGTCTAATCATTATTTTCATACACAAAATGGCGTCATGCAAGGAAACGTCCCTCGGTTGCTTTGTAACCGAAATATACATCTCAAACACATGACTAGCATGTACGAGGAACGGTTCATTACTCACTACGGCTGTGAAAGTAAGGATTTAGTGGTGAATAAAGTTCTGCTGAAAATTAGTCAATTTATTATTGACATTTGTCATTTGCAATGGCCTCTAAATAGGCGCGTCATCCGCAAACAATATAGCATTTAACTTTAAGACATGTATACAAAAGTCTAACAACAGCTATTTTAAAAACAAGGGACAAAAAAAAATCCAAATCCTTTAATAATTTGGACAAACTGGCTGACCATCGGCTGACCAACCGACAACTGAATGACCGTCTGACCGATTGTTAATGCTGATAAATGATATTTTTAATTTCTGTGTAACCTGAAAGTCAACATAATAACGCTTTTAGAACCACATATAAAACAAACAGGCTGTTTTTGATATTGGTCTAGTGGTGCACTCTTGACATTCAACCTAGGGTTTGCAGGTTTCATTACGCGGCTAAACATACTGACCATTTTGTAGGAGGAACGTTTAACAGTGCTTTAAACTTAATTTAAAACAACGACAACAGGAAAGCTCTTGGCATGGTTATATTACTTATATTTAAAAGCAGACTTTCTTTTCTGGGACCGACGTATCATTCAGATGAGCTTTCTTTTATTCACAGTTTTGCACGCACTACAACCAAATGGCGATCAAAATACCGGCTGTAGGCAATATGACTTCGTTTCTAGAAAATTAAAACCTGTTTACGTTTATCGCATTGTTTTCATAGCGATGCCAAAAAAAGGAATACAGTTTTGGTTAATGCATTTAAATATTCTTTGATGTCGATTATCTGCATACAGCCAACGTGCTTTAAGCATGAGACCGTTTCTTTGGCAAATGTCTACGAACCAGTCCATTTTTCCATGGCACACATATAGAAAAAAAGTTACTGACTTAAACGCATTTAGCAAAATGTATTATGATTGGTACAATATATTAATGCATCACGATGTTATAACTATTCAAAAGTCGGATTTATTTTTTAAATTTGTGTGCGTCTTGTTAGTTAGTCCAATTGTCATTTGGCAGACGATTCTTCCTTCGTTCAGTCAGAAGTAGTCCAGACACACAACACGAAACAGCAATTTCGTTAAGAATTCATAGAGTGTTTGAGACAAATTAAGACTTTTTTCCCGGCTTTCACTCTGTTGAAACCAATGTATTGGTAGTGTCTGGAGGATTAAGTGCATACTTTTGCATAATGTACAATGGACGCCGTCTACATAGTATTTCACAATTTAGTTGTTGATGTATACTACATGAAGTGGGAAGAGTTTAACATTGTCTGCGGAATAGTAACGATGAATGATAGAAATGCTTTACAATCAGAGAAATCTGCCAAATGCTTGCATTAATGAAAATATTCCTTCTTGTTTATTAGTAAACTTTTTCGATTTCCTTATCAATGTTGTAAACATTTAATGAAAACTTGCTATACACGATGAAATATTGAATGTGTTGGCAAATGTCGTTACCAACGGACTCATTTCAAACAAAAATAAGTCTAGAAAATGATGTAGTGTCCAATAAAACTGATAAACCGAAAGACAAATAGTTTTCAGACACATGGTGAGGTTTACAGGGTATTTTCCTGATTTCGAAGATATGTGATAAATATTTGTAAACGTCAGCTCTTTTTCCGTTAAAAAAGGTAAATTTAAGGAAATTAATTAAGTTAATTTTCTTGGATCCGAATGAGGTGCATAAAAATGTATTTATGAGGACCAGCCAACACGAAGACTAAGTGATACTATGTCCAGAAAAACAAATTTTCCATCACATATTATAACTAGGGATGTAAATGGATATTCGAATATTTGAAATTCGATTTAACGAACAGGCCAATTAAGAACACAGGTAATCGGCATTCACACCAAATTGTTGTTTTGGTTTCCAATAAGGTTCTGCAATATATTTCATATTGCCGTGACGGTATGAATGCGATGTGCTTAATACATGTACGTCCCATAAAACTGTTTTCCGTGTAACAGTATATATCGTCCATGCTTCGAATTGTAACTGTATGGTATAACAATTTAAGATATATTTTTTCAGTATTATTGTGCAATAGATGAATAAAAATTCACGTTTGTTTTCGTGTTATTATCTTACTATTCCCGAGTTGCTTTGGTTTTTACATAGTTTTATTTAGTAAAGGTCAATCCCAAACGAGGCTCAGGCTATAACTATAGCGAATAATAGTTTACTACAACTTGTAAAATATTCATTTTGATAATCGAATATTCGATCGAAAGAATAATCGAATATTCGAATATCAATTTTGCAGTTCATTTACATCCCTAGTTATCATAGATATTCTCAAGTTTTCAACAATGCTCTTTATAAATAACACAAGTAAATATAATTATTTTCCATGGTCACGAAATCTATTCAGCAATTAAATGCTGATCCATTTTCAGGAATAGCAGAGAGTCTGATTATGGTGATGCATTTTTGTATTGTAATAGTATAAGCAGTCAAAGGCAAAGCGATCGTTTTTACCAAATGAAAAGGCTATGAATTACCTGCATCATAGGTTTTTTCAGCAACAAAACTTAATTTAGATGTTTTGCTTACCTTATACATTGACTAAAATATTCAATTTATTAATAAAGCTGGAACACTATTTGTAAAGGTACAACATATACGATTGTTGATTTATCGAGGTAAATTGCAATGCGGGAATGTTAATTTTACAAGTATTATATAAATAAGATAATTTTATTTAACGTAGATCCGTTCAGTTTATTATTAAAAACCCTTTTGTACTATACACTATCGCTAAAAGTTACAGTGTCATTATTTGATTATGAACAGGAACACCATATGTTATTTTCCTTGGAATAAGTCGAGACACAGCATATACAAAAGTTCTGAAACCTTTCATACCCTATTTAATTTTTATTGATGACTAAAGCATAGTTAATTAGACATATTTTCAAAGACACTTATGTAATTACCCTCGTACTTCAACCAGGTGAATGAGTTGCTATGCAGAAACTGCGGACAGAATGGAAGAATTTGAAATCATAGAAAATAATTGTTACTGAATTCCAATAGGCATTTAATTAACCAAATCATATTAATACAAACGGTTAATGCGGAAACAAGATTAAACCTTGATAAATGAAGCTATAAGTATGTTAAAGAGGAGAGTTAATGCTTCTGACCCATATTCTAACCAGTTAAACCTAGTATTTTACTCACGATGAACCATATTCACACTAGTCCTAAATATCATGCTGAGAAATATTCTGACTGAGATTTATTTACTCTAATACAAATCCGCTAAGCATGTTTACCAAACACTTGTGTTTACAATAAAGCATTCTATTTTCCCTGAAGACATCATCAGTTGAATGCACTACATCATTATGCAAACAGTTTTAAACATATGTTTATGATTAAGCAAGATACCATTCTGTATTAAAAAGCTGCATACAATAATCGAGCAAAATAGGTTTATGTCTCTGTGCATTTCTAAAACAGCTGCTAATATTCTATGCATCAACATTTGTTCGTCTAGCAAAATCGTTGAGCACAAATATTGAAATTTCGAGTATTTGGATACGTGTACACTGTTATGCCGTCGATGTTGACTTTGCAACTAAAGCTATTATAATTAATATCACAATCTTATATGAGGCAATATTGAGATAGTGAAATAAAAGCGTACATCAAATACCTTTCTTATGCAAATTTAGTCAGGAATTTCGAAGATGTTACCATTTTCATAGTTTGTTCGTCGGAAATTTGGGTCATTTGCAAAATAATTGGGGGTAGCTTCACGCCTTACAAATGCTTGTTTACTTTCACATATGCCTTGATTAAAAAAGAACCCCCAACACTACACTGATGGGCATTGTATGTACTAGGCTACTTATGGTACGAAAAAGATTTGCAAAATTCTCAAAATTGCCAGCATAAGTATCGGTAGTATTCGCTATACAGCAGCCACCGACCAGCAAATTCAACAATATTGTTACATATAAACATATATCATGTTGACGGCGTCCATTGGACATAAGTCCAATTAGCCGTTACCCTTTCAGATATTAGCGTTTATTTCGATAATCACTTGACAGCTGCTATTCTGAATGGTTTGTGTAGAAATGGTACCTAAAAATATTTGAAAGTGCTATAAATTTGTTTGAAATACTCCAAGACTCTCGAAAGAGCATAACCTCATCTTAAAGAAATGAAAATATATTCTAACAGATATAGCAAGATAATTGTTAATTCAAATTGTTTTATTTTACACCGGATGCGAAATTTTCCCCGCATTCTGTCTGCTTGTTTTTTTTTCAATATTTCAAAGAATGCGTATAACATTTTGAAGATTGTTCAGCATTTCTCAATGATTCTGATTGCTGTTTTATTTTTTGCCAAAAATAATAACAATGTTGAGTTTAAATGTTTGCAAAATGCAGCAGAAAATATCAGCAATACTTATTTGCTGAATAACAATTTTTCTAGATTAAATAGCTGGTAATCAATTATTTAAAATACTTGTTTGTTGCGTTTTTTTTAATAAATTGAAACTAGTAGTCGAGCCAAAATACAAAGCTTTAACCATGAGTAACAATGATCTTAAGTGAGTGAAAGATACATTAGATTTAAAAATATGTAATTCGTATTGTTTTCTCCTGAGTCATTTTCAACTGTCAGTCGGACTATAAAGATTTTCTCAAGCCGCTTTACTGGTATATATTTGTTAACTTGAAGAAATTTTCAATATTGCAAATTCATCATATAGCATTAACTAGATTCTAGCGACATTTTAAACTTTGAGCAACTACTGGAAACTTTAATTTGGAACAGTTTTCCAAATTGCTATACATTTTAACTTTTTTTACAGCCTAAGTATCCTGAAAAAAATGAGCATGTTGAGTAGTTATATAAAATAATCAAAATGTGTGTTGTTTTTAAATGTTGTTCACCTACAAGACTTCATACTACAACGTTTACTTTACATCCTGTGACAATTTCTTGAAATGAATTAATATCAAGAGTTTACAATTTTCTTAAGTATTTATAAAACACGTACAGTTTACAGAAAAAGAAGATACAAAAAACAATCCCGTAACTTGTCCATGAATATGGATATATATATATATGTGTGTATATTCATAATGTATTTCCTTCATTTCTAACACAGTGAACCAAACCAATAATTGTATTTTTAGTATTGTCCCATACGCTGATACAGTCATCACAAAATTTGAATAAATTATAATTTCAAATGCATAGAAAGTAGTCCGTCATTTAAAGGAAATGCCTGAAAAATCAGTCTAAATCAAACGTAAAACGATGTTTTCTGACTTAAGATATATTTACAGACTATGTTCATTTCATTTTTGTACTAACAATAATTCAAACGAGACCGGAAGCTCAAAAATAAAAACATCAACTTGCAAATGATAGTTTAAGACGTCAAAATATTAGGGCCAATGCAATAATCCGTCTGTCTACAATATAGGACAATCATCTTAACAATGTCACAGATTTAAACAGGTGTTCAAATTAACGTGACTGTAAACCGGTTGTTATAATTCATCAGCTTCACATCACTGTACATCGTTTTCGTTTTAATAACCTCTGACATTTTTTGTAAAGCATGGCTTTTCGACTACCTCCGACACATTGTTAAAACACTGATTTCATGTTCAGAGGCGTAGGTAGGCCTTAAAAACTTGTAGGTCTGATGTCTTTTGTGTGTTTTTGGACTTTTGGATGCACATAACATACACTTAATTTTATTTGCAATGATAACAATACAATCAAGCAACACACCCTGCACGTTGTTTAAACGTACACCAAACTTGCTTTGGTGAAAAATAAAACAAATTGTAGAGTTATTTAAAGTGTTTAAGTAGCTATTTTTATTGCATTTTAGAGTCATTTAAATTTGTAACTTTTTTAAAAATGTTGTAGCCCCAGGTCTTCAAGGCATATATGTAGCTACGCCGCTGATGTTTTCAACTTCACAATGGACACAAACCCACAACCATATTCTTCTATTCATATCTCTATAATGAATGTTTCCCCAAACGCGAATGTTCATTTATTTTTCAGGAAAGAAAATGTTTACTTTGACAATCGGTAAAAAGTAATAAAGAGTTTTTCTAAGGATTTTACAAGGATACACTTGGTCATATTCTGAGCCATTTTAATATCTAAATGAACACAACGCATGTTCGTATGTTTCGATGATATAGCAATTAGATGCAGATCCATAATAAAAAAAATACTGCTTATGTCCTTGAAATTGAATCCATTCACACCATTATACTGATCGGAAGTTTAACCGATACCAAACGCCTTATATAAAGGAGAATGCTCGAAAAGTTTTCGATTCCATTCCTTTTAAATTTCGAATAATTTTCGACAGCATGCATGTCTAATTGTTGTTTCAATATCGTTTTTACTTCCTGGTTCTTGCAATGATACATTCTTTATAAGACTATATGAGTACATATTTTATAACCTTGACTTGGTGACGCAAGCTATGTCAGATGATTATCTTTGTATGACTGCATCGTTACTTTTAAGAGTTAGAACCGATGCTGCTCCGGCTTAATTTATTTGTGTGCAGGTGATGTCAGTAGCAAGTCGTTGAGTTATTGAAATATGTAAGTTTTACTGAATAATACTTTGTTTTCAAGTTGTTGCCTGCTCCGATGAGGCCATTATTGTATAATTATGTTGTAAGTATTAATAAACCTTGGGAGTTCTGGTGCAAACAAAAATCCCCCCCCCCCTTCCCGTCTCCTCTTATGTACTCGTGATACAGTGAATACGTGTGTTGTTTGTACGTCTGTTTCTCTCTTTCAGTGAAGCCCTTATCATGTGTGCATAAATACTATCTAAATATTCTAGTTTTAGTAATTCATAAGTGCGCATTTAAAAGCCAGATTGAATTTAAAACTAGTATGCCTCCTGTTAAATAGTGCAATTGTCATTTGGATTCCCTGAACAGGAGTGTGCGTTCGCGTCTTCTCATATCCTACTGTTTCCATTTTAAATCAACACTTACACTTAATACAATTTAGAAAAAGCCAAAACACATATCATGAGACAGCAATTTCTTAAAGAATTGTAAGAGTTTTTGAGACAAATTTAGGTTTATTGATGGCTTGTTTTCTTTTTTTTCATATCCAATCTGTGTATCAAAACAGGACTTTCTAAGGAAAGAAGGCGGAATCTTAATCTTGCCCTATTGGTCAACATGTTTAACATCTTAAACAAGACTTCCTTACTACAACTATTTCTTTGTGAGTTGGTGATGCATTTCCCATCCCATAACCTGCTAAATATTTCGTTAGAAAACATTTTTTGTCCAGCTCCTTCCTATTATTAACAACCATTGAACACATTGCAATACAAGGAGAAGGCTTGTCCTCTCCATCTTTGACCTCCTTCAAGTATAACCTATAAATGATATAAAGTCAGTTCTTCCCATCTCCTGAGAAAAAAAGCACACTTCTCAAAATGTCTGAGCTTTTTTAAGGATCCCCAAACCTCTAAAACCATTAAACACAGAATAAGCCACAGAAAGGACTCTTGGACAAGTGGAAAACCAATGGTGAAAAATAGAAATTGACACAATGGTAAAGAAGTGATATTTGTAAGCAGGTTATTTGTTAGCCGACTGTTATCGTATACCCTTACTTACATGCACTGAAAAACAAGGTCGACCAAATTAACTGTATGCATAAATACTATCTAAATATTCAGAAAAGAAGACGGTTAACACGTTAAATGTATTTTGTGCACAGTTATATCCAAAACCTGTTCACCTGTTGCCATCCTCATGGAAACTTTTTTGACAAAAATGGGGTACTTACCTCAACGCGTTTGGAAATGAAGTTTTAACTGTTTTTTTTTGGTACAGATTTCTATATATCATAATTTGTGGGCCGTGTCTTGTCACAAAATTATGTCATATTTTGATTTTGGTTTTGCACATGTCCCTTTAGTTTCAATGTTAACATCAACACTTATTATCAATACATTTCAAAAGTAGTCAAGACACACTGCATGAAAACAGAATTTCTCAAACAATTTCTGAGAGCATTTTAGACATTTACAGGGTATTTTTCCAATATTGTTTTGGAGGCTGTCTTCGCCTGTGGAAAGGCCATTAACAAGAAGGAATTACAGCTGTCATTTGAAGATTATCGATGTGAAAGGTATTGCCGTGGAGTGTTACGACTTTTTTTGCATAATTTGAAATGGACTCCGTAAATCACAATTTAGTTGTTGATGTGTAAAGGAAAGAAATGGACTAGAAAAAATGAACGATATAATTGTTTACAATTAAGGAACATCTGCAACACAGGACTGTTTTATTAGCCAATTATTTATAGTTAAAACGTCTTTGCTTTTTTAACAATTCGCCTTTAAATATTGTGTAAATATTTTTTGCAGACGAAACTAGACCAACAGGCGTTAATCTTTATGGCCGTATAAAAAGGATTCATGTGATTAAAGATCAATCGCTGAACCACAAAAATGACAATAATGTGATAACATAATTGAGTAAAATCGATATGCCCATTATGAACAAAATATATTACTAAAATGGGTTCAAAGATCATGATCAAGGCAAATGTTTCTTTCAGTCATGTCCCCGTAGTTTCTATCTCAATAGTTATTCATATTAACTAAAACAGTTCACAAGTAGTCAAGACAATGCAAGAAGCAACAATTACCTCAAGCATTAGAGGAAGTTAAGATGTGTTTCCAGCATTAATTGGCATGCTTTCCTTCTGGAGAAGGTTTGCCTACACAGAGGCTGGAATCACAGCTGTCATTAAAATGTATCAATGTAAAAAGAAATTTAATATTATTTGATACGTTTTATTGAAGTTAAAACTATGACAGCGACCTTGATGCGTTTATTCAAATATTTATACGATAAAAGGCATTTGACCTGTATATTTTATCACTTTATTCGATGTATAAAGGTTAAGTGATTAAACGTTTTACTACTTTCGGATTTGAAAGAGCCTTTTATAGTGAAATTCATCCATAAACTGCATAAACTTAAGTAGATTCGAGGATAAGAGTTTGGTTATCTTTTATTTTGAATTTATTTATTGAAATGATTCCAGTAAAGTTTGAATAATATCCAAACTTGATAAGTGTTTCTGATATTTACGTCATAACACTTTCAATTTATTCTTTAATAATAAAATATTTATTTTTATTTCAGATACTTCATAGAAAGTTAGATGTATTAATTCCTTAAAACTTAAAACAATCTCCATTTTCCGGAAGTAATCGATTAGGAATAAAACAGATGAAAGGGCTAACAAATTCCATCAATCAATGAACAAAAACTGAAAATAAAGATGTATTTTGTTTCATTACACAAAATTAAGAATGTTTGATTTAGCTTTGGCTTTGGGCAAGTCTTTATTGCTAAAAAGTATGACGTTATTCGTTAAAGAATAAGTATTTAAGTGCTGTAAGCAATTCTTAACAATGACGTCACAAAAACTAGTATGTATTAATAACAAGAGCTGTCACAGAGAAAGCACGCTCGACTATTCCGCCGCTTTTCATTTCAGTGTCAGGATTGAAAAGTTTTGTCGAAACATGCATGGATCACTGTAAAATAGGATTAGATTTCAATGCAATACATAATGAATTTGCTGAGACATCAACATAAATGTGGTTGCATGCAACATTTTAACCAGAATTTCTAAGTCAATCAGAATTGGTCATTATTTACAAAATACAGTTACCTAGTCATTCAAGTTAGTTATGTGGTTGCGTACCATTGTGTAAAGTCGTTGCTGAGATATTAGCCTATGTGTGCTAACATGCAAAACCTTACCCAGAATTTCCAACTCACATTTAAGGGGCAAAAATTATATAATATGCAAGATATAGTCATCTTACTAGACTTAATAAGAAGGTTGAATGGTGGGAGCCTTTGTATAAAGTTTCAATGCAATACATGACGTATTCGCTGAGGTATTGACTTAAAAGTGCCAAAACCTTAACCAGAATTTCTATGTCGAATAAAAAGGGCAGTTATTTGGCTTTAATGCAAACAAAAGTTATCTTACTTGGTTATTAAAATAGAGTGTATGGTTCGGTACCATTATATAAAGTTTCAATGCAATACATCATGCAAATCCTTATCCATAATTTCTCAGTCAAATAATAAAGGCCCATAATTTGCATTATATTAAAAAAGTGTTATCTAACTTCATTAATTTAGTAGGTTATATAGTTTGGAGTACATATCTAAAGTTTCAATGCAATACATGATGTATTCGCTGAGATATTGACTTAAATGTGGCTACATTCAAAACCTTAACCAGCATTATCTTACTGGATTAATTAAATAGGTATGATGGTTGAGTAGCACTGTATAAAATCTCAATGCAATACATGAAGTTGTTGCCGAGATATCAATCTATGTGTACTATCATGCAGATCCTTAACCAAAAAGTCTAATGATATAGAGCAATTTCTTGCAAACTAGAGTTATATAACTTGGTTAATTAAGTAGACTGGACGGTTGAGTACCATTGTATAAAGTATAAATGCAATATATCAAGTAGTTGCTGAGATATTGACATATGTGTGCTTACATGCAAAACCTTAACCATAATTTCAGTCGGATAATAAAGGCCCATTATTTGCATTATATTCAAAAATGTGTATTTCAATGCAAAAACTGGTGTATTTACTGAGATAATGACTTAAAAGGGTTTACATGCAAAACCTTAACCAATGTGTGACGCCGACGCCCCCGCTAGGGTGAGTAGTATAGCTCTCCCTATTCTTCGAAAAGTCGAGCTTAAAACACAAGTGTCTTGTAAACATAAGTTGTCTCCGTTAGGTAGCTCTGAATGAGTGATTTACGATATTGAAATTTGAGATAGTTGCATTCAGGATGTGCAAAACCATATCATGCCAATTTAATTAGACCAACGAATTCATGGTCATTAACAAACATGCTCACAAGAAACGGCATTGTTTTTAACACAGAAACATTTGTAAGGGCATTTTTAAAAGTAACTTATCAAAGCACATAACTTTGGGATAATTTGTGAAACCATTTTATCAAAAACAATAACAATGGCGCAAACTAGAGTTGTTCACACTACCTTTAATCATTATAAATTGGCTCGTTCCAAGACTAAAAATATAAAAGTTGTCAAAACGTGCATTCTGTTAGAGTGCAGCTTTAAATTCTAAAATAATTATCAAGACGCTTCACGCTTGGAACAAACTATTAAACTGAAAGTATAATTCAATCGATAGATAAACTGAACAGACAGATTGGGACAATATCAATCATGCAATGGAATTCTGCTATGTAGCGCAGAGGACACTACTAATAAAATTGTGGTAGCTTCTTGTCCGAAAAAACAACGATCGACCGCGAAATAAAAAAATGAAGCAAAGGAATAAGCACAGAAGGATATAAATACCTTGATGAAGGATACATTATAATGTGTACAATTCGGCAAATTATTTCGTTTGTTTGTTCAGCAGATATTTGTAATCCATTTCAATTGGAATTTTACAGTGCTTGTTACAGCACTGTTCAAGTATAAACTGCATTTCCCTGACATTTCAACGCCATAAAACACTCATCCTATGTAATCTAAAACCGGCATGATGTTTACCAGACACTCAGATTTAAACTAATGCATTCCAATTTCACGGAAGTCATTTTAATGCAATCATTTTTCCTAACAGTTTTGAACATATTAACAAATATCATAAAATGGCTTAAAAAATAATCTTTACACCGTTGATAATTTATGTGTCAGAACATGTCGGAAACGGTTCCGAAGAACCGAATATTCACTCAAAGGTTTCAAATATCTGCGTATTATTGAAAAGTTGCCTACGAAGATTCCAGTGATTCATTCGTATTGACTTGGTAAAGGTACATAACGTATGACACACAAATAATATAGTTATGCTGGAGCAAACCGTTTTGGAGATTTATTAAAGATTTTTATTTATGATATACGTATTTGACACATAGTCCCAGAGAGGTATTTTGAAGAGATTAGACACTGATTCTATGGTGACGAAGGACAGTAGGCTGTCACAATCCCGTACCAGAAGATATTTGTGTTCTGTCGAACCAAGAACGGTTAAAACTATCGTAGAATCGTTTTAAACTGCAATACATGTACAAAATCTTTGTATAAATTCTTCAATTTCAGACCAGTAAACATACACTAAACTAAATCGGGTTTTCAAACAACATGTGAAGTGTGTTCTGTAAAGGAGTTACATATTTCAAAATCGTCATGTACACAATTCATTTTGAAAAATAGTAAAATCCGACAGATCCGCTTAACCTGGAAACTGCTGTACCCTTTGGTCTTTAAATAATTCGGTAGAATACAAAGCCATCAGAACAAAAACCATTCAAACAAAACGGCATTTTCGGAAAATTAGAACTTTAAGGGTCTTTTAAAGTGAAAAAGTTGGTGAGGAAGGCTAAAAAATCAAATGTTTCAAAAGTTTATGTTTTATTTAGTTTCGAGGAATCTTTTTTTAAGAGTAACAAAACATCATTAACAACATGTTTCAGGTAAAAAATTTACCAAAGGTAGGATAATATTAGTTTTTTGTTAAAAAAGCATTAATTGTGGACCTGGTTATAGAAAAGCAAATATCTTACTCAAAATAATCGAAATAACCTTAAAGCCACAAGTTGTTATTATAGAACATTTTGAAGAAAAAACTTATTCATTTTGTATAAAGATGTTTTCGAAAAAATGCAAATACTTAATGATTGTAAATTTGATATAAATTTTATTATCTCCCGTCTTTAAAAATGGTTTAACTCTTGTTTACACCTACACATGTTGCAACGGATGTACGTGGTATGCGTGCATTATAATTGAACCTAAAAACTGAATTAAAAATTATGTTTGCAAATTATGTTTGCATAGTAGAAGGCCCTTAAACAAACACGAACATGATCAAACAAACATGAGTTTTACATCCGTTAGTCAATCATCAATCAAGTAAAATATCTAAACTTTAAACCATTTCAAAAGCTGTTTCTACTGTTTTGTTGAATATTGTGTCAATGATAAAAAAAATGAAATACAAACAAACATTAAATTGCAAATTGTTTTCCGAACTAATTTCTGATTCCTGTAACAGTCAGTATCACTACTCTTTTATAAGTAGTGCTGGCCTGTGACATCCGCAGATTTCGTCAATTTACTCTGAACTAATATGTTTATGAAGCTATGAAACCAAAACTATCATTTATTTCATTTCATTCAATATTGGATTGTTGTTAACTAAACCATAGTTAGCCATCAAACAATTTAGATAATTTCCTTACAGCGCAGACAAAATATTCAATAATAGAGCTTTTAACTGACAGATTCAGTCAGCAAATGTTTTTAACAGACATAGATTAGTGTTAATTCAAAGTGCCTTATTTGCATGATTGTGAAATTTTCGCCGCATCCTATTAAATCATTTTGCCATTCATGAATATTTGAATGCAAACGAACGGCATTTTAGGGAGTGTTGTTGTTTGTGATTATTGTTGGTTTTTAAAGGTGGTTTATTTGTTGCCGAAAAATACAACTGAAAATAATACTACATGGACAGAACTCGGTCGAGCCAAGAACCCACAACGTCAAAGGGAATGAATATATTAGATTGGTTTTCTTAATTAGTCTAATTAAATAATTCTAACAGTTAAAATTACTTCGTAAATCCTACAGCGATTAAAATTATGATAAAACTTTGGTAAAATTAGCCCAAATCTGAATATAACATTAAAATGTTAAAGTCAGTAAATCTTCGCGGATGTCTTAAGTGCTTGTTACATATTGTTGGTTGTTACTATTTCCCTGTATTATTAGTAAAGGGATATTAAAACGTGTGCAACTAACCATTGGGTACCAAGATCTTTATTAATATCTATATGTAATCATTCTATAACACAAATAATTTTGTTTTGATTTAATATCTAGTGGAACAAGACTACAGAACTCGTCATACTTTTACATACAGCTATCACATATAGCCTTGTTAAACAAGCGGATTCATTGTGCATTATGAAAGAAAAAAATGTCTAAGATGTCCTTGTAGTTTCGTATTATCAAGATTTTCGGTCATTACATGTTGCTCACTTCAATCATTTGATTGAACAGCGTAACAGATGAGTTTGAGTATACATTATTCTTGTGACAATTTACATAAATAAAAACTCGTTAAAAGTTGATAATTTTTGATGTCATATATTATTGAAGTCTAAAGCCTAAAACACAAACACACACAAACAACATAAAACATTTGAACAATTTCTAGAAAAGTATGTCCTTTTTCATCCCAAATCCAATGTAAAATCAAAGATTGCTGTTTTCACACATAATAGGTATTGCCTGCTCCCAGAGCACTCTTGTATAAAAGATGCATTGTATTGTTATAAACTATTATTAATGAAAACGAACCACAAAAACAAGTACTAACGAATAAAAACATTCGAGTATAGCTTTCAAACTAAGTGAACAATTTCATTAAATCATCTATCAAAAATGTTTAGTTATAATCGTCTCGGTGTAAAAACATGATACCAATTAGGTTTTTGATATAAATAAAAAAAACAATTCATTTCTTAATCGCAGACAAGTTGATTGATCAAATGCACTTGACTTTATTTCGGCTTTTGATTTCACAATATTTTGCCCATGGTCGTAATTTATTTTCTGTTTCATCATCTTCACTTAACTTTTAACCAATATTAGACAAATGGTTCAAACATTGTTTTTCGATTGTACCCTGATTGTGTTAAAACATATACAATGTGGTCCATACACCTTTAATAATAATTTAGCTATAAACACGTTCTAGTTTGAAAAAAATTGAAAAGATTTTTACCTAAAAATCGGTAACAAAGTCATAAACAAGTTCTTAAACCTTTCAAGGTACAAACTCATTTTACCTTCAAATTTGTACACGAAGTTTCCGTTATCGTTATACATTTTTTATTTGGTTGTATTCTTTAAGTTAATCTTAAGCAAAATAAATATTTTCAGACAAATAAGTACTTTATTTATCTGCTGAAAAAGCCACATATTACTAGACTTCCTTCCAAATAGATGTTAGTAGTACTGTAAGAATGAGTACTAATGACATAATAATAGTTTTTACCATAGTTTCAATCAAATATTCGCAAAATCTAACAAGACTGTGAAACGACCATATTACAATAAAAACTAAATGAGATAACTGTTTTAAATAATCACATGAGCTCATCATCAAATAATTCACGTTTGAAAGTTAACAAAGATCTTGCCTCTAATATCTGATCAGTATTTGTACTTACTAGCTTTCATTGTTCATCCATTTAGACTATAGCGCTAACTGTGTCAGCGTTCAAGAACATCTCACCAGAAATAATCCTTCAATTTTATTTTTTATAAATTTTCTTTTAAATTTCAACTTGCGCTTTCTTAAACAATTTCTCAATGGTATAGACCAGGAGAACGATTGCGGATTATTTACTGTTGTTCAGAATTTCATCAAGAAATCGAAACACTTTTGATTATCTCACCTTTTTCCACCGGTTTGTACCCTACCCTACCCTCTCCGCCCCCTCCTTTGTCTTTTGTTTATCTCGCTTGATAACCATCTATATATATTCACACTTTGCTCAACCAATCTCCCAACCTTAATAGGATGCCCTGCATTAGAAAATCTTATAATTCTATATCAATCTTAATATTAAAACTATCCGGGGAGAAATATTATAAGATCTGCTTTCTCTTTCACCAGTTTCAATAATCATGTATTAACCGGTGCATACAATGGTACAGTGTTTGATATACTTTTTGAGTAAAACATGTTTAAACTGATATAGAAAATTGAAAACATGGGAAAAGTCGTGATAGTTCTAAGCTAGTTATTTGTTATCAGACTTGTGTTTCGAATAGTACGTCTCTATTTATATTTTTGGATGCATTGTTTCGAAATGACAACCAAATTAACTGTATGCAATTAACGCATCTGTCACAATGTATTGGTTACATGTATTGTTTGCACAGTGATGTCTCAAATTGGTAGAGTTGTGGTTAAGCTATAGCATTTTTGAGACTCAAATACATTTTTTTAAATATAACCAACTTCCATCTAACGGTGATTCACGCTGAGTCCGTTTCTTAAGGACAATACTTACAAACGCTGTCGATTCTTACAAACACAGGGAGAAATGGTGAACTTACCAAAATGCATTTAGTATTTCCCCCCTTTTTTACAAGAATTCATACCTCATGACATCGTAAACTGTTTAGTTTTAGTAAGTGCGCATTCAAAAGCCAGATTGAATTTAAAACTAGTATGCCTCCTGTTAAATAGTGCCATTGTCATTGTCATTTGGATTCCTTGAACAGGAGTGTGCGTTCGCGTCTTCTCATATCCTACTGTTTCCATTTTATATCAACACTTACACTTAATACAATTTAGAAAAGCCAAAACACATATCATGAGACAGCAATTTCTTAAAGAATTGTAAGAGTTTTTGAGACAAATTTAGGTTTATTGATGGCTTGTTTTCTTTTTTTTCATATCCAATCTGTGTATCAAAACAGGACTTTCTAAGGAAAGAAGGCGAAATCTTAATCTTGCCCTATTGTGCAACATGTTTAACATCTTAAACAAGACTTCCTTACTACAACTATTTCTTTGTGAGTTGGTGATGCATTTCCCATCCCATAACCTGCTAAATATTTCGTTAGAAAACATTTTTTGTCCAGCTCCTTCCTATTATTAACAACCATTGAACACATTGTAATACAAGGAGAAGGCTTGTCCTCTCCATCTTTGACCTCCTTCAAGTATAATCTATAAATGGTATAAAGTCATTTCTTCCAATCTCCTGAGAAAAAAAGCACACTTCTCAAAATGTCTGAGCTTTTTTAAGGATCCCCAAACCTCTAAAACCATTAAACACAGAATAAGCCACAGAAAGGACTCTTGGACAAGTGGAAAACCAATGGTGAAAAATAGAAATTGACACAATGGTAAAGAAGTGATATTTGTAAGCAGGTTATTTGTTAGCCGACTGTTATCGTATACCCTTATTTACATGCACTGAAAAACAAGGTCGACCAAATTAACTGTATGCATAAATACTATCTTAATATTCAGAAAAGAAGACGGTTAACACGCTAAATGTATTGTGCACACAATAACATCCAAAACCAGTTCATCTGTTGCCATCCTCATGGAAACTTTTTTGACAAAAATGGGGTACTTACCTCAACGCGTTTGGAAATGAAGTTTTACAGATTTCTATATATCATAATTTGTGGGCCGTGTCTTATCACAAAATTATGGCATATTTCGATTTTGGTTTTGCGCATGTCCCTGTAGTTTCAATGTTAACATCAACACTTATTATCAAAACATTTCAAAAGTAGTCAAGACACACTGCATGAAAACAAAATTTCTCAAACAATTTCTGAGAGCATTTTAGACATTTACAGGGTATTTTTCCAATATTATTTTGGAGGCTGTCTTCGCCTGTGGAAAGGCCATTAACAAGAAGGAATTACAGCTGTCATTTGAAGATTATCGATGTGAAAGGTATTGCCGTGGAGTGTTACGACTTTTTTGCATAATTTGAAATGGACTCCGTAAATCACAATTTAGTCCTTGATGTATAAAGGAAAGAGTTGGACTAGAAAAAATAAACGATATAATTGTTAATAATTAAGGAACATCTGCAAAACAGGACTGTTTTATTCGCTAAAGTCGAACACACATTCGAGCCATTATTAGTAGCTAGTACTAGCCAATTAATTATAGTTAAAACATCTTTGCTTTTTTAACAAGTTGCCTTTAAATATTGTGTAAATATTTTTTGCAGACGAAACTAGACCAACAGGCGTTAATCTTAATGACCGTATAAAAAGGATTCATGTGTTTCAAGATTAATCGCTGAATCACAAAAATGACAATAATGTGATAACATAATTGAGTAAAATCGATATGCCCATAATGAACAAAATATATTACTAAAATGGGTTCAAAGATCATGATCAAGGCAAATGGTTCTTTCAGTCATGTCCCCGTAGTTTCTATCTCAATAGTTATTCATATTAACTAAAACAGTTCACAAGTAGTCAAGACAATGCAAGAAGCAACAATTACCTCAAGCATTAGAGGAAGTTAAGATGTGTTTCCAGCATTAATTGGCATGCTTTCCTTCTGGAGAAGGTTTGCCTACACAGAGGCTGGAATCACAGCTGTCATTAAAAAAGTATCAATGGAAAAAAGAGCACTTCTGCTCAAGTGATCTAAAAATATATTGCATAAATTAGAAATTTAATATTATTTGATACGTTTTATTGAAGTTAAAACTATGACAGCGACCTTGATGCGTTTATTCAAATATTTATACGATAAAAGGCATTTGACCTGTATATTTTATCACTTTATTCGATGTATAAAGGTTAAGTGATTAAACGTTTTACTACTTTCGGATTTGAAAGAGCCTTTTATAGTGAAATTCATTCATAAACTGCATAAACTTAAGTAGATTCGAGGATAAGAGTTTGGTTATCTTTTATTTTGAATTTATTTATTGAAATGATTCCAGTAAAGTTTGAATAATATACAAACTTGATAAGTGTTTCTGATATTTACGTCATAACACTTTCAATTTATTCTTTAATAATAAAATATTTATTTTAATTTCAGATACTTCATAGAAAGTTAGATGTATTAATTCCTGCTAACTTAAAACAATCTCCATTTTCCGGAAGTAATCGATTAGGAATAAAACAGATGAAAGGGCTAACAAATTCCATCAATCATTGAACAAAAACTGAAAATAAAGATGTATTTTGTTTCATTACACAAAATTAAGAATGTTTGATTTAGCTTTGGCTTTGGGCAAGTCTTTATTGCTAAAAAGTTTATTGCTATGACGTTATTCGTTAAAGAATAAGTATTTAAGTGCTGTAAGCAATTCTTAACAATGATGTCACAAAAACTAGTATGTATTAATGTATGTATTAATAACAAGAGCTGTCACAGAGAAAGCACGCTCGACTATTCCGCCGCTTTTCATTTCAGTGTCAGGATTGAAAAGTTTTGTCGAAACATGCATGGATCACTGTAAAATAGGATTAGATTTCAATGCAATACATAATGAATTTGCTGAGATATCAACATAAATGTGGTTGCATGCAACATTTTAACCAGAATTTCTAAGTCAATCATAATTGGTCATTATTTACAAAATACAGTTACCTAGTCATTCAAGTTAGTTATGTGGTTGCGTACCATTGTGTAAAGTCGTTGCTGAGATATTAGCCTATGTGTGCTAACATGCAAAACCTTACCCAGAATTTCTAACTCACATTTAAGGGGCAATAATTATATAATATGCAAGATATAGTCATCTTACTAGACTTAATAAGAAGGTTGAATGGTGGGAGCCTTTGTATAAAGTTTCAATGCAATACATGACGTATTCGCTGAGGTATTGACTTAAAAGTGCCAAAACCTTAACCAGAATTTCTATGTCGAATAAAAAGGGCAGTTATTTGGCTTTAATGCAAACAAAAGTTATCTTACTTGGTTATTAAAATAGAGTGTATGGTTCGGTACCATTATATAAAGTATCAATGCAATACATCATGTTGTTGCTGAGATATTAACCTATATGTGCTTACATGCAAATCCTTATCCATAATTTCTCAGTCAAATAATAAAGGCCCATAATTTGCATAATATTAAAAAAGTGTTATCTAACTTCATTAATTTAGTAGGTTATATAGTTGGGAGTACATATCTAAAGTTTCAATGCAATACATGATGTATTCGCTGAGATATTGACTTAAATGTGGCTACATTCAAAACCTTAACCAGCATTATCTTACTGGATTAATTAAATAGGTATGATGGTTGAGTAGCACTGTATAAAATCTCAATGCAATACATGAAGTTGTTGCCGAGATATCAATCTATGTGTACTATCAT
Source organism: Mya arenaria (assembly GCF_026914265.1). Classification (NCBI taxonomy): domain Eukaryota; kingdom Metazoa; phylum Mollusca; class Bivalvia; order Myida; family Myidae; genus Mya; species Mya arenaria. Next base: position 45,470,914 of record NC_069132.1, read on the forward strand.
GCAGATCCTTAACCAAAAAGTCTAATGATATAGAGCAATTTCTTGCAAACTAGAGTTATATAACTTGGTTAATTAAGTAGACTGGACGGTTGAGTACCATTGTATAAAGTATTAATGCAATATATCAAGTAGTTGCTGAGATATTGACATATGTGTGTTTACATGCAAAACCTTAACCATAATTTCAGTCGGATAATAAAGGCCCATAATTTGCATTATATTCAAAAAAGTGTATTTCAATGCAAAAACTGGTGTATTTACTGAGATAATGACTTAAAAGGGTTTACATGCAAAACCTTAACCAAGGTGTGACGCCGACGCCCCCGCTAGGGTGAGTAGTATAGCTCTCCCTATTCTTCGAAAAGTCGAGCTTAAAACACAAGTGTCTTGTAAACATAAGTTGTCTCCGTTAGGTAGCTCTGAATGAGTGATTTACGATATTGAAATTTGAGATAGTTGCATTCAGGATGTGCAAAACCATATCATGCCAATTTAATTAGACCAACGAATGCATGGTCATTAACAAACATGCTCACAAGAAACGGCATTGTTTTTAACACAGAAACATTTGTAAGGGCATTTTTAAAAATAACTTATCAAAGCACATAACTTTGGGATAATTTGTGAAACCATTTTATCAAAAACAATAACAATGGCGCAAACTAGAGTTGTTCACACTACCTTTAATCATTATAAATTGGCTCGTTCCAAGACTAAAAATATAAAAGTTGTCAAAACGTGCATTCTGTTAGAGTGCAGCTTTAAATTCTAAAATAATTATCAAGACGCTTCACGCTTGGAACAAACTATTAAACTGAAAGTATAATTCAATCGATAGATAAACTGAACAGACAGATTGGGACAATATCAATCATGCAATGGAATTCTGCTATGTAGCGCAGAGGACACTACTAATAAAATTGTGGTAGCTTCTTGTCCGAAAAAACAACGATCGACCGCGAAATAAAAAAATGAAGCAAAGGAATAAGCACAGAAGGATATAAATACCTTGATGAAGGATACATTATAATGTGTACAATTCGGCAAATTATTTCGTTTGTTTGTTCAGCAGATATTTGTAATCCATTTCAATTGGAATTTTACAGTGCTTGTTACAGCACTGTTCAAGTATAAACTGCATTTCCCTGACATTTCAACGCCATAAAACACTCATCCTATGTAATCTAAAACCGGCATGATGTTTACCAGACACTCAGATTCAAACTAATGCATTCCAATTTCACGGAAGTCATTTTAATGCAATCATTTTTCCTAACAGTTTTGAACATATTAACAAATATCATAAAATGGCTTAAAAATAATCTTTACACCGTTGATAATTTATGTGTCAGAACATGTCGGAAACGGTTCCGAAGAACCGAATATTCACTCAAAGGTTTCAAATATCTGCGTATTATTGAAAAGTTGCCTACGAAGATTCCAGTGATTCATTCGTATTGACTTGGTAAAGGTACATAACGTATGACACACAAATAATATAGTTATGCTGGAGCAAACCGTTTTGGAGATTTATTAAAGATTTTTATTTATGATATACGTATTTGACACATAGTCCCAGAGAGGTATTTTGAAGAGATTAGACACTATGTTGACGAAGGACAGTAGGCTGTCACAATCCCGTACCAGAAGATATTTGTGTTCTGTCGAACCAAGAACGGTTCAAACTATCGTAGAATCGTTTTAAACTGCAATACATGTACAAAATCTTTGTATAAATTCTTCAATTTCAGACCAGTAAACATACACTTAACTAAATCGGTTTTTCAAACAACATGTGAAGTGTGTTCTGTAAAGGAGTTACATATTTCAAAATCGTCATGTACACAATCCATTTTGAAAAATAGTAAAATCCGACAGATCCGCTTAACCTGGAAACTGCTGTACCCTTTGGTCTTTAAATAATTCGGAAAAATGCAAAGCCATCAGAACAAAAACCATTCAAACAAAACGGCATTTTCGGAAAATTAGAACTTTAAGGGTCTTTTAAAGTGAAAAAGTTGGTGAGGAAGGCTAAAAAATCAAATGTTTCAAAAGTTTATGTTTTATTTAGTTTCGAGGAATCTTTTTTTTAAGAGTAACAAAACATCATTAACAACATGTTTCAGGTAAAAAAATTACCAAAAGTAGGATAATATTAGTTTTTTGTTAAAAAGCATTAATTGTGGACCTGGTTATAGAAAAGCAAATATCTTACTCAAAATAATCGAAATAACCTTAAAGCCACAAGTTGTTTTTACAGAACATTTTGAAGAAAAAACTTATTCATTTTGTATAAAGATGTTTTCGAAAAAATGCAAATACTTAATGATTGTAAATTTGATAAAATTTTTATTATCTCCCGTCTTTAAAAATGGTTTAACTCTTGTTTACACCTACACATGTTGCAACGGATGTACGTGGTATGCTTGCATTATAATTGAACCTAAAAACTGAATTAAAAATTATGTTTGCATAGTAGAAGGCCCTTAAACAAACACGAACATGATCAAACAAACATGAGTTTTACATCCGTTAGTCAATCATCAATCAAGTAAAATATCTAAACTTTAAATAATTTCAAAAGCTGTTTCTACTGTTTTGTTGAATATTGTGTCAATGATAAAAAAATGAAATACAAACAAACATTAAATTGCAAATTGTTTTCCGAACTAATTTCTGATTCCTGTAACAGTCAGTATCACTACTCTTTTATAAGTAGTGCTGGCCTGTGACATCCGCAGATTTCGTCAATTTACTCTGAACTTATATGTTTATGAAGCTATGAAACCAAAACTATCATTTATTTTATTTCATTCAATATTGGATTGTTGTTAACTAAACCATAGTTAGCCATCAAACAATTTAGATAATTTCCTTACAGCGCAGACAAAATATTCAATAATAGAGCTTTTAACTGACAGATTCAGTCAGCAAATGTTTTTAACAGACATAGATTAGTGTTAATTCAAAGTGCCTTATTTGCATGATTGTGAAATTTTCGCCGCATCCTATTAAATCATTTTGCCATTCATGAATATTTGAATGCAATCGAACGGCATTTTAGGGAGTGTTGTTGTTTGTGATTATTGTTGGTTTTTAAAGGTGGTTTATTTGTTGCCGAAAAATACAACTGAAAATAATACTACATGGACAGAACTCGGTCGAGCCAAGAAACCACAACGTCAAAGGGAATGAATATATTAGATTGGTTTTCTTAATTAGTCTAATTAAATAATTATAACAGTTAAAATTACTTCGTAAATCCTACAACGATTAAAATTATGATAAAACTTTGGTAAAATTAGCCCAAATCTGAATATAACATTAAAATGTTAAAGTCAGTAAATCTTTGCGGATGTCTTAAGTGCTTGTTACATATTGTTGGTTGTTACTATTTCCCTGTATTATCAGTAAAGGGATATTAAAACGTGTGCAACTAACCATTGGGTACCAAGATCTTTATTAATATCTATATGTAATTATTCTATAACACAAATAATTTTGTTTTGATTTAATATCTAGTGGAACAAGACTACAGAACTCGTCATACTTTTACATACAGCTATCACATATAGCCTTGTTAAAAAAGCGGATTCATTGTGCATTATGAAAGAAAAAAATGTCTAAGATGTCCTTGTAGTTTCGTATTATCAAGATTTTCGGTCATTACATGTTGTTCACTTCAATCATTTGATTGAACAGCGTAACAGATGAGTTTGAGTATACATTATTCTTGTGACAATTTGCATAAATAAAAACTCGTTAAAAGTTGATATTTTTTGGGGTCATATATTATTGAAGTCTAAAGCCTAAAACACAAACACACACAAACAACATAAAACATTTGAACAATTTCTAGAAAAGTATGTCCTCTTTCATCCCAAATCCAATGTAAAATCAAAGATTGCTGTTTTCACACATAATAGGTATTGTCTGCTCCCAGAGCACCCTTGTATAAAAGATGCATTGTATTGTTATAAACTATTATTAATAAAAACGAACCACAAAAACAAGTACTAACGAATAAAAACATTCGAGTATAGCTTTCAAACTAAGTGAACAATTCCATTAAATCATCTATCAAATTTTTTTAGTTATAATCGTCTCGGTGTAAAAACATGATACCAATTAGGTTTTTGATATAAATAAAAAACAATTCATTTCTTAATCGCAGACAAGTTGATTGATCAAATGCACTTGACTTTATTTCGGCTTTTGATTTCACAATATTTTGCCCATGTATCGCTACTCTTTTAGAAGTAGTGCTGGCCTGTGACATGCGCAGATTTCGTCAATTTACTCTGAACTAATATGTTTATGAAGCTATGAAACCAACACCATAATTTCCTTTATTTTATTCAATATCGGTTTATTATTAACTTAACTATAGTAAGCCATCACTTTAGATAACTTCCTTATAGCGTAGACGATATATTCAATAATAGAGCTTTTATCTGACAGATTCAGTCAGCAGATGTTTTTAACAGACATAGACTAGTGTTAGATCAAAGTGTCTTATTTGCATGATTGTGAAGTTTTCGCCGCATCTTATTAAATCATATTGTCTTTTATTTAAATGCAATCGAACAGCATGTTAGGGAGTGTTGTGGTTTTTGATGATTTTTGGTTTTTAAAGGTGATTTATTTGTTGCCGAAAATATTTTATTTTGTCAAGTTTGGATGAAGGAAATATAGAACTGAAAATAATAAAAATAATAATAACAGAACTCGGTCGAGCTTAGCAGCCACAACTTCAAAGGGAATATATATCTTAGATGGTTTTTCTTACATAGTCTAATGAAATAGTTTTAACAGTTAAAATTACTTCATAAATCCTACAACGATAAAAAATAGGATAACTTTTTTGATAACATTAGCCCTTTAACAAAACACCCAAATCTGAATAAAACATTAAGATGTTAAAGTCAGTAAATCTTTGCGGATGTCTTAAGTGCTTGTTACATATTGATGATTGTTAATACTTCCCATTAGATATCAGATAAGGGATATTAAAACGTGTGTTACTAAAAATGGGTACTTTTAAATAATAATTTTGTGTTGATTTAATGTCTAGTGGAACAACACTTCAGAACTCGTCATACTTTTACATACAACTATTACATATGGCCTTGTTAAACAAGCGGATTCAATTGTCCATGATGAAATCATTATCTAAAAAGTCCCTTTATTTTCCATTCGTATTATCACGATGTTCGGTCATAACATGTTGTTTACCTCAATCATTTGATTTAACATAGTAACAGAGGAGTTTGAGTATACCTCAATCTTGTGACAATTTGCAGAAATAAAAACTCGTTAAAAGTTGATCTTTCTTGGGTCATATATTATTGAAATCTAAAACATAAAACATAAACACACACACACACACACACACACACACACACACACACACACACAATATAAAACATTCTAACAATTTTTAGAAAACTATGTCCTCTTTCATTGCAAACCAAGTTAATCCAAAGATTGCTGTTTTCACACATATTGTCTGCTCCCAAAGCGCCTTTATGATATAAAGATGCATTGTATTGGTATAAACTATAATGAACCCGAACCTAAAAAACAAGTACTAACGAATAAAAACATTCGAGGATAGCTTTCAAACTAAGTGAACAATTCCATTAAATAATATATCTAAAATGTTTAGTTATAATTTTCTCTGTGTAAACACATGGTACCAATGAGGTTTTTAAAATACCAACAACAAATGTTTTCATTCCTTAATCGCAGACAAGTCGATTTATTAAATGCACGTGACTTTATGTCGGCTTTTAATTTCTCAATATTTTGCCCATGGTCGTTAATCATTTTCCTTTTTATCATCTTCACTGAACTTTTAACCAATTTTCGACTAATCGTCCTCTGACAAACGGTAAAAACATTGTTTTTTTATTGCACTCTGATTGTGTTTAAACATGCACACTGTAGTCCATACACCCTAAAAAAATTAGCCATACACACGTTCTATTTAAAAAAAAATGAAAAGATTTTACCTAAAAATCGGTAACAAAGTCATAGTTATTAATCGTTTTAAGGTAAAAACTCATTTTACCTTCAAATTTGTACACGAAGTTTCCGTTATCGTTATACATTTTTTATTTGGTTGTATTCTTTAAGTTCATCTGAAGCATAAAAAATATTTTCAGACAAATAAGTACTTTATTTATCTGCTGAAAAGGCCACCTATGACTAGACTTCCTTCCAAATAGATGTTGGTAGTACTGTAAGAATGAGTACTAATGACTCAATAATAGTTTTTACCATAGTTTCAATCAAATATTAGCAAAATCTTACCAAGACTGTGAAACGACCATATTACAATAAAAACTAAATGAGATAACTGTTTTAAATAATCACATGGGCTCATCATCAAATAATTCACGTTTGAAAGTTAACAAAGATTTTGCCTCTAATATCTGATCAGTATTTGCACTTACTAGCTTTCATTGTTAATCCATTTAGCCTACAGCGCTAACTGTGTAAGCGTTGAATGATCTTCAAGAACATCTCACCTCCAGAAATAATCCTTCAATTTTAATTTTTATAAGTTTTCTTTCAAATTTCAACTTGCGCTTTCTAATTCTACTTAGATAAAATAGGTCTTCATGTCACTCATGCCAGACTAAGAACTACTTTCAGTGCCCGTAACTACCACTTTTTCTGCAAAACTATTGTGAATTCGCCCGTATGCACTTGTGGGGAAGTCGAAAATAAACTGTTTCATGTTGTCATGCAATGTCTTTATACTCAATCACCAGAGAAACACTAATTCATGACATGTCACTAAGGTCAACGTTGAATTCATTCTCAATGGAAATGAAGTCTAGACCAGGCGAACAATTTCTCAATGGTATAGACCAGGAGAACGATTGCGGATTATTTACTGTTGTTCAGAATTTCATCAGGAAATCGAAACACTTTTGATTATATCACCTTTTTCCACCGGTTTGTACCCTACCTTCTCCGCCCCCTCCTTTGTCTTTTGTTTATCTCGCCTGATAACCATCTATATATTTTCACACTTTGCTCAACCAAGCTCCCAACCTTAATAGGATGCCCTGCATTAGAAAATCTTATAATTCTATATCAATCTTAATATTAAAACTATCCGGGGAGAAATATTATAAGATCTGCTTTCTCTTTCACCAGTTTCAATAATCATGTATTAACCGGTGCATACACTGTTACAGTGTTTGATATACTTTTTGAGTAAAACATGTTTAAACTGATATAGAAAATTGAAAACATGGGAAAAGTCGTGATAGTTCTAAGCTAGTTATTTGTTATCAGACTTGTGTTTCGAATAATACGTCTCTATTTATATTTTTGGATGCATTGTTTCGAAATGACAACCAAATTAACTGTATGCAATTAACGCATCTGTCACAATGTATTGGTTACATGTATTGTTTGCACAGTGATGTTTCAAATTGGTAGAGTTGTGGTTAAGCTATAGCATTTTTGAGACTCAAATACATTTTTTTCAAATATAACCAACTTCCATCTAACGGTGATTCACGCTGAGTCCGTTTCTTAAGGACAATACTTACAAACGCTGTCGATTCTTACAAACACAGGCAGAAATGGTGAACTTACCAAAATGCATTTAGTATTTCCCCCTTTTTTACAAGATTTCATACCTCATGACATCGTAAACTGTTTAGTTTTAGTAATTCATAAGTGCGCATTCAAAAGCCAGATTGAATTTAAAACTAGTATGCCTCCTGTTAAATAGTGCAATTGTCATTTGGATTCCTTGAACAGGAGTGTGCGTTCGCGTCTTCTCATATCCTACTGTTTCCATTTTAAATCAACACTTACACTTAATACAATTTAGATAAGGTCAAAACACACAGCATGAGATAACAATTTCTTAAAGAATTGTAAGAGTTTTTGAGACAAATTTAGGTTTATTGATGGCTTGTTTTCTCTGTTGAAATCTTTCAAACAGATTTGAGTTATTACTGTAATTCAAAGATTATCATTAAAAAAGATATTGTCTCCAGAAATTATTGCTATTTTGTATAATGTACAATGGACTTCGTCTACACAATACATCACAATTTAGTTGTTGGTGTTTAAAAGATAAAGAAGGATGGGTTGGACATTGTCTGCTGAATAATAAAGAAAAACGGTAGCAATGTTCCATATTAATAGTCTGAAACATACTTTCGTTCATTCGATTATTCCACTTTGCTTGTTATTCCTAACTGGGAAAACTGGACATTGTCTGCACAAAAATACAGATAAACGAAGGATTTGTTCTACAATGAGATAAGTTTGCAATAATACTTGAACTTATACAACTACTTCTTATCTTCTTCTTCTTCTTCTTCTTCTTCTTCTTCTTCTTCTTCTTCTTCTTCTTCTTCTTCTTCTTATCATCATTATTATTATTATTGTAGTATTATTATTAAAGTTCCAAACATTTAATAAACACTTTTAATACACGATGAAAAAGAGAATTTGTTGGCAATGTGTTGCTAAAGGATTTATTTTAGACTTTAACCATTCTGAAAAATCATGTAGTGTGGCATTATACTGATATACATTGTTTCCATTACCTTGTGCATAAAAAAACTTCAATTGTTTAACAAACAATCGATTTTTGTTTCCAAAAATAAGGACTAAAACAAATGTTTTCATTTTTATGATTATTCTTAAAGTTTGTACAATTGAACACAATTTCAAATAAACAGTAACTGTTTTCAGCTGAAATAAAGTCTTACTTTATTCAAGCAATATAACACATTTGGAATTGCTCAAGGATATGACAACACGAAGATAAAATAAAGAAGTATGATCAATTTTACATGTTTATGTGCTAGCATTAATTGTTAAATAGTAATTGATTACAGAAATCAAAGAAATAGTAATTGTTGTGATTGTTCTCAGACTCCATACGATAGTTCAATTGTGCATTCTGCAAGTACTTCAGGGAAACTTTCTGAAAGTGAAAATCGTTTACATCTCTGTACTATGAAGGAAAGCCGGATGACACTTTAAATGGTCACACAGCCCTGGTTGAGAGCTTTTGACCACATTTCTTTTGTGCGTCTTTCGCGTCAGTATTTTAAAGGCTTGATTTGTCAAAACTTGGTCTCAATTAGGCCTGCAATATCCCTCTTGAATATATACAAATGATTTCTTCTGATAAAAGTCTGCAGGCTTTAAAAAGATTATATTATGATAAATTGTTTTAATAAAGTATGTTTTATCAACTTATTAATAATCAAGACAAAGAAATTCAATATGTCAATATTTAACATACACTATTGAGGCTATTAGCATTGTTGATAAAAGCATTTGAATAGGTGACTCAGGAAAATGATTATATATAATGCTTTATATTCTTTTGTATCTATAAACTTTTGTAAGGATGGTAACTTAATCGTAGCCCACTTGCCTGGGACTTATTGCGTGCCTAATCGGTCATTCTGAAAAGTCTTCTAGATATGTTACAAACCAATCACGATATCAAAAACGCATATTGACGTAATCTGCGTAGAAGATGTTAAATTGTAAATTGTCCGCCGTTTAGAGATGCGATGAGAAATAAAGCATACTTTCCTTTTAATCGATTGTATCTTTTTCAAATAAATACTTACTCTGTTGTTGCATACTTTAAAAGATGTTCGGATCTATTTATCAAGAATGCGTTACATAAAAATGATTTGGACTTTTGAGAAATTGGAATGTATTTATATAAACACATGTGGCTGGAAAAAAGTATATAGCCCTGTTGGATGGCACTCGACGAGTGATGAATGTCGTTAAAACATGGGATTTTTGCAGGCAGGAGTTGAACAAAAGGCATCATATCATGTCTATTCATAAAGACTAAACATAACTGCATGAGGTCAAGGGATACATCGACATTAACAATCATGAATACAGATAATTGTAAAAATTAGCTTCTATAGCTCAGACCATTTTAACATAAACTGTCATAACCCAAAGCATTTTAAAATATTTAAATATTTTAAATACCCTTCTATTTCAATTTGTTTTCAAGCAAGGTAGAGGTGGTCAAAATGAATGTTTCCAACTGTTGAAATGTTAAAAACTCAACAAACAACTATTACACAGCAGCATAGACATTACTGTAGAAAAATATAGCATAATGAATAAAACAGAATTTGGAATAAGCGCCTTGACATAATAACTAGCATCAACGCAAAACCAGTTGTTGTTGATTTCAGCTATTTGTCTCATGAATGTTAAGAATTAGAAGATAGATTCGTTGTTGTAATGCATTTTGATTTTTACATTCCATTTTAATATACTTTCTAAAACGTTACGTGTTAATGCGTCATCAGCGTTATTTCTGCACTACCTATGGTGTCATAATTCCATGGTTTGGATGGATAAACAACTTGTTGTGTTTTTGTCACAATAGTTTACGTCTCGGTGAGGTGATGTTTTAACCTCACATATTTACAAAGGAATATAGCATAGAATATAAAGGTGCAAAACAGGGCGAATATTTGTATAAAATGTAATGTTATACCAACCATGCGTTTGGACCCATATATTTACCCACTATCATCTTGCCCGACGTTAGTTACTACATTAATTCCTTCATCAAATTGGATCTTAACACAAACAGAGTTGAATTCAGAAACAAAATAGCGGCACAAATTATAGAACGAAAAACGCAAAATCCTGTCATGATCTTGCTCAATAGCACAGAAGACAAACATAATAATACAAATGATAACCTAGTGGTTGTTTCTTGAACGAAAAAAGCAACGTTCGTCCAGAGAATAAAATGAAGCAAAATGAACAAAAACAGAAGGAAATAAATACCTGTGTTGGATACGGACTAAAATATATTATTTCAAACATTTATCAGCATTACAAAATATGAGTGTCATTTCTTAAGCACAATGTTTTACTCTTTTTACAAGAGGTGATTTTCTCTCACATTCGAGTGCCATAAAACACTCATCCACTTATCTTAAACCGGCAAATAATGTTTACCAGACACTTATATTTAAACTAATGCATTCCAATTTCCATAGCCAATATCGTATAAATGCACTCGATTTGTTGCTAACAGTTTTGTAACAGTAGAAAACTTATTAAACACGAAACGGTTCACACAGGGATGAGTTTGATCAATCATAGATCAAGTAATATACTTGATATATATGTATATATAAGAAAATTACAACATTTCTAAAGAAGTTTCAATTGATATTTATGATCCATTCATTTTTCCATACTATTTCAATGATAAAATTAATTACAAACAAGTATTCGATTGCAATTCGTTCTGCGAACATAGATCTGATTCCTGTAACATCAGTATCAATACTATTTAAAAAGCAGTGCTGACCTGTATGTCACAGATTTCGTCATTATACTATAAACTTATATGTATAGGAAGTAACAAAACTATTTATACGATTCGTTTTGATTTATACAGTTGTGAGTTATGGATAACTTAACCAGAGTTCCATTTTAAATAACCTCCTTACAGCGCAGACAAATACTCCATAAAAGAGCACTTATCTGACAGAAAAGATTCAGACAGCATATATTTGTTACAGTTACAACAAGATTAGTATTTGTTCAAAGTGTCTATCTTTCATCGGTTGTGAAATTTTTCCCGCACCATGTTAAATCATTTTTTTTTGAAATATTTGAAACCATGCGAACGTCATTTTAGGGACAAGGTTTTCTCAATTTTGTTTTTCATTATAGTTGTTATTTACATGTGATTTATTTGTTAACGAAAGTAAAAAAAGAATCGAGTTTGAATAAAGACAAAATGCAGCTGAAAATTATAAGCAAATATAACCTATCACTTGACGAGAAAAAAGTTTGGATGGAATACCTTAACAACGTTTGGGGTCAACTTGTCCCAAGAAAAATAATTTAAAATAAACAAACAAAAAGGCATTAATTCTAAAAAACACCAAACACAAGATAATGTGTCTTTAGTACAATTGAAGTTTGTACCTCAATAACTAATATGAAGTTATGGAGAGGAGTAAAAACGTAATGTATACAAATAATCAAAGGGCAGTTACTACACAAACTTATATTTCTGTTGCACATCAACCTAACTCAATACAGTAAATATGTGTATAAATTATGAAGTCAAGACCTCCAAAAATATAAAATTATTGAGAGCGGTAAAAAAGTATAGAACAATCAAAGGGCTATTACTCTTTAAACCCTTTCAACTCTTCTTTCTTCTCGATTTATCATTTGTTTTCAATATTAAGGAAGCCGAAGGTCAAAATCTGTTAACTGTACAAGTCTTCATATTCGCCAATTAAATATTTTATCATTAGTACCTATACATCAGAGACTCAGGATACTGTTTGATCTTAAACCAGTATTTAATGATTCGTATTGTCTAAATATATCTATTTTCTACCGTATAATGGGAATCTTGCAAATTCACCATAAACTCCTCATTGCATGATTGCTGTCTTATACATTCAATTTGTTTAAATACTTTAAGTTGAACTCTCTCTAAATCCTCCTTCTTCAGAACAATACCTAAGTATAGGATTTATTAAAGCATCAAATAGCTCTAGTTCATCACTTATATCTAAAAGCTTATTATCAAAAGGTCTATTAAGTGAGAACAAAGCATGACGTGTCTGCTCCGACAAATTTTTAACGTTTGCAAGTAGGTTCTTTTTTGCGATTTTGGTATTTGTCTGCTAATTAGACCATTATAAGACTTCCAATAACCTCTTGGTATAGGTAAGTGTTGCAAGGATATGACTCGGAATCAAGACGACCTAATTAATCCTTACACTTCTATACAACGGGAACTTAATGTCCATGCTTTAACATATCCTGAAATTAATATGGGCGATATGGTTTTGTATACCTATTGCCACAATTTGTGAAAAATCTATGAAATAATGAGATGACGTTTAGATTTCAAATTCAGACAGCAAAATCGACTGAAGACATACAGTTACGTAGAAATTATTCGCAGATTGCACATAAGATGCAAAAGGCAGGAGATTAGACAATCACTGGAGACCAGTAAGACAATCAGTTGAAGACAAGTCTGTTCAAAACGTGGCAGTCTAAACAAAGTTATTATTCCTGAATTAATACACCTTGCGTTTGGCATTAGCAAAGTAGCAGAAAAACCACAAGTTAAAACTCTATTGTCTCTGCTTATTTACGAAACCTGAGACGAGTATCCTGATTCAAGGCAACGTTTTATTAAAATTAGTGCTCCCATTTGGGAATGTGAAAACCCAATGCAGCAGTTTGAGTCAAAATGGAAAAAAATCGGTATATTATTCTGCAAGTATTATCTCATTTATTATATTTTTTTACATAAATTGGAGTTTTTTGTGTCCATACTTTTGGATGCCCTGTAACAAAATTTTTTATGAATTGTTTCTGTCCTTCTTTGTAAGAAAAGCAACATCTATATTAGTTACATGAGTTTTGTGTGCATGGATGCCTCAAGGGGGCAGATTTTTGGTAATTGTATTGCATTATTCAGGATAAAATGCATTTTGTCAACTTTAACCAACTTCCAGATGAACTGATTTACGCATGAGTCAGTTTCTTTAGTAAAATACTAACTAACGTCGTCTATTTTAGCAGACACATGCAATAATTGTTCACTTACCAAAATGCGTTCGGTAATTGAAATGTATTTGTGTTGTACAATATCATATTCAATTTATCATGACTTTGAGATCGGTTTCAATGTGTTTAATAAGCTTAAAAGCCGGAAACAAATTTAAACGTGTGTGCGTTCGGTTTGTTAGTCCAATTGTCATTTGGCTTTATTTAACAAGATCACGGCAGAGTGTGCTTTGGCGTCTTGTCATGTTCCATTTGTTTCCATTTTCAAATGAATACGGATATTTTGATACAATTCAGAAAAAACCAAGACACACAGCATAAAACAGAAATTTCTTTAAGACTTTTAAGAATATTTGAGTCAACTTAGGATTATTTTCCGACTTGGTTTTCTCTGCTGAAACCTCACCAACGGGCTGGAATCACAGCTGTCATTTAAAACTGATCAATGTAAAAGGTGTTGTCTAGAGGAGTCTGTGCTATTTAGCATAATCTAAATGGACAGGGTCAACATAAGACATCACATTTTAGTTGTTGCTATATATACAACATAAAGTAAAATTGAGACACTGTATGCAGAATTATAATGTAATAGATGAAACGATATAACTGTTCTATTACAAGAGAAGCTGCATAACATGCTTGCATCAATACATTTTTTTAAGCTTGTTAAGCAAAAACACTCTACCTTTATTATCAATATAACGTTCCAACCAAATTATGAAAACTTTCTATATCAAGAAAAATGTATTTGTTGGCAAAAGGACTCATTTAAAAAAAATACAAAAATATATCCATAGTGTCCCATAACACTGATATACGTTATTTATATGTTCATATTTACATAACGTATGCAATTTTCAATAACAAACAATTGATTTTTTTCTTTCCAAAATCAAGGGCAGAAAACATGTGTTTACATAGTAATACAAGCTTTTTATGTCACCAAATGACCCATGAACTGTGCCAGCTGTGCCAACTGTGAATCAATTTCGTAATTAAATGAACAATAACTATAGTAAGCTAAAATAACATTGCATAGCCTTTATACCTGATTCCGACAACAAACAATACATCTTAAATAACTCTTACTTAATGGTATGGCAACAGAAAGTAAAAGTATAGAAGTAGGAATAATTGTATATGTGCTGACATCAGTTGTCATACGGTAACTTATTTGTTTTTCTTATCCCCAAAGCCTAATAACAAACATATCATTGTTGCACAGATATCAAATCAATTGCGATTGTGTTGATTGTTGTTTCCCTTTATTCCATACGGTGTAACCCACCCTGCACATACCACAGGGAAACACTCTGAAACTTCAAATCTAATATATGAATTCCAGCATTTTGCCATAAAAGATATATAAATGAATTTTATATATATTATAAAAATATATCTCAAAAAACATGTTTAGGCTTGTTATAAACATATATACCTAGGTATCATATAAAAAGAAGGAAGGTAGTTTCCTACTATGGAATGTCACAAAGCGCTGATCGAGACTTTTTTTGACCATCTTTTTTGTTTGTTGTCATGTCATTATTTCGTCTCTTGTCGCCTGTATATTTTAATCGATTCGATTTTTCCTAAATTTGGCCTAAAACGATCCCGCAATTACCATCTTAACTTTGTACAAACGGCAACCCCTGATTCTATAAGCATTATATATACAGGATCTAAAATATTATTTTCATGATACATGAATATACTTGCTTTATGAAAATTGTTTTTAAAATGAATTATCAACCTATTAATAATTGGGAATATTATGAAAAAAGTAAATGTCAAGAATTTAAATACCATATTGTGTTGTGTTTTTTCATTGTTGATAAAAGCTGTTAAATAGATGACGGTCAGTGAGAACTTAAGACATTAAAGATGTATATCTTATGAATCCTACTAATACTTATCCACGTTTCAGGAAATTTTATTTTTAATTTTTGCCTAGGGATGGTAACTTGACTGTAGCACTTCTACCTGAAACCTACCTGAGTGTCTATTTTATTATTCGGAAAATTCTTCTACATATTGTGACAATTAGCTTGCAACAAAACAATAACGATATTAAGAACGCCTATTAACAAATAATGTGTGGAAGATATACAATTGAGAATTGTTAGACATTAAGATATACGATGAGAAATAAAGCATACTTTCTTCTCAATCTTTTGCCTCTTTTTGAATAAATAATGATTGCTTACTCTGTCATCACATTGTGTAAAAGGATTTTCCAAACTAATAACCGAGAATGTTTTACATTAGAATGATATTGACTTCCGGGAAATTGGAATGTTTTAATTTAAACACAAGTGTCTGGCAAATAGAATATGTCTGTTCAATGGAACCCCATGAGTGATTTATGGTTTTAAAACGCGAGATAATTGCTGTCAGAAGCTGAACAATAGGCACCATATCAGTCCTATCTAATTAGACCAAGCATAACTGCTTAACGTCAAGGAATACATCGGCATTACTATATTTATAGTTCTAGCCTTTATATCTTAGGCCGTTTTCAACATAAAATGTTACAATCTGAAGCAATATTTCAATATTTTATCTGCCCTTTTATTACAAAAATAAAATCAACCTAGTGGTCATAATTGAATAGTTTCCAAATCTTTCATAACCTCAACAAACAACAAGAACTAAGCAGCATTTCATAAATCAACGAGTATATAATTATAGTAAATAAATCAGGTTTGGGTATGTGCACAATCACATGATAAATATCATGAGTCATCATATACTCATTAGGATTCTGAAACACTTCAAGGATATCAACAAAAAAATAGTTGTTGGCTTATGACTTTATAAGATATGAGTTTTCTTTGCAAAAAGAAGGAAATTATTGACTTTCCATTGTATTATCGTACTTTTTGATAGTGAAGCAATAAAATAAGAAGCCAAGAAATTGAGGACATGCTTGAATAGTCAATGCATTCTTTTCAATTTACATTCCAGAACCATACCGTGTTAAAGCGGCATCACAGTCATGTGTACGTTGTGATATTGCATATTGTTAAGTCATAATATTCATATATACACATCTGGACATATATATATAATCCAATATTACCTTGCTCGAGTTTGAGGCTCAAGCTCAGAAAATGAACTGTTTGTTACTGGCATACCGTCAAATCTAAGCTAACATGTTGAAAGGTTTAAATATTGATATTAAACTCAATGTTTCAAGACAGCAATAACATAAAGCTTTAACATCGTCTTATTACAAAAAAAGACAAATGTTTAAAACTAAATATTTTCATCAATAAAATACGAGAGTTTTCTTACCCGTTTATAATATTTAAAAACACAAAGATATTGCTTTACCGGCGTAAGTAACATTAGTTGCAATTATCAATGTTGTTATTGTTCACTATGATAAGGTTTGTAATTTATATTTACTCACAGTTCCGTGGTATTACGAGGCAACCGAACAGGAACTTCAGAAATATCTGGTCCTACACACGTGACTTTGACTTCTAACGACGTCATTTCGCACTTACAAAGTATGTCACACCCGAATGCTTGCGTTTTGACACCCAGCACATATGCAGCCGCCATCAGTAGTACAAACATTGTTTTGATAAATACCATGTTTATTTCCCTCGAACAGGTATAACTAAACGATCACAGAACGTGTCAAAAGTCATCTACTACTTTGCATAAATATCCAATAATCAATAGCTTTTATACCAGATGGAAACTAATTGTTCGCATGAGTATAAATTCCTGAAGCCTTTCAAAACTTTTTAATTTGTAGAACAGAAATTGTTATTGATGACTGCAACAAAAGTTTATAAGATTTTATTCCTGATCAACCATTCCCTCACAAATAAATCCTCTGGATGTTTGGAGTTGCAATGGTATACTATGTATATTCCAAAATAATGATCTAGACCCTTATCGCTTAGCACAAGCCGTTTAATTCAAAATGGAACTCTAGAGATAAGTTTGTCATTCAGGTAATTTGAACAGGATATTCTGTCAAATAGAATTTTAATTTATTTGTCAAATGATAAGACAATCTATTCAAAATCTGATTTTGCTGGACTACCCACGAAAGGGTCTTTGTATCAAGTTGTATGCTTGTGCTTATTGTATCATTCAGAGGGGTGAACAAGGTGATACGTAGCATGGTTAGAATGAGTATTTATCATAGGTGTTCATTGTACTAAATTTAATTATAAATATATATTAGAAAATCTGGTACCGAAAGCTTTCAAAGCTGAAATTACATATGCATCAGAATCATGTTCCAACGAACGCCAGAATAATACTTTTACAGTATTTCACGAAAGAAAAATTGCCGGTTCTAGAACATCTAATTTTAAGATAGTTTAAGAACAAGATGTTCCAGAAATTTAGTTCTTAAAATTGTTCTACACATCGGTTAATAAACTATTGTAAAGTTTTGTTTTCTTGAACGAACCAGCCAGTTAACGTTCTTGGACTATTCTTTAACCTTTTTAAAAAACAGTCCTTTAACAATTCAAAAACAGGGCTCTAGAACAGTGTATTCACGCTCAAATACAGGTTCTAGAACATCAAGTTCCAGAATATTTCCAAGACAACAAGCTCTGGAACTTGAGAGAACTAGAACTAGAAAGTATTCTACAGTCTAGTCACAAACATGCATGCGTAATGATACTACAGTATAATTTAAAAATGTGCAGAAATCTAAACTATTACATAGATTCACCACTTCAGCATTTCGAAACAATACAGCAGTATAACATGACGCTTTTGATTATCTAAAGAAAAGGCAGGGGGGAGAATTACTCCACATACACAAATAATAAAATATGTGTCAATGACCAAAGACTACAATCTTTATAATGATGATGTGTGTTGTATTGGTTGTACTGGAAATGGAATCGATGAACAAAATTATGAAAATTGTTTGTCATAATATATACCACTTTACTGAACTTTGTGCCTGTTGCAAATTTACTAACACGGGAGGCTACTCCGATACGTTGTTTCGTTGAGTGATAATATCCAAAACAGGCCGAAAATCACCAAAGGGGCATTATTTACTACAGCGGTTATCATCCCTCAAAGGCTCCGCGCGGCCATATATCATTACACATGTTTTTGTGTTGCTGTGTTTTATCTTGAAATTCTAAACTTTAAATAACTTGTAGACTAAAATAGGTAATTGATCGCTTGGTGGAGTATGGAATCTATAAAAAATATATTTCCGTACATTTTTCACCATGGTTGACTTTATTTTGATTACGCAATACTAAAAACAATTAAATGCTAGCATACAATCGAAGTTGAAAGACGAAATTATCATTTAAGAGGAAAGCCATACGGATTTGTTTCTGCCTATCATTTCCTTTTTAGCAGCAATGAATGTTTGGCAACAAGTCAGGTCATAGGATAACTGCTGTAGTAAATTCTTCGTTTTAAAAAAGGAAATGACTAATTTATATTACAAGTAGTTAAAATACGAACACATCTACATTAGCTTATCAATACTTAACAGCCGCAAATAAATCATTTATCAATGCAAATACACCAAATATTTAAGCATTTTAAAAGCAGTTTCAATTGTTTTATTGAATGCTTTCATATTTTCATTTTTTGTCAATGATAAAAAAGTGAAATGCAAACAAACATTCGATTGCCACTCGTTTTGAGAGTTACTTTCTGTTTCCTGTAACAGCCAGTACCAATACTATTGCAGAATTATTGCTGGCCTGTGACATTCGCAGATTCCGTCATAGTACTATGAACTCATATATATGAAAGTTTTGAAACCATTATTACCAATTCATTTGACCCATACAGTAGTGATTGGTTGTAAACTTAGTGAGTCATCAAACATATAAATATCTTCCTTACAGCGCAAACAAAAAAAACCTTAAAAGAGCAATTATACGGCAGAAAAGATTCAGAAAGCAGATGGTTTTATAGAAATAGACTAGTGTTAAAGTGTCGATTTTGCATCAGTTGTGACATTTGTGGAGTGTTGTGGTTTTCTCTATTTTGAAAGCTGTTGGTTTTTAACGTGATAAATTTGTTGCCGAAATGAATGTTATTTTTGAGTATAAACGTAGGCAAAATGCAAACTATTCGTTAAAGGTGCTATTTCATGTTGTCGCTGAATAATCTTGAGGGAAACACTGTATGGGTCAAATGAATTGGTAATAATGGTTTCATAACTTTCATATAAAATTTGAATTAAAAAAAAAATGAATTGAATATATATTAGTTCATAGTTAAAACTTAGGGAACTATTCTATTGAATTATCTAAAGACATTGTTCGGATAGTTTCGTGTCGGTGTTTACACATGGTACTAATTAGGTTTTCAGATTTTAATCTCTCAACCTATGGCCATTGATCGTTTTCCGTTTTATCATTTTCACTTGACTTTAAACTGATTTTCGACTTCTTAAACATGGTTATAATAGTGTTGTTTAATTCTTGCTCTATTCACATCCTTATAATGAGATTGTTGCCCAAAACACGTTTAAATATGGTTATCATGAACATGATTTATTTAATATTCGACAGCAAAGAAACATAATAGATTTTATAACAGAAATTAAGTGAATATCCATTTACGAAATAGTAAAAGACAAGTAATTGTTATCTTTTTTTATTTATCTTTTTAATGTTCAACAAGACAGTTCAATAATTCCTCAAATCTAACTTTCTGGTTGATTGGTTTTGCAATGGTATACTGTAAGGGTTGCAAAACAATGAGTAAATAACCCATATCTCTAATAGCACAATGTTTAGAATTCAAATGTTAATCTATAGACAAGTTTTCCTTTCAGATACGGTAACTTGGAGTTTCTGTCAAATTCGTTTATAATATATTTGTCTGCTGATAAGGCCAGCTATTACTAGACTTCCCACGAAGATGTTTTGATTCTAGATGCATACCTCTGATGGTTTTATCTCCCTATGGGATGAACGAGATGATAACTTTGTCGGACGGATTTGATGTTAGAAGTAAGGTAAGAATGAGTACTAATTATTCAATAACAGTTCTTCAATTTAATTAAAACCAAAAAGTAGCAACAACATACCAAGGTTGTGTTATGCACCAGTCAATTGTTACCACTGCCACCAGGTCCGGGGAATAGCGGGGACTTTGACTTTCTGTTCAGCCAACCCCGGCTTAAATCCCCGCCCTGCGGGAAAAAACAGAGGGTAAAATCCCCACCAAATGTCCCCGCACCCAAGAGACCCTAGGTAAGGCCCATTCCCCGCTATTTTTAAAGCGAAGACAAAACCACCGCATTCACCCGGCACTGCGGGGCCACCTGAAAGGTAAAAACACGGCCCATTTCCCCGGCTATCCCCGGTATACCCCCGGACCTGTTGGGAGGGGGCGTGGTTACAATTGACTGGTGCATTAAGGCAATATAACAATAACAAAAATATGACATTTCATAATTTTATTTCAGGGACAAGATTAATAGCCTTCCAGTAACATGCTGGTATAGGTTAGTTGCGAAAGGAATACACTGAGGGTATTGCCGACTTAATATATCCTAACATGAGATGACATTACGAATTCATAATCTAGACATTAGCAGCAAAATCTTCTAAAGAAATACAAGATAAGTGGAAATTATTCACACATTTTCGCGTATGATGCTTGAAGCTGTATATAAGACGATCAATCGAGACCAGTATTACAATCAGTTGAATACAAATTTGTTCAAGTGGTGACAGTCAAAACAAAGTAATTATTTTTGAATTAATAAATACTGCGGGGGAGGTGTTAGAGGCTTAGAAGTAAAACTATTAAAAGCCCGTCTGTCTCTGCTAATTTACGAAACCTTAAACGAATATCTTTATTCAATACAACGTTGTATTGAATTTGATAGTGGTACCGTTGTATTATAATATACAAGCACGATTCGACATTTAACGCGTACGTGCTACCATCACCAGCTTAGTTATTAACCTTTTTACATGGCACTTTAAATTTGCATACAATTTTCCAAATTCACCTTGAATCAATCACATTTTTACACGAAGACATAAAGGAGGAACTTTTAAATGATTGGTCCAAGCACTTGATTTTTAACGCTTTTTCCAGGAGCTGACGCCCAAGGCGTACACCCATTCGAAAAGGCTGGGCACATGTCAAAATGTCATGCTCGTGCTTTAAATAAACAAAATCTACAAAATCAGATCTAGGCAAAATGGAAAATAAATGCGACAAAATAGAAAATACATAACCGTTTTGTTAACAAAATACTTACTAACGCCGTCGGCTTTTGCAGACACTTGCTATATGTGTTAACTTATCAATATGCCTTTAGAAATTATAATGTTTAAATCATGAGATTGTAAACTTATCGGTTTCATTGTTCATTTATGCGCAATCAAAAGCCGAATTCAATTTTAAACATGTGTGCCTCCTGCTAAATAGTCTGATTGTCATTAAGCTTCAGTTATCAAGAACACGGCACACGGTGCTTTGGCGTCTTCTCATATACCTGTTGTTTTCAATTTCAAATTTAAACCTATATTTGTATACAATTCAGAAAATGTCCAGACACACAGCAAGAAAGAGCAATATCTTTAAAGAATTTAAGAGAACGAGACAAATTAATATTTTTTACGGCTGAAACCTCGCCAAAGGGCTGGAATCACAGCTGTCCATGTAATGGTGGTGTCTAGAATAGTCAGTGATCTTTTGCATCAAGTGGACGCTGTCTACATAATAATAATCTCAATTAAGTTGTTGATATATATATATATAAATTGAAGTGGGAAGCGTTGGACATTGTCTGCAAAATAATAAAGATAATCGATATTATTGTTCCTAAGAGAAGTCTGCAAAAACGTGCAAAATATGCTTGCATTGATGCAAATATTTAAAGCTTGTTCATCGTTAAACTTCTAGCCTTTTGTTTATCTATGTTCTAAACAAGAACATATGCTATGCATGATAAATAAATAAATTTGTTCGCAAAAGTGTACCAAAATGATTGAAGGATTTCACACTAAAACCAATCCGAAAAATCATGAAGTGTCCCATCACACTTATATACATTGTTTTAGTGGTGTTGTGCACATATCTTATGGCATTTACAACGGCTTAACAAACAATCGATTTTTCTTTACAACGGTAAGGAAAGAAGTATTGAAGCATTTTTACTTTATTCAAACAGTATAACAGTTTAACACCCATTTTGAATTGCTCAAGGATATGACAACACAATATTAAAATAAATAAAATAGGAACAGTTTTACATGTGTATGTGATGGCATCAATTTCATGCTGTTACTATTTTTTTATCACCATTAAAGTAAATATTAACAAGAGATGTTTGTCAAACATTATGCCCCCCCCCCCGTCCCGAGCGCCATGTTGTCAGGATTATATGGACAATTGAATGAAATATGCATGGACCGAAATGACAGCTGATTTGTTGCCATTATGGCAGTTTTCAGATTATGACCATTAAAGTGTGAGGATAGAGTGTGTTATGACCATGAGCTTTGACTCTATGAATTCAAAATCCAGAGTCATCAGCTGGTCACCAGAAACCTAAATGTCAAGTTCGAGGGCCATGGGTGCAGGCATTGTCAAGTTATCACACAGACAAGTTTTTTTTCGTTCAAGGTCACTGTGACCTTGATCTTTGACCCAATGACCCCTTAAATCATAAGGGGTCATCTACAAGTCAGATGCAACTCCAAGTCAAGTTTGAAGGCCATGGGTTGAGGCATTGTTGAGTTATCACCCTGACAACCTTTTACCATTCAAGATCACTGTGACCTTGACCTTTGGGTCTATGAATCCTAAAATCAATAAGGGTGATCTACTGGTCAGGCTTAACATCCATGTCAAGTTTAATGATCATAGGTTCAGGCATTATTGAGATATCAGTGGGAGAAGATTTGTTAACTTTTTTGCATTAAAGGTTACTGTGACATTGACCTTGGCCTGATGACCCCCAAAGTCGATAGGGGTCATCTACTGGGCAGGCCCAACCTTCATGTCAAGTTTGATGACCATAGGTCCAGGAATTGTCGAGGTCGCTTTCAAGGTCACTGTGACCTTGACTTTGACCCCTAAAATCAATAGGGGTCATCTACTGGTCAGGCCCAACCTCAATGTCAAGTTTGATGGCCATGGGTGCAGGCATTGTTGAGTTATCACTCGGACAACCTTTTATCATTCAAGGTCACTGTGACCTTGATCTTTGGCCCAATGACCCCTAAAATCAATAGGGACCATCTTCTGGCCAGGCCCAACCTCCAAAACAACCTTGAGGGCCATGGGTGCAGGCATTGTTGAGTTATCACTCGGATAACCTTTTACCATTCCAGGTCACTGTGACCTTGACCTTTAGCCCAATGACCCCTAAAATCAATAGGGACATCTTCTGGCCAGGCTCAACCTCCAAGTCAAGTTTGAGGGCCATGGGTGCAGGCATTGTCGAGTTATCACTCGGACAACCTTTTACCATTCCAGGTCACTGTGAACTTTACCTTTGGCCAGATGACCCCCAAAAACCATAGGGGTCATCTCCTGGTCAGGCCAATTCTCCAAGTCAAGTTTGAGGGCCATGGGTGCAGGCATTGTCGAGTTATCACTCGGACAACCTTTTACGATTCAAGGTGACTGTGACCTTGACCTTTGGCCAGATGACCCCCAAAAACAAAAGGGGTCATGTACTGGTCAGGCCCAATTCCAAGTCAAGTTTGAGGGCCATGGGTGCAGGCATTGTCAAGTTATCACAAGGAAAACCTTTAACCATTCAAGGTGACTGTGACCTTGACCTTTGGCCCGATGACCCCCAAAAACAATAGGGGTCTTCTACTGGTCAGGCCCAACCTCCAATTCAATTATGAGGGCCATGGGTGCAGGCATTGTCGAATTATCACTCGGACAACCTTTTACCATTCAAGGTCACTGTGACCTTGACTTTTGGCCCGATGACCCCCAAAAACAATAGGGGTCATCTCCTGATCAGGCCCAACCTCCAATTCAATTATGAGGGCCATGGGTGCCGGTATTGCTGAGTTATCACTCGGACAACCTTTTACCATTCAAGGTCACTGTGAACTTGACTTTGACCCGATGAGCCCCAAAAACAATAGGGGTCAGCTACTGGTCAGGCCCAACCTCCAAGTCAAGTTTGAGGGCCATGGGTGCAGGCATTGTCAAATTATTACTCGGACGACCTTTTACCATTCAAGGTCACTGTGACCTTGACCTTTGGCCTGATGACCCCCCAAAACAATAGGGGTCATCTACTGGTCAGGCCCAACCTCCATGTCAAGTTGAGGGCCATTGGTGCAGGCATTGTTGAGTTATCACTCGGACAAGCTTTAAAATTATTTTACCATTAAAGGTCACTGTCACCTTGACCTTTGACCCGATGACCACCAAAATCAATAGGGGTCATCTACTGGACAGGCCCAACCTTCATGTGAAGTTTGATGACCATACGTCCAGTAATTGTTGAGTTATCACTCGGACAAGCTTTGGTCTACCGACGGACCGACCGACCGACCGACCGACCGACATACCGACATGCCTGTGCAAAGCAATATACCCCTCTTCTTCGAAGGGGGGCATAATAATTCTGATAAAATTCTAGGTGTCAAGAAAGTAATCATGCTTTCTGTTTTATCTAGAACTTGTAGGTTTGGAAGTTTCACTGTAACAGTTTCCCTGAAACCTCCGGAGTAGCTTAATTGTCTTTCGGAAAAGTATTTTAGATATTTTAAAAAGTAGTTTGTAACAAAACAATCACGATATTTAGAACGTCTATTGACATATTCTCTGTAGAAAATATACAGAAATTTTGTAAATTGTCAGCCATGAAGAGATGCGATGAGAAATAAAGCATATTTTTTCTTAATAGTTTGCCTCCTGTTAAATAAAAAACGTTATCCTACTCTTTCATTACATTGTATAAAAAGATCTTCGAAACTATTAATCAAGAATGTTTAACATTATATTGATATTAACTTCCGGGAAATTGGAATGTATTAATTTAAACACACGTGTCTGGAAAAAAGTATGTATATCTGTTGGATGGCACTCGATAAATAAGTTAAAGCGTTAATATGTGGGATAATTGTAGTGAGGAATTGAACAATAGGCATCATATTAGTCCTTCATTAAGGCCAAGCATAACGGCCGCAAGTCAATGACAATTATGGGAGGTATTTTGTTTTCCGATTTGTACATCTTGAACTCCAACTTGAACAACTTGCTTTCTTGCTTTTACATCTTGTATTATTGCATTCTTAATTCGGTATTTGAACACCTGTATTGCAAGCTTCGAAGAAGTTCCTTCGTGTACCTTGGCTGGTTCAAAGCAAACAACGACGTTTCCTTGTGTAAACATGTGCATGTGCGTATGTTTTCTGAATTATTAATTATTTGGCGGTCAATTATCAATTTATTCATATATCTCAGACATAATCGTGTTAAATATTCTTATTTAGAGTTTCCGTCCGGTTCCATTTAACTTTCCGATCTTGCAACTCTGGAGTCAAAAAACGGATGTTTCGTGGCATGTTACAAAGTGTTTGCTCTTTGGTCATTTGGAGAATGTGGAGTTTATGATCTGTATTGTCTTGAAATATCACCATGCAACTTCAATAAATAAATTATCACAATTACAATATTTAATTTGACATAAACAGAATGGAATATAGCATCAAGCAACATGACCAATATAAGTTTTAACCCTACAGTTACGCTGATGACGAATTAAGAAAGCAAAAAAAGCAAGATTCAGATACAATTCAGAAGGAAAGATGTAAGTTTTGCATCCTTCCTTAGAAAACATCGACTTTAACAAACACGTACACACAAAATGGCATTGTTGTGAAGACAGAGAACACAGAATCGTTGCAAAAAGTCTTAAAATAGCTTATATAGCTGAGGTCATTTTCAACATAAAGTATAACAATCCGAGGCACTTAAAAATAAATGAATATATTATTTACCCTTCTAATACAAAACAATGAACGAGCTATAGTTGGCCATTATTGAAAAGTCGAAATAAGTCGAACAACAGGTTTAAACCACAACAAACTATAAATACCAAAAAGCATAGGCATAAATCCATTAGTATATAGCATAATAAATAAAACAGGTTTGGGTTTTAGCCCCTTGACATGTTAACTATAAATAGTTAAAGGATGCTCATAAGGCTTCTGAAAATATATCTTGTTGTTTTTACTGGTTGTCTCATGAATGAATCACATTCTTGTTTAAAAGATAAACGAATTATTTACCAAATATTCGATTCTCCATCGTGAAGATGTCTTTTTTGATAAAGTAGCAATTAGATGCCGATCCATATTATGAGTTAGAAGACAAACTCGTAATGCATTTATTTTTGTTGTTTTTTTGTTTTAAGGGTACTTCCTAGAACCATACCTTGATACATGTTAATGCGTCATCACCGTTACTTGTGCACTAATTATGATATTACAATTCAATGTATTGGATGGATGAACAACTAATTATGGTCTTTACACAATCGTTAACGTCTAAATTGCGTTTAAACGCCACATATTTGCAAAGAAAATATAGAGTTAAGAACTATTAAGGCACAAAACAGGTCAAATATTGTATAAACTTGAACGTTATAGCATGCATCTGGACCCATATATTTATCAGCTATCATCTTGCCTGAGTTCTACGCTCAGAAAAGCAAAAGTCTTTTTGTAACAAAGCTCTTCATTTATTTATTTCATTTTAAACAAGTAAAATCATTTGAACAAAAATGTTTCAAGCATATACCACCAACACCACCTAAGATAATATCGAATACTTATGTGAAAAAACACACTACAGAAACAAGCTCAGTAGCCAAAAGTTTAAACATAAACCCCGTTTAATGGGACTGGGTAAACGCCAAAGACATAAAACACAAAAAAAACAATTCTCAAACAAGAAACATGGAACAACAGCACAAAACTCCACGAACAGAACAGTGCATATATACTATATAAAAACTAGGTATGTTAGAAGTATAAATTTTGATATATAAAACTCTAAACAATAATCTGAAACTGAATGTTCTTATCGATAAACTACCGAAGTTTTCAAGTTCTGCTACCCTTTTACAACTATTACATTATAAGAGATTGCTTTGGTTTCAATAATTAATGTAGTAATTATTCACTTTGATAAGCTTAATTAACTTATTATAACTCACAGTTTCGTGGTATTACGCGGCAACATAGCAGGAACTTCAGTAATATTTGGTCCTACACACGTGACTTTGACTTCTAACGAAGTCATTTCGCACTTACAAAATATGTCACATCCGAATGCTTGCGTTTTGTCACCCAATGCATAAACTGTCACCATCAGTAGTAAAAACATTATTTTGATAATTGAAAGAAATACCATGTTAATTTCCCTCGAGTAGGTCGATGCACAGACTACAGAACGTGACAAAGGTCATCTACTACTGTGCAGAAATATCCAATAGTTTAAAGCGTATATACCAGATTGAATTTTATTGTTCACATGAGCATAAATTCCTTAAATAAAGACTTTCAGAACTATTTAATTTGAAGAAAAATATTAATTGTTGATGATGACTGAAACATAGTGTATACAAATTGTATTCTTGACCGACTTTCCCTCAATAATAAATCCTCTAGTGTTTGGAGTTGCAATGTTAAGGTATACTATATAAATACCAAAATAATGATCTAGACCCTTATCGCTGAGCACAAGCCGTTAATTCAAAATGAAAATCTATAGATATGTTTGTCATTCAGGTAAGTTGAACCGGATAGTCTGTCAAATAAGTTTTTAATATGTTTGTCTGATGATAAGACCAAATATTCAAAATGTGATTTTGCTGGACTACCCACAAAAGGGTCTTTATATCAAGTTGTATGCTTGTGTTTGTTATATCATTGAAAGGGGTGAATGAGCTGATAAGTAACAGGGTTAGAATGAATATTAATCATAGGTGTTCATAAACAGAATGGAATTTGAACAAACATAGCAGTTATACCTCCCAATGCCAAATTAGCACCAGAATGATGGTAGAATAATGCATGATACGTAAAATAGAGCGTTCTAGAACACATCATCGTTCTTGAGTAAGATAAAAAGGTTCCAATTCTTATGGACTTTAAATTATTCTTGTCAAAAGTTATTGAAATTATCTCAATTTTTGTGTCATAGAACCGACATGTTCTTACACTTTTCTAGAACCTAATTCATGAGTTGTTATTTCAAGCATTTATGCTTTAGGACAGTTTAAAACGTTGCAGTACTGGTTTAATATTATCAAGTTTTAGAATATTTCAAAGAGAACTAGTTCTAGAAATGGAAATGTATTCAACAGAATCTAAATCATATGAAGAATATTTTATCACAAACTTGCATTTCAAATAATGCAAAAGAACAATTTCAAGATGTGCAGAAAAATAAATACGATCTCATTTTCACGACTTACTGAGACAATCATTTAAACGAAAGAAAAATAGAATAATGCAACAAAACATCATTTTTAGATTGTGACCAGCTTTTTGTCCGAAATTGTTGTCTGTCAGCATTGGCCCCAAATTCACTTTTGAAAATAGCATATGCATTTTCAGACCAAAATTGATTCAATGAGTCCAACTTCTCTGGCCGTAATATCATGTCCATTCAAACAATAAAAAGTGTCAATGACCAAACACACCAAAAACTAATTTATAATGGTTTCTTTGTGGTTTGTGCGAGAAACTCGTCCAAAAATGACTTCATAACCATTTGACATTTCAGAACAAACCATGATTCAATAAGTTAAACGTCTGTGACAATGTGTTGCTGTCATTTTAAACAATAGTAAACATGACTTATTCGTAGAACCCTCATTAACTAAGCCATCCATTTAATGATCATGTATGTTGTTAGAATGAGATATAAATTGATTTTACTCCTGGTACTAGAATCAATGGAATAGGTGGATAACGGTGTTTGGCATACCATAATTGTACAGAAATGAACAATGGGTATATAATGGATATTGTTATAAGGGGTAGCTGGGCGGCCCGAAAATCACTAGGTTAACTGCCGGACTCGTATTCAATAAATAATTTGGGTTTCTTATCCACATTTTGTGTTTTTTCTTAGTTCTTTTGGTAATAATTGGTTACTTAGACGACTTTATGTTTATGCACATTTTTAACACTTCTTACACCTGATTTGAATAATTTTGGGCCAAATTTTGTTTTTGATTTTTGACTTCAGTGAAAGTTTTATTTCAGACGTATATTGAAAATGGTCCCTGTAATAGTAAAAGTATATATCAATTATAATCAGATACAAATACGGCCTCATGATCTCAAAGACATTTGCTATATAAAGGTAACTTGTATAAAGCTAGATTACGAGGGGCGATCCAGAATTACGTGGACTTCTTACATATTTTCTATATTTTTCGTCCAAATCTTTTAAAAATTCATGAATATCTTATTCAAAGTGTTCTGCTAGATATATTTTCAGATGATGGATTGACGAAACAAAAACGATTGTTTTATTTGTAACCAGTTAAATTTGGTTTTTGCTTTTTCGTATGGACCAATGACAATCGAGTTGGATTTTTTTTTATTCATTTTACAACGATTTTGCCGAATGCACCAAAAATAGTTAAATAGGGTATCTTTCGATTCAGTCTATTTTTTCATGAATGCTTTTTGTAAACTTGCGACAGTTGTACCAAAAATGCGGATGTAGAAAATTACTCATTTTTCCGATATCAATCTCAGGTTTTCTGAAAAATGTAATTCACATATATCAGAAAACGATTGCTGACTGTTGAAAGCAAAACCTTTTACATTTAAATGATATTGATTTCATGGAAATTAGAATGAATTGATTTAAACTATCGCTTCTGGCAAATGTATTTGCCAGTGTTTGATAGCAGTGAATGAATGTTTTATGAGGATAAAACATTTGATGTGGAGAAATTCAGTAAAATGCCATTTCATTTGGAAGAGGCATGCAGTGTTAGAGACTTCAACAAGTTTGTAATTGATGAGAAAACACATCTTTAAAATGCAAATTACAGAGTTTGGGGAACCTAATGAATTATACGTGAAATTATTTGGAGAATTTCCCCGCGTTCTAATTACTTTATGTTCAAAAGATTTTGGCCAAGTTTATTTTATATTTTTTTCCTCATTCGCTTGATCTGGTAAAACAAAAAATATGTTTGTAAAATTTAAAGGTTTGTGCTATCATTCGTTTACTGATTGCCAGAGGGCTTATCAGCGTTTGTATCATATGGGCGAAAACGTCAATCATTCCTCCAGTTAAGGCTGGTATGATAAAAACATGTTCCATAAATATAACTGTTCTTGAAATAGACTGTTGTCTAAATGCTTTATGGATTTTTTCTGTTTGGTTTTGCTAACTGAAGTTATGTAAACCTTATGCTGAGTCACTCTCGTTGGCACGATTTGTACAAGAGTGTGCTATTTATTCTAATAATTTGTGTAAAAGCAAAGGCATTGAATGACCAAATGTCCTATTTCGTCTTGAAAGAAAGCTTAGACAATAAGAAAAGCAGATATTTCCCTTCACGTTTCTCTTTAAATGCATTATGGTTTCAGTAAGATATCAATGTTGTGACCTTTTAGCAGAATACTTTGTCTCAATCGTTCATTGTATCGAGGCATTGTTGCAAGTCAATGCGCCTTGTTATGCTGCACGGGAACTCAGAATATGCTGGCAACAAACTACATTCGTGTTCTAGAATTTCCGACAAACCCCCCAGATCTGAGTCCGAGAGAAGACGTGTGGGGCTTGTTTAAGAGGAAAGTTAGGGCTTTGCCCAAACAACTCAATGCCGACGAACTCAGGCGTGATATTCGTCGGATGTGCGACATTATCCAACATAATTACATGCATAGATATGTGGTTTTATTGAGGTCAAGGTGCCATACTGTAATTGCTGAAAATGGTGGACATACAAACTACTCAATTTAACACTGTCTCCTGGACAGTTCTTTGCGACATTCGATTTTATGGGTGACTTACTTTAACATCTTTATTTCAAATGAAATAGGTATTCTAATTAAATGAATTTTTATAAAAATGTTTGCAATTACATGCGTAAAACGTGTGTAATAAACAAGTTTGAGAATTTTTTACAAGTGTAGACATCACATTATTTCGACCTATATCAAATATTGCATCTAATAACAAAATAAGTCATATGATATTTGTTTTGGTGTACCATTACTCAAGTTTTATGCGTATTTTAATGTACGAGATTGTTCAGGTCCACAAAATGTAAAAGCAAATAAAAACTCAACGAGATACACAGTGTTAGATTCTTACTTATCTTTTTCACAAAATAACATCAATACAACAGCTACAATAAAATAGAGCAAATTTTGGATGAATGTAAATAATGTCATATGAATAGGACATACTGTTGGACAGTAAATAGACTGTTAACAATGAGTCATTAAGTGGCCTGTACTCACACTTCTTGCAACGTCATTTCGAACTCATTCAAGAAGACCCCGACCGAGGCGATTGTTTAACACCTTATGACGTTACACGACTGAATAATTAGCAATTCATTACTTTCGCCTTTTGATATTCTCAATATTTTGATTTCGATATTTTAGTTGTCTATTTCTTGTGCTATATATTAAAGAAGAGGTCTGCATGGTATTTTTTTAAATAAGCGTTTCAATAAAATGTTTTGACAACTAATAACTTTTTACACGAAAAAATAAAGAGAAAGGGCAAGATAATAAACAAGACGACCAGTGTGTCATTGTACAAATTGTACAGATCCTAAGATTAAAACATTACCTAAGCGCTGAATTTAGTATTGACGATTGGCTTTATATACTTTTTTATCGGAAAGTACCATTATTATTATTATCATGCATAGATTAGGGCACCGGCAAAAATTACTGTTCTCTATGCATCTTCGTTTAAGTATCTTGCGTACAGGCTTTTCACCCAGACCCTGTCTCCATCCAAAATGGTCGCAAGTACCTGAACACTAGAACATGTAAATCTTTTGTATGATTTCAATGTCATTTTTAACAATAGCTTTAATCACACTTGGTGCATTGACACATATTTGGGTCGAAAAAGTATACAGTCCACTGACAGGTATGGAGGCCATACGTTGCCAAAATCCAGACGTGTATGTGTGTATTTTAGGTTTGTAACATTGATGATTTACCAATTTACATTTTACAACCGCCAACTCATCGGTTGCATTTTACACTGCACATTTTCATTTTTCATTGTACATATTGGAGTTTTATTCTCGTTGCATCTATTCAACAGACGATTCAGTTGTGTTTATTAAGTTGTGTATGGTAAACACACGTCATTCTGTGAAAGTCACATGCCGAGTTTTACATTGCGGTGTATAAAAGACAGATTTCAGTTCGTAGTTCTACAAAGTAAATTGTATGGTGGTGATTTTTCATTCGCAGTTGAACATGTTTACGAGATAAATTAAATTTAATTTATAGATAGCTCCGCCTTAACCATGTCTTAACTCCTTCTTACGTCTTTTGGAAATTTCCGCTATCACTCGGCTCTATTTAAACCAATTATGGATACTTTGGACCATGGACATTGCGAACCTTATTATGGACATTACGA
Organism: Mya arenaria; assembly: GCF_026914265.1. NCBI lineage: Eukaryota > Metazoa > Mollusca > Bivalvia > Myida > Myidae > Mya > Mya arenaria. Next base: position 45,504,130 of record NC_069132.1, read on the forward strand.
ATCATCTATATTATGACACTATGGACTATGATTTGGAAACAGGATGGATTATAAATTATTTCATGTTGAATAAAATAATATATGATATTACAACATGTTCTTGTCTATACAATAGTAATTAATACGCACATATGACATGAAATGAGATGTATGCAAAATGATACTTGACTCAAACACAACAAAATATAAGTCATAAGCATTAAATTATACTTCAAGAATAAAAAGTCCCATTGTCTTATTTTTCTTTTAAAGCTGCACTCTCACAGATTGACCGTGTTGACAGCTATTTTTATTTTTTATTTTCGAATTAGCCAATTTTTGCGTAAATGTCTGGATACCAGTGGTATAAGACTGCTGACAAAAGATCAGATACAGTTTTTCAGTTTTACATTCGCAAATTGATGTTTTATGGCTAAAAGTGATACTACAGTAACGTTTTAAAAAAATGAAAAATGTCGGCAGTTTTCCAAACAATTTAGATCTGTTTTATTGTGAGTAATCTTATTATTTGTATAGAAAGCATTGCTGCCAAAATCAGCCGAGTCTGGGACAAAAAAGGGTTGTCAAAACTGTCAATCCGTGAGAGTGCAGCTTTAAATTACTATAAACACTATTTTAAATTCTACCATTAGAGGACACTTTCTTGCCTTTTTGCAATGTTTAAGATTGCAAGTAATATTAGATTATTTAAAATTTTACGAAGAAAAAAATCTAAATTTTCATAAAGTTGCAATTATTCACTAAGATGCCCCAGAGGTTTATTACCTGGTAGCTGGAACTGTATGGATAAAATACACTAAGATTACAACTTCATATAACTCGTACATTAAACTGTAACGAATATTATTTTATAAGTAATAAATAAGGTTTTTTAATGATGAAGTCAATTTATTGCTTATAAACAATTATTACTTGCTGCTACCTTTTATACCCCATCCACACTCAACAGTCAGGGCTTTTTTTCACATTAAGGTGAAGCGGCCCTAGCCCTTTGGAGGGGAAAATCGCGTTTGTTTTTCTAATCTAAGACTCACGATATCTATTTTGCATGTTCTTGAAATCCCCCATTTGATTGTTATGGTTCACAGTGGCAGATCCCGTAATTCATAACTGGGGGATACAAGTTAGTTGGAGGGCTGTTCTTCCATCCACATGGATATTTTATTCAATGATGTATTGAAATTACACGTTTACACCAGACATGCTTATTAAAATAGTAAATGTACAACATCAGACAAAACTAGGTGGATATCATTATGATGTCCATCAAAAGTTTCGTGGGTTTGCTGGAGCAGGTTTTAAACAGGGACTTGCGCTAGAGGTGCGTTACTTAGGGGCACAACTTTTTGGACATGATTCCTCGAGTAGGCATGACATTAATATGTTTAAAATGTGGGAAGTGGGGTTAAGGGGTACTCCCCCTAGAATATTTTTAATATTTTTAGTCTGAATTGGTGCATTATGGCGTAATTAAGTACTTTTTTCTGAGAAATATTGACAAAAAAATTAACTTTAAGTTTACTTGCGGGCCAACTGGGGGGGGACACAGGCCCTACAGCTCCCCCTCCCCCACTGAACGACCCGCCCATGGTCCACTTGTAAATAGAATAAATGAACAATTTTTGCTTGCTTGGGTATATAAGTAAAAAAAAAACTGACAGTGGCAGTATAAATCTGGGTCCGTGAGCCCAGCTCAGAAACACCAACTGCAATTGACTAAATAATATGGTGATTTATAACCCATTTAGGAACATTGATCAAAATAAAATAAAAGATGAAGTACTTGGACTTACAACCGGGAATTTACAGGAAGTAGGCGAAGATGTTATCTCCCTTGCTTGATTCGACGGAAATAAACGAAAGAAAATCCGATTCGTTAGCTCCGCCCATTCACCTTCGTTTCTTTCGGTGACATTTACCATATAAGGTATAGGCGAAATCGTCTATCCTTGTAATTCTGAACTTGTCAATTCACTTTTGTAATCCTGGACTTGTTGGACTGCAAATGTTCATTTTATGAATGCGAGTGTCGACTGTAGGATTGCAGTTTTACATATGCATGGTTCGGCTTCCTAAATTACATCATCATATTGTTAAAGGCAAGTTATACGATCTATTTTTAGTGAGTTTATACAGGGTAGATCTGATAAATAAACATTTTGACTACTATAATGACAAATGACAAATCAATTCGGAAAAACTGACGAATAGAAATAACAAAAAGCACGTCTACATTGACAAATGTATGAGATATTTAGTACGATTAAGAAGCACATTGTGGGAATTACACGTCTGGACTTTTGGCACGAATAGCCTCCATAGACAGGCGCTGTAAATATGCCAGTTGAATAGTTATAACCTGAGCCTTCATTGACCTTTACGTTTGTGTATACGACGTTATGCCTTTCATATTCATGATTTCGATCTGGACTAGATGCATCGAAAACAACCATCGCTAAAACATGCAAAAAGCTGTCATAAAAATGGTTTGTGATTAAAAGCGTTGTAGTTCCATTTAACTTTTCAAACGCTATTAGTATAATAAACAACATACAGCTGCACGGTTTCTCTTTGCAGACAGCAATATCTTCAGTATCTCCAGAACAGTTTCCATTGAAAACAAATGTCTCAGAACGTAAACAGGTTCTATTTCATTGTTTAATGCCCGAGTTGCATATTACACTACACTGACCCCAGTTGGACCACTCCGACCAACCAACTGAAATGAATGTGTGTGTTTTTTTATAAAAAGTATATACTATTTTATGGAATAAAGTATTATGTACAACCATTCTATGTTCACCAATTGAGTCAATATCATCCGTTTCATAAGCTGGAAATTTAAACGCCTTCAGCACACGTTAATACTTTGACAATCTGCTCCGAGGCAAGTTTCATAGCTGATGTTGTCACCGAAACAGTGGTTGCCATCCTTTGAGGACCATAGACTGTCACAAAAGCGGTCTCGTCGACGCAGGCCAAACCCGCACACGGAGCTGCATGAACCCCAGTCGCTCCATTCACTCCACCCACCATGAACTATGACATAATTATGAAAATAGGTTATGCTGCGTTGGCAGTGAAGCAAAACATACTGCTTTACTTTATTGATGAGTGTTTTCTTTGTTTTTCGTCAGAAGTTACCTCGTAATCACTCAGCTTGGCAGAATGATTCAAATGAGCTACCCTACCAACTATCATTGTGATAAAGTAAATAAAGCATTTATTAAGACCTAGTGGTGTAACAAATAAATCGGTTAAAGGCCCATTAGCTGCAATGTTGATGTAATCAATAGAGCATATGTATTCAATTATAACCAAATTATCACAACGGTGTAGACAAAACGCAAATTTCTTTAGCCAAAATAGAATTAAAAAATAATTATACTGGACAAGTACCAAGATCGAAAGCAGTATTTTCAATACTGTTTCCTATGCACTCTTCTTCACCATTCGAAAGAACCGAATTACTATGTCCGAACACTCTACTTTTTCCTAATTTCGCATGTGACTCCACATCCGCTCCAGGCGCCCCATACAGACCATTGTCAGTCGATTTCCAAATGTCACCATTATAGGTACATATTTTACTATTGTTAATCTTACCTATGACAGAACTCAGATAACAAAAGGCAAACATTTAGACATGCTTTTCATTTATGGAACATATTGTTTATGTTGGTCTGAATGTGCTTACAAACTTCACTTAAAAATGTCCTACCAATCTACTAAGAGATATACATATTTTAACAATGTGGAGTATCTTTAAATATTTCCAATGACTTGTGAAATTTCCTACCAATCTACTAAGAGATTTACATATTTTAACAATGTGGAGTATCTTTAAATATTTCCAATGACTTGTGAAATTAGGATCTACATAGCTGATGAGGACAGTGTCTTTACCAAATTCCACTTACGGTTGGTCGAGTCTCTTGAATTTTAACACCGTTATTATTCTAATATTCAACCTCATAGCCTACCTGTTGACCGCCATAACCCATGATAAACTCTGATGATGCTAATTTAGATTTTGTGAAGTGTTTAAGCAAATTGTAAATGACGGACGGACTGATTTTGCTAGCTGAGCTTGACAGCATTGTGCACATACTTAAACATCCGTAAAAGACTCATTAGTCAGACATAAACCACAAAACTGTGCGCACTGTTGCCTTGCCTTGTAGTTGTCCGAGCAGATATTGAACGACTCGTTTGGACGAAACACATTCAAACTGCAATGCGACCTCTTTGCAGCGGATTTCCTTTGCCACAGCCTGGCGACTTCATAGATCAATGCATCCACGTTTGCTCATATTTATAACAGGGGTATGCTCGCTGATCATTCAGTGGCAAGTTGATGAATAAAATGCAAAATATAAAGCATATATACAGTAAATCAACTCATTTCTTCGCAAGCTTATAATGTTAAGAGCAGAACAATTGAATTTGCTGCGAACGCAGACTAAATGAATGTGCTGCCAAGATTGTGTACAGACAACTTTTTTTGTGTAAGCGCTCTGAAACAGTGAAGCGACCTTAGCGAACCTTTCAGAGACCTTTGAAACCTCAGTCCGATTGTCATTTTTCTTCGTCTCACAGAGCGGTGATTTCATGCGTTTTTATCACATTTAAATATTTTCAGTGTTCTTTAATTGCACATGGATGTCTCAATGCATGTTAGCTATTAATTTCTCTACTCAAGAACTCTTCTGCTTTATTACATGTTTTGAAGAAGATGCTGCAAGTACTAACTTACCCAAAGTTGAACCCGTGTCAAAAATGAATCCTGAAAGCTCATTAAACAAGAGGGTATAACTTTAAAACGCAACTTTCCCTCGAATTTAGGACAACATGCTCTTTGGTGTATTGAAATACATGTGTATGAGTGGTTACGACTGATATTATCAATATTAAACATGAACACATACTATAAGAAAATAAATTGTACATCCGTTACTTTGTGCACATAGTTTAACCAAAGAGAAACAGACGGAAAACGCACTTATTTTGAAGGCGGTAAACATTGGATAAAAAAGTGTTGAGCTTGAATGTTCTACCGTAATACCTCCATGCAGATATATTTGATAGACAATAGGTATTAACTGAATCCATTTTTACAGCAAGATTAGTACTGTGAAAAACAAAACACATTTTGAATTCAGTCACATATATAACTATATCCGAAGGTATATATTTCTTATTAGCCCTCTCGGAATTATTTAGTTATATTTTTCTTAATGAAATAATAAATAAAACTTAAGGCAACCGTGCACCAGATGATCAATTTGCGAGAAAAAAAAGAAAATTGTCGAAAACTGTCATAACCTTGGTATTAATGTGTACAATGCATTGAAACTACTAACTGTAGTACCAAATAGTTTACAATTTATTTAAGTGTAGCAGTTATTTCGTATTTTTCCATTAAAAAAAGATTACTTGGTATGTCTACTGCCCTAGTAGAATTAATTCCTTATGCGTGATTGGCTAGTCGGTGGTATAACGTGATATAACCGAGTTAGGTGTAAATCTTAATTATGTCACCCGATTAGATAAAGCCGTAGTATCTCATTGAATACAACGCTGGACTGCAACTTTGGCGACACTGGTTCGAACACAGTCTCCGACACAATTTTTTTTTTACATTTTGATACTTTCTTTACAATTATGATATCAAAGCGTAACACATTCTATTAAATAATTGTCATGAGATTCGTAACAGAAAAAACTTTTTTTAGTGCCAATCTGGTGTACAGTCCCTTTAAATTGCTTAACTCGGAAATAAGTCTGTTTGTATTTTCATTAAATTGTTTTGTATTGTACATACTGAACAGCTGTTTTCAACGCAACAATCAATTGATAAGATCATTTGCTCCAAACGTTAAAAGAAGAAACTATTTTCTTACCTTCGAAAACAATTACGGAAGCCATTTTGAACTAACTTTCACAGGACCTAAAATTAACTTTCGTTCCCTTCTCGTAGAATGTCACCTTAGCCGTAAAAACATAAAATGTTATTATATAATGTCAATTGGATCCAGATATGTTTTCCCTGATTATCTTGGCAGGTATGTACTGCGTTTTTTATCTTTATTTTTTAAATAAACAGTTTGTTAGGGATTCTTAAGTGCATACACAAGGTTCACTGAAGCAGCAAATAGTGAGTGACAATGGTATTTGGAAATAAAACTGTTCGTATACAGAAAATTCCTAATTGAACTGACAGATATTCGGCCAGCTGTTAACATCATGGAATCACACCGATTATGTCATCGATAACGACTATCATTCAAAACGGGTTAAACTACTTTTAACTGACCAGTTATAAACACTTTTAGGGCAATGTTGTATGTCCAAAACATGTTATTTTAAAACCAAAAGTCGGGTTCAGCTATTATTAAGTGATTTCTCTTACCAAATATCCACCTTTTATTGACAATGAAATAAGTACAAAAAAGATAAGATTTTAAGTAAAATGGTAAAATTTGCAAACTGTTTCAATATTATCACAGTTCCGAACAAAGAAAATATAAATTATTCGATTCACTATTAGATACGCTTCAACGCTCCACACAGTTGCATGATAATAAGGACACGGATAATAACACGCAATAACCGTACTTATGCCATTCGATTTTATTGCATGAGCTCTATAGTATGCTTGCATAAATTGACAAGGAGATAAAGGGAACACCCCCACACCAGCTATGCGTGCAGTTAACATTAACAGTCGCTTACTATATGTAACGTGTGCGAGTTTGTTCCCCGCTTGTAAAGTATGTGCTACGATATAACATGAATATTTGACAAAACAGTTTGCTAACGTGAACAACTGTTAGCTTAACGTGACCGCTAGGTTAATAGGTAAGTATTGTTGTGAAGAGTTGTATCAACTGCAATCCAGTTCAACCTTTACCCCCCCCCCCCCATATGCATTCTATTGTGAATGGATTACGTTAAGGAATGCAAGAATCCAATCCACAAATAACCAAGTGTTGTGATAGGCTCATTAACAGTGTCTGGACTTCCTATTTAATCTTGTAAAACAAATGCCCAAAATACATGATTATTTATGGTATTGCAATCATATCCATATTGTGCTTTAATGTATTGCTTTCCTCAAACTTGTTTCAGGTTGACAAAAAAGTTAACCAATGTTGGACAATTACAAGTGTATCAGAGCCCCTGAAAATCTAGAAGGGGTTGTATATGATAACTTGCAAAGCTGAGTGCTTTTCACCCACATGCTCTCCCCAGCAGATGGTGGCACGAATGCCTGGGCACTTTAACAAGTTTCTTGGCCACTTGTGCTTACTTCACTCGCGATGACATTATTGCTCTTCTTCACTATGGCCGATTAGCAATATTCCGAAGATGGTGCGCATGTTTGGACATAACATGCGTACAACCCTTCAATCGGGGCGGTTAACCAGCAGGATGAACTATTAAAGGCATCTCCTTCATTCATTGCAACATTTCCGTATGTGATGGTTTGAGCGTTAGAAATGGTTCTGCCTGATGTTTGCGCACAAAACACAATCGTTGCTAAACATTAAAATTCAAGAACTGCTGAAAATTTAATATTACAAAACATTATTGAGTGGGCGCGACAGCGAAGCTATATATGTACAATTCATATGACACAATTGGAATGTAATTCGTGTCCGTCGGAATACATTATAAGGTGTTACTAGCTTAATTGAATCCTGAGGCTCCTAAACTTGAACATAGAATGATTAACAGTGAGATTAGAAGCATTTATTTCGATTTAACAATACTTACGAATACGATTGCATGCTGTCTCGGTACAAGGACGGTTTCGGTGTACACACCAGAGCAGTTTCCAAGTGGAATAGAAATCTGGGGACTAAAACATGTCCTCGTACGTTGTTTAATGCCCTTGTCGCATGCCACACTACACTTACTCAAATTAGACCATCCCGACCAACCGACTAAATCATTATATATATAAGACTATTGATTTTAATAATTTCATATGGATAAAGTTAGAAACGTGAAAAAAGGCCTCACTAGTAAAAGTAGGTAAGCGAAAATGATATTTCATGTTTCATTTAATTACCTTTGCAATCAGCTCCCAGGCATATTTCGTAGTTGGTATTGTCACCAAAACAGTGATTTCCGTCCATGGAGGGCCATGGGCTGTCACAATGACGATCCCATCTCTGCAGGCCAATCCCTCACGTGGAACTACACGAGCCCCAGTCGCTCCATACGCTCCTTACCTCCGTGAACAGCGACGTGGTGTGTAAATTGGTTAATGCAAAACAACGTTTAACAATACTACATTTTTATAGCCGGAATTAAGCAGTGTATGTTTCCTGGGAGATGATTTGTAAAATACCTTCTTAGTTAATACCTTCAAAGGCAGTTTCAAGAACCTGAGTTGTGTGTACAGACAAGGTCTATTTTGAACATATAAATGAACAACATAGCTAAAGAACAAAACAACGTTAATCCTGGACAAGTGCCTGCACCACAAATGTTATCTTCTTATTTATTGCCAAAACGTTCGTCGACGTTATTCGAAGTAGCCGGATTTTTACACGTCCGAACACGTGAATTTGTTCCACTTCCGCATGAAACATCGCATCCACTCCACGTGCCCAACAAAGACCACCCTCCGTCAACTTTTACAACTGTTAATTATTAATTCTTTGCAATAAATTAAACTATTAAAAAGGACTTTCTGGGCCTGATAGGGGTCAAATTATATGTCATATGGTTGGTCAAATAAACAGAAAACATTGTTAACACTTTAACGTCTTAAAATGTTCCTCAAATTGTATGACCAATCAGTAGTCCCGATTCGTATAAGTTAGCTTTAATATTCCAAATAATGTTTTATGAAAATAATATGGATATAAAACCTAATGTATCGAGCTCGTATGAGCTTTTCCAGACAAACTTTTAAATTATATACGTTGTGTTACCAGTGACCACGACTAGGTTATTTACACAGCTTGCATACCAACTTTTCAAAAATAACAAGTAAGAAGTATATAGCTCAACATAAAATACGACATATCAACCGAACAGAAGCCACAAAACCACTGACAATATTGTCTTGCTTTGTGAACGTCCGCGCAGATGGAGTACGACTTGTTTAGGAACAAACAGTTAGGTTCAAGGTCACCGCATGGTGCTGTTCGTGTAAACAAGTTTTACAATTCAGCATGACAACAAGGCTCATGTTTACACACTTGTGTGTAGATACATGGGTAAAAGTTGCAAATGAGTTGATGTAAGGTTGTTTAAGTGTAAATACAACTTTCACAGTATAACGTGTATTTAAAGATGATGATATTAAATGTTTACCTAAAGTGGAGTTAAATTCCAGCAAAAACACTGAAAGCATATTAGAAATACACATAAAATAAACAATAATAACTTCACAAGTGTATTGTAGCTACCGATCACCTCACTTAAAAAGCCCCACTTTTATTTTGAATCTGATGAGGCTTATGTTGGCTATTGCAATATATGTGTTTGGACAAGTGTGACGTTGAGTTCTCATAAACTAGCTAGTTTGAACCTTTAGTGAATCCATTCTCTAACTATTCCAAGGCAGTACTCCCACCTTTTACTAGTAATGATATTTTGATGATGCTCTTGTTGTTTCGAGACATTGTTGTGACAGTCGTTTAATGTCTATTAGGCCTTAATGGATGGCATTCAATATTCAATCTTACGTCCATACACCTTTGACCTCATTCAATCAATTGGTCAGTTATTATAAACAAGTAATTCGATTAGCGTCATCGTTCTTTGATCCAATGAAGAACAATATCTTATACCAGCCTAGATGATTCAATTGCAAGAAAAAAAGAAAATTGTCAAAAACTTACATAAAATTGAAATCATTGTGTACAACGAATTGAATCTTATTTAGTGATGTATCACATCGCTTACTACTGATGTATCACATCGCTTACTACTGATGTATCACATCGCTTACTACTGATGTATCACATCGCTTACTACTGATGTATCACATCGCTTACTACTGATGTATCACATCGCTTACTACTGATGTAACACATCGCTTACTACTGATGTATCACATCGCTTACTACTGATGTATCACATCGCTTACGACACATGTATCTTTCGAAGTGTTTGCGTATTTTTACCAATTCGAAATTTACTGGGTTTGTCCACCACGTAATTCCCATTAATTTAAAAAAAATAGCGTTGGTATATGTATCTGTACCAATCACGTGACGTTCACATGCTTAATATACAGACAATAAACTGGGAAACCATTAAACGCTGTCTTCAAACAGGATACTTAGCTGAGACAGCGACGAATCATTCTTTTATTTTGTAAAATGATGTAATATCGGCCTCATACTAGTTCGTATTGATAATTCTAGGCCTGTTTTGTCGATTTCGGAACCATTTGGTGTCTAGTCATTTTACCCTTTTGCCCAAGCTAGGCCGTTTACTGTTTTGCTATTGTGCTTATCCCTATAGTTTTCATTGGTTCTGCTGGAATAAAAATAAACAATAAAATCAAGCTGCTCTCTTGAATAATGTTTACAAAGTCATCAATCAATAGTAAAATATCGTTTGAACCTAATGACAAACTCCAAGAGTCTGGACAAACAAACTTAGGCATAGGTATTTCATTTTCGGAGAGAAAACAAACGTGAATGTTTTGCAAAAGAGAAACTTACGTGTTTGCATGTTCGGAAGAAGTGATATACTGAATCCTGAAAATAAATAACAACTAATAAGCAACACAAGCACTTATTATAATGAATTGGTATGTCTATATACATTTGACTGATGTCAATGGTTCGATTCCGTTCCATGTGAAATGTAGCTTTCCAAGTCTAGCGTTAGATTTTAATAAAAAAGCCAATCACATCGCTATCTAATCGAATGTCAATATGAATTAAACCTACCATTTATAATGTATCTGAAAGCCATACTAACGTTGTCTTAGTTGGAACAAATAACAACTAAAAGCTGTGAATCTGCTTCCACGGTTACATAATAATTAGAAGTCATTAGCTTATCAATAATAAATACGAGGCTGCACCTTTATTTGGTTTGCCGGCTGAAATTCCCCTGTTGCATAACGATAAACAGCATCCGTGACATCTGTATATTTAGTTCATGTCAATTAAGTTTGTATTAGACGGGTTGTATTACAGATGCTTATCTTAACTGAGACTGCACACAGGGGCTCCTTTCCTTAGAAGTACAGTAATCACAGACGTCTCGAAAAGCACGTGACGGTTGTCAAAATCACGTAACATTGATTAAAAAAATAACTTGAAATGTTGGTTTTGTTTTGACTTAAAACAACGAAGTATAATGAAATCTGAAAATATATTGAAAAAACTGCATTTACAGATAGTCTCCAGGATAAGTAAAAACTATTAGCTGAAATCCAGCTTTGTTCCATATTTGATGCCAGACATATTTCTTCGTCGAGAGAAATAATGGCGTAGGAGAGTGTCCTTGTATATATCCTTGTCCAATGGGACATACCAGGGGAATATTTATGGGGGAAAACATTTTTCATTATACGACTCTTTTCTTTGAAGCATGTTACTGAGTAAATAATTTACTTTTAAATGAGACTTTTCTATTTTGTTCTGTTTAATAATTGCTGTTCTTAGACCCAAAAGGGGAATGTTTGAGTGAGCCGGCGAAATAAAAATTAAATACCATTATGTTAAATTTCAAAACTGTAGCTGTGAAACCATTTTTTTCGGATATATTTGTTATTTAGAATGACATTCTTGATGAATCGTCACTTCTTTTCTCCATTCTAAGGGTAAATAGTAGGAATAACTTGACTAATATAAGAGTTTCAAATAACTCCCAGACAAGCATTTTCAGTTTGTTGATACAGCATTGTTCCGAAAGGCGACCGTTTGGATTGGCATTTTTTAAAACAATTAGTATAATAAATAAAAGTGCATGTTAAATGGTAACGGTAAATCCGTCTCACGATACATTAGTTTGGTGTGACCTTATTATTTTGACATCTTGTCTTGACCCTGCTGTAGATCTATTAGTTTCATGAATTGAATGTAACTTTAAACATTATTTCATTTGTGAAAACAGATTGATATTGAGTTGTTTCGTGAAATTCCAGTAAATAAGAAAGTAATTGTTTAAAAAAGTAAAGTCAATATTTTAATCGAATACCAGAACATTGTGAGAAACGAACAACAATGAAGCCTCGGTAAATAAGACACATCTCTTAAAGCAATGAAAACGATACATGATTTTTTATAGCAATTCAACGCAAAACGTTTTGTCCACTTTACAAAAGAGCTCATGATTATTTTAAGTAAGCCTAAATTACTTAACTGCTTTGACATTTCTGAACGTTTAAGTCGAGAGCATTCAAATCTTTCAAACGTGTTCATGATAATACAAGCTATTGACGGTGTAACATGACTTTCCCAGCGGAGAAAAGTTTGTGTGTTGTTTTTTTCTGTACTTTTTGGATATTTGGTAAGTGAAAACCTAGTTTTATTCTGTAATACTATATTTATTTGTTTTGGAAGTAAAATTACGACGGTATGTTATGATTTATAGAACCTGTATTGTTATAAAAGCGATACTTATGATGGCTAATAAAATGTCCAAAATGTACCTAAAACTAGGTTTAATGACAAACCCATGTTACCTTGGACAAAGTGTTGAAGCTGGATAAGAAATGCATGTTAAAGGTGTTATTATTCGCAGGCGACTGTCAGAGCGGAAAAGCGCGGTTGCTTGGGAAACTGAAAGATTACAACAAGCTTTTAGCACCGGAAGGACCGGAGGGAGGGGCAGTGAACGTCACACATGGCATGGACCTTAAACGGATCATCAGTCTTGTGAGAGTTTAATCATTGTTTTGTCCGTTATTTTGATATTGTGAAAATATTGTTAACTGATATTTGGAACAGTTCGCTCCAGTTTCGGAGTCAATTTTGGCAAACCTTTGTTCTTATCATGGCTAAGAGATTTGTACCTTATGATTGGTAGCTAAACTGCAAATAAGTATAAATATAATAATTTGATTTGAAAAACATTGTTAAATAAAAGCAAAAAAAAAAAATTAAAACTGTAATTCAAGTTTTGAAAAGCTTATTTCCTAGACTGATAAACACAATCAGTTCAAATGCTCCACATCCAGCAGAGAAAATATCTAGCAAAGTCCATGGGAACTTCCGGACATGGTCATTCGGTTGGTTGTCCATAGAACAATTATTCAGTGATTCATTAAGATGGTGTTTGTCGTTGTTGCTTTAAGCATTATCTTGGTGATTGAGTGATGTCTGGGATGTATGTTTAGACCTGAATAGGAGATGAGAATACAAAGATTATGTCCTATACCTTTAGATATTGTGAATGGTTGGAGTACTCAGAGTGTAATATCGATTTAAAAAAATAAGCAATAATAAAAATCATTCTTTGACATCCTTTAGATTTAAGATACGTACAATAATGAGTGTGTTGTAAATGAATTATTACGAAAATAGAGCTATAAACTGCCGTAATAGTATTGAAGATCGGCCTGATTTTGAATTGTCCTTTTATAAAAACTTAATGTGAAAAACTACAGAAACAAGCTCAGTAGCAAAACGTTTAAACATAAACCAGGTTTGGTGGCACTGGGTTAACGTCAAAGACATAGAACACAAAAACAAAACATCACAAACAACAATATTAGCTTTGTACACAATAAACACCCTTTCAAAATAACTTAGTGCAATTGTGTTCAATGAGGCAAACAATTTTATCTGCAGTCATTGATGGGCTACTGTATGTGTTTCAATCTTTAGGTTTTGTATTTGCCTGCTTTGCTCTTGTTTTATAGCGCAAGAATTTTAGATAAAAAACGTTGTGACATATATGAACGTGACATTTGTCGTTTATAGCAGATAAAACAGTGATGTTCTATGAATTCTTTATCCAAAAACAATTCTCGGAATAATTACAAGCAACGCAATTGCTAAAGATAGCGTTGGGCTATTCTGACCAGTAACTGTCTACATTAATATTAAAAAAAATGGTTAAAAGGTATTTTGTGAAATCACAGATAGCATATCATTTGTAGGAAAACATGGCCACAATACAAAATAGGGACGGGTGAACAAATTGAGGTTTTGCTATTCCATATAATTGGTTCATAACACAAAGCAAATTCTTAACACGTTTCTATCCCAGGACAACCAAGTACTCTTGTTAGACACCTACCTGTCTCTCACGTGGATCGACAACCAGTTAGTATGGGACCCGGATGACTTTGACGGTCTTGAACTCATCCGCATTCCTAGTGAGAAACTCTGGCAACCAGATATTATGCTTGAAAACAAGTAAGTTTTTAAGATTTATGTTTATATTTCTAAAAATTGATATTTTTATAATGATTGTGGACAAGTTATTACAACTATTTACAACTATATATTAATCACCCGTACCCCCTCCCCACCCCCACACACACACTTGTCCGGCTTGGTGACCACACGCCAAACAAATATCATTAAAACCTGGCATATTACCCGGGACACGGGAATGCGCTAGCAACTGTGCTTTCCGGACAACCGGTTTTATTTATCTTACCAACGAAAAACAGAGAAAACCAGGCACTTTATTTATGATTTACTGAACATGAATACCAGTTTCATGCACAATATAAAAAAATAAAAACGAATAGTTTATTAATTGTGTCATTTACAGCTTTCGCTTTACAATTGTCAATCTTGTAGCACGAACAACACGCGCGTTTATTAAAAAAATAACAGTGCTTACGCTAACTTAACATTTTTTGCGTTGACATTAATTACCGTTGTCATTGACAACGAAATATTACAGCAACTAGGAAATGATATCATTTTATGAACGTATGCGGACAGACATAATGGCCTTTACAGCTGATATATGGCAGTTTATGTCCATGCAATGGAGATGACAGTTCACATAAATCGATGGAAATTCTTGCCTTCTCACAAATTATGGATAAACACAGAGAGATCGTCTATTTCAATCAGGACCTGTCATTTCTGACTATCGAGAGGATTGGACAGACAATGACGGTGCCTGCTCTTGAAGAAAAACCCCAGCTTGGATTGATTCCCATAAAACCTAAAGATTATCATGCTTTACGAGTGCTCATCCAGATGATGGATACATATATGACTGCATCTAGTTGTTCTTCTCTGTTTTAGTATAGTGTTGGATCTGTTAGCGTATATTTATTCCATACACCATAAATTATGTTTTTCATAGTGTCATTATCCGTGACTTTTAATGGTAATGCTTATCAACGATGTCATATAATTGGTATCAAAATTAAATCGCAGACACTGGTCATATCCCTGAAGTTCCAATAACATTACTTCTGTCTGTTTATAATTGGATAAATGTGTCTTATTGCTGACGATATTTATCTGTATTATCGTTGACTTGTTGTTGTACTGTAATGTAAGTTTATGTTATCTTGGGGAGTACATTTCGTCAGCTGCTGTTGTGGCCATCGAACTTTATAGCGATGTTTCCATGGAATTTAAAAGGTCAAACGCAGGAAACTAATTAGCTTTAAGAAGTGACAAATTATTAGATTGAGACAGTTGTAAGCTGGTAACGTTATTGATGCCATCTGGATTGCTGGTCTTTCGAAAGAACATAATGTATCCAAAATAGCATAACATCATTCTCGGTTTTGAGACTTTTCATTGGCCGGGAAAGTAAGTGAGCCCTGGTAAACCCCATTCTTCATTGTTATATTGTATTTTTATTACACTGAATAAACAAGTAGTTAAATGAGAAATTAGGTATTCAGTAAATGGTTGAATTCCTGTTTCCAGTGCGGATCAGTTCAATGGCCTTCACAGCGGTGACATCAACATGGTCATCACCTATGACGGCATGGTGTTCTATACTCCCCCAGTAAAGACCGCTTCATTTTGCAAGGTAACCTTATATACATTCTGTTAAGAAATATATGCATTATTTTTAATCTTTCATAGGAATGTTGCTCAATGCCATTGCATGATATTAACGCTTATTTAAAAGTTATTCTCACCTTTTTCCATGTAACCAAATGTGTTTATGCGGCTTCAATATTTTCTTTTTCTTAAGTTAACATACGAAAGTTTTCTATTGTTTTGTAGGTGAACTACAAAAATCTAAAGCAAGGCGACGTCATAACATGCACGTTGACGTTTCTCTCCTGGACATATGACGGTGACGCTCTGAATCTGATGAACCTAGATGACGTCATTTCGACCGGGAATCTTGATAAAGATTTTAATACACATTGGAAGTTCGTAACATCAAATGTGAAACGTGACATTCAATATGACCCTTGCTGTGTGGAGCCTTACGTGAAGATCAAATACATTATCAAGCTACGTTACGTGCCTTAACGTGATTTTAACATGCAGATCGGAAACAATTTACTATTCACGTTACTTTTAATGGTTTTCGAATGTAAATTTGCACGAGTGATTTGATTCATTTGTATTGCTATTCTGTTGGCTGACCATTCTTCGTCGTTACAAGGACGCAGATAATGAAGCTATCCAGGATTTCGTCGGCATGGTAGCTACCTGCAAAACTTTTTTTCACTTTACTGTAGTTGATTTTACAATTTATTACAATAACGCTTCGAAATATTGTATAATTGTACACAAAATAATTGCAAACAATCGCATGTAGCATTCAAGTTTACCCGCAGCCGTTACTTTCTTTGACATGCTAGTTGGCTAATGCCATTGATCATACAAAACACGAAATGTTTCATATGACAAGTGATTCCAAATATTAAAATTAAATCTATTTGTAATTTCGCTTTACAAGTAATGAATAAGGTCAAAAGAGTTTTGCAGTAAATAATTGTTCTTTTTTCTGACACTCTTTAGATTTAAGCGATTAATAGCAATGAGAGTGTTGGTAGTGAATTACTTCGAAGTTAAGACTTTAAAAACACTTACGGATTACCTGACGATCCGCTTGGTCCTTAAACATGTCTAGCTGAGCAGTTTATGTCCTCTCTGATTCGTCTCATCGTTTCACCAGTAGTTTTTATTCGATGTCTTCCATGCCTTTTAAAGAAAAGACGAGCGTGTTGAATTATTTCAGAAACCGCCCTATCGCATTCCATACCAAGTTTTCGCAGGCTCACATTGCTTATAAACTGACATTTCGGCTTCATTTCGAAATTTCTTGGTTTTATATCGGAAAATTTTATTTCCTTTTCGAATTTTATCGCGCTATTGGACATATGGCGTTTGACAGACTTTTTCATTTTTTCTCATTAAAAACATTCCTTTAATGTAAATTAAACACCTTTTCTACCAGATAGTTTGAAGCTTTTTACGAGAGAATATATCATAAAGATCATTGGCAACTAGACAGCATATAAAAAGCTGTTTTAGTCATGATTATAGTGATGCAAACTAGCACCGGCTTACACAGAAGTCTATTTTTAGACCTTTCAATATATACTAAGTAGTATTTGAATTTTTGACTAGAAAACAGTGTTTTGAGGACAACAAAGTGTGGGTTTTCGATACATGTGTTTGACGTGGATGAAAATTAATCTGTTTGTTTCCGATTTCACTGCTATTTAGTGAGGGTCAATGTTCACTAGACACTCAATAAATCAGTACACTTACGAGTGTTGTCGTCAAAAGAAACTACCGGAAAGAAAAAATCATTATGAAAGATTTGTACACAGACGTTAGCAAAAACATGGTGGGTGCAAACATTTGTTTTGTTACGTTGTAGTCATTTGATATACGTAGAACATGTTTCGAAACAAAACTTTTTATTAAAAAATAGCTTGTTCTATTTTACAAAATCGAAGGATTATTTTTCCCGCGAGTTCATACATAATGGCCATTAAAACTGATGGATGCCTGTTTATGTTTAAGCATTAAAGATGACAGTTCAGATATATGGCTGGACATTTCTGCCTTCTTGCAAAGTATTGAAAAACGCAGAGATATCATTCATTTCAATCAGAACCTGTCATTTCTGACTATCGAGAGGATATGCTTAACAATAGGATAGACAATGACGGTATCTACTCTTCAAGAAATAACCTGCCTGAGAAGGAATGGACTGATTAATTGTCACAAGTAATGACGGTTATCATTCTTTGTATGAGTGCACATTCTGCAAGATGGTGACAGAGATGTCTCTATCTAGTTGCTGCCTTATGTAAGTGATTTATTTTGCACTCTTATCAGTATATGGTTGGGTCTGATAAAAATGTCCATGCACCATGAAGCTATGATTTCACAGTCACATTAGCCGTAATTTAAATGATGAGGCCTCATAATCATGTTATGTAATTGATATCAAATTCTAATAGGCAATACAGTTTGGCCATGCAGTTTCACTAACATAACTGATATTTGCTTTTAGATGGCTGCTTGTCGTAGTACTAATGACAGTTTCTCTCTTATCAGGTTTGTCTTTTATCAATAGTTTTGTACGTTGCATTTGTATCGTAAAGTTGAACTTCCGTCAGATGAATTTGTGGCTTCCGGACTTGCTTCATTCAGCGACGTTTGAATGAATTCACATTGGTCAGCAAAGACAAGCTAGGTAGGTTTTAGTTTGGATTGTACGCCAGATTTAATTATTATTATGTCAGGATGGAATATTTCTTAAAGTGGCAGGCTGGTAATGTTGGTAACGTTATTTATGCTATCTGAATAAGAGATTTTTTATAGAAACACAAAAGAAAACATCCAAACAAAGATGATAACAGTCAATTAGATGGGGAGTTTACATTGACAACACAATAGTTGCTGAACCCTGTAATTGTGACTTAATCTTTGTTATTGAATGGTTATTGCATTATTCAGAATATAACTCCACTTAATATTTGACTTGTTGTATCCAGTGATTCAAAAGAATGCTAATTTTGCCAGATTGTGCACATGTTTATTAATGTCTTGCATATCTAAGACATGCATGATGTTAATGTTAATAATTTATTAAAATTAAAACTAAAAGATTTTCCATGTAGCTAAGAGTAGCAGAACAATTAAACTTTTATCACTATTATTATTAATACTATAACTATCATTAGTATTACTATTATCATTATTTTTTATTATTATCGTCATCGTTGTCGTCGTCCTCCTCCTCCTCCATCATCATCATCATCATCATCATCATCATCATCATCATCATCATCATCATCATCATCATCACCACCACCACTACCACCACCACCACCACCACCACCACCACCATCATCATCATCATCATCATCATCATAATATCATTATTTTATTATTATTATTATTATTATTATTATTATTATTATTATTATTATTATAATTATTATTATTATTATTATCATTATTATATTTACAAATTGATAACAAAATCGACGACGATTTCGTCCTTATATATGACTTATTGCCTTGAAATAGTTTGCATTATAAACAAGACGACTGGTAGCTTATTTCTATACATAAAAACACAGACAGTTTCTAAGATCATTTATTGGCGAGAAAGCCGACGAAATACCTTTTCTATCGCTCATAATAGGTTTGTTATTTGTAATGTACTGTAATAATTGCAATATGTACGTGTGTTACATTGATTACTACACAGTATATGTGTATGTTGAATCTTTTTAAAATGCAACTTTACACACTAACTCGATTAAAAGGACCAACACAGACAAGCTAAGTAGGTTTAAATGGGCATGGTTGGTCAGATTTATATTAAAATGTCAGATGGAAGATGACTGAAAGTGGCAGTCTGGACTATCGTTGGTAAAGTTATTAATGCAATCTTCATTGGAGACCCTTTGGAAGACAAAGGAAAATATACTAAAATGATAATAACACTCTCGGTTTGATAAAGACTGTATATTAAAGCTGCACTCTCTCAGACTTACCGTTTTATCTGCTAACCAGTAATGAAAAATATTAAATATTTGCCCGTTCCAAGACAAAAAATAAAAAAGTAGTCGAAACGTTCAATCTGTGAGGGTGCCGCTTTAACAGCTCAGTAGTAACTGAACACTTGTCACTTCCCTTTTTAAAAGTCATTATGAATCTTTGTCTTTGCAATGATATTTATCGGATTCTTAAATAATAAGGTATGCACGAAATAATGATTGACTTGCGGTTTTTAGTGGGGATAAGTTTAATGGTCTAAAAGCGACGACATTAACATGGTCATCACCCATGAGGGCATGGTGTTCTGCACATACTGTGTAAAAATCCTCTCAGCTGGTAAGATTACAACATTCATAATTATCATCTTATTGTTGTTGATGTTGTTTGTCGTCGTTGTATACCTGATCAGCTAATGTCTGAAATCTCCATTTCGACTTAATGGAAGATACAAATGCAAAGCTTATGCTATATACATTTGCATTTTGTAAGGGATTGGAAAGGTCTACGTGTTATTTAGATTAAATACCATCAATTTTATTAAAATCAAGAAAGTTTGGCAGCAAGGAGTTTTTCGTCTAGTGACATTTGTCTTTTATTTATAAGAGATAAATGAGTGCGATTCAATTTACATTTCCTAGCACCAAAAAAGCTAAAGATTAGTTTCTGGTAGTCAAACAAGAATCTGACTACATAAATCTGGAGAATGTTTTTATGTAAATGCCTTTTGGGAAAGACAATGATTAAATACAAAAACAATAAAGCTTCACCAGATAGCAAGCATACAATTTTGCTTGTTTTAAAGCTGCACTCTCACAGATTGAGCGTTTTGACAACTTTTTTATTTTTTATCTTGGAACAAGTGAATTTTTGCGAAAACCCATGGAAACTACTAGTTATATAAGACTGTTGACCAAATATTAGATTGCAGATTTTTATATTTAAGTTTAAAAATGATGTTTTATGCATTTTTCTAAACCGTAAGCCAAAAAACATTAATTTTCGAACGGAAATATGAAAATCTACGATCAACTATCTTATATCTTTGGTTTTCAGATATTTACGCGAAAATTTGCTCTTTTCAAGACAAAAAATAAAAAGTTGTATTAAAAAAGGGGTTAATCTGTGAAAGTGCAGCTTAAGATGTGAAAGGCTCACGCACGAGTTGATCAATTTCATCGCCAACAATTCGTATGCAAGAACTTTTTTCAGCGCTCAACAAATTAGAGTATGACTCGTGGAGAATGGGCGGTTATGTGATGACAATTTAAGATTACGGCGGAAATTAATGGAAAGTCAGCGGTTACTATAAAACGGACTAGTATTAAAAAAAACACATTCGAGCTGATCTATGAAACAATTGGACATTTTAAACGATAAGTATTTTAATATTTTCGTATATGTGCGTCTATATGTTTTGATACATATGTTTTTTTCTAAATAAAATATGATTATAAACGTAAACTTTTGTTGATCTAAACGATATCGGAGTATAATTGTCTGTCAGAACGTTTTGGCTTTGTTCTAAGCTAAATAACAGTTTACATACACTCCCAAGAGTTAAGAACGGTAGAAAGTACCCAAGTAAGCGTTACACCGACATACATGTTTGATGGTACAATTATATACTGCGTCAATACATTAACCGGGTTCATAAGCTATATTTATCTTAGATAAGTGACTCTATTATGCGTTAAGCGAAATCGGAGTATGCAGTTGCCTCCCCTGGCATAGCGCTTGTAACGTATGACAATATCCACCCCCTCCCCCCTCCCCCTCCCTAGGGTTAGCTCGACAACGTCACACGTGTACCATGGTGGTGATTTGCTTAGAAAATACCTGGCTTTTCGCCCCTGGCTTTCTGTCGCTGGTTTTCCGCCCCTACTTTTATCAAGTGAAACCTGTTCTACTTTGGCTACAATATTAAATAGGCAAGGGTACAAGCCGTTTTAAAGCTGAACTGTGAAGCATTGTGATCGCCCATTGTCCGTCCGTCCGTTGTTTGTTCATAATTGTTTGTATATACCTGGAGTGAGTTTGAAAGCGACCACATTTTGCAAACGTAAATGCACAAGTAGTATGGGCGTAATTGGTCAGTTCCCATTACGGGCTCTTCAGTCACGACGCATTGAAGAGCGAATTTTCTATTCTGGTTTTGCAGCCATATATAATCTATTAAATATTATATTGGATTCAAACTTTCAAAATGCATGTGTCGTCATAGGCGTTGTGCGTAACTTGGTAGCATCGAAATATAGGTCATCTGTTCAAATCGAAGGGAAAGCTTGTTTACACATTTGATGTGCATGCTAAAAGGCTATGACACACAGTCGAGTTTCTTTAGTCGAAACAAATAATTCACCAAACTGCACACACTTTTCATTCTTCAATATGCTCATTATTATTAGAGGAAACTAAGTAACAGTTATCTAGGAAGACTTGTAAATGATGTTTCAACTTATTTTATCAAATGGTTTCTGAATCAAAGTTTCTGAAGTCGATTAGTAGGCAATTCTAGTTACTTTATTATTTTGAAACGGCTGATCACTGCGATTGTCGATGAGACGTTTGTATCAATTTCTTCGGTTGGCTATTGAGATATGACCTTGATAATGACTAACGAAACCCCAACCATGGTTCATTATAACTATACATCTTAATACAAAACTCTTTCTAAAACTAAGGGATTTCAAATAAAGGTACATTATTTTGAGGACCCAAGATTTCCTCAATGAATTATTTCATCTGGATATTTATACGATCTGACAACTTTAACGATATGGATATTAAGGAGTTGTTTACAACCAAATTGCGATCCAATATATAGAGTTATTAAGATAAATTTATGACTAAAATTACGAATTGTTACCAGTGATACGACCGTTATACGAGGTACGTTGTATTTACGAGTTGTTGCTATTGAATTACGAAACATTATGGTCAATCTAGCCTTTACGAGTACTGTACGTTATGATGTGTTTACGAGCGGTTACGAGTAGTTGCGATTTAATAATTAGGCTACTACTTTTATATAAATTGGTTTACAAAACCGGCGGGTCTAATTTTCCGAAAAGTACAAAAAAAATAAAAAATGATTTTCACTTTTTTTTTCAAAATTATTTTCCCGACCGTATTGATTTTGGTGACGATAGCAGTCATTATTTGTATGAAATAATTAATTAAAATATGCAGGAGTCGTTTAAATAACAATAGCAAAATACATTGGCAAATTTAACACGTGATTGTTGTTTTCCCCCGCCAATTTAGGTCATGAAAATATTGTTGTTTATAGATGAAAAATAATAGTGTCAGCGGCTGCCATCGAATAAGTAGACACAAATATCTGTAAATTATGTGTGAGAAAAACATTTTATAACATTTTATGGTTAAATATTAAATAACAGTGCACTTAGTGTGAGTGTTGAAATCGAAAGTAAAATTTCTAAGTTGACACCGGTGACCTAGTTTCACAAGTTCGGTCGGTGGTGTTTATGGATTTTAAATCACAAAATTGTTTGGAAATACTTGTCATTGAGTCAATGTAAAGCTTGTGTTTATTCTAAATGACATGTTTATTCATGTTTGGGTTAATAGTAGAGTAAAAACAATGGAAGAGTTGAACACATGTGTCAATGGCATTTATTAATATGCCCTGTGAACGCATGATACACAAAATGGCGGAGTTGGGAGAAGATGAAAATATCCGATACATAATTATGGATTTCTCTGTTACTATCATTGGTACATAAAGTTAAGTCACATGCTAGATTTATTATTTTGCTATGTGATTTTTATGTACTGATGTGGTAATTTGCTGCAAGATTTGAATTTGAAATGGATTTTGTGAACATCCCATGGTAAATATCCCGGTCCGAAAATATCCGGACTTAGCATGGATTTGGTTACACACAACTAGGACCGGCATGGTAAAGGTAATTAAAACTCAAATCTAGGTCTAGTTTGGTTTTTAGTTTTACAGGAATTGTTTTCACAATATTAAAGCTCAAATGTCTTCATAAAATGTTACTTCCTTATTTACAAAATTGGAAATTATTTCACTTTATCGACATTTTCCAATATTGAAATAACTGAAACAATGTTTAGAAAATGTAATGAATTGTCTTAATACAGTGCAATTTTTGTGTACGGTATTTTAATGCGTAAAATTCGCCTTCCCTTTTTTCAATTTAATATTGGTCAGTTTTAAAGTGTTCTGCATTCACTTTTGCTTTAGCATACCCTTAAAGCTAAACAAATGTCTTGCTGAGTAATATTCAATGTATATTTGATAAAAAGTGTAGTGTATACATGTAAACATGTTTATAGTCAATTTCATTGATGTTTTATATGCACAGTATGTAAGATTTAAAATGTGTGTTTAATTAGAACTTTGAAACTTTGAGTGTTTTAAAACATGCATTAATAGCAGTTTAAAAATTAAAAATGCCAAGTAAATTATATAAATTTATAATGTTTTTATGTTGTTCTCTGATTTTCACCCTTTAAGATTATGTTTTGTGTCTTTTTTCCTTCTTTTTTTTCGACCACCCGGTGGACATTTTTTCCAAAAAATCTTGTAAACCAAAAAATTAAAAAGGAGTGGCCTTATATAAATAATAAAAAAAAAAACTTCACTGCAACGTCCGCCCGGTTAGCTCAGTCGGTAGAGCGTTGGATTGTTAATCGGACAACCCGGGTTCGATTCCCGGGCGGACCAGGTCACTTCTGTTGTGATTGGTTATGAAATCCTTTCTACGACCATTCGCACTGTACCACTGCCCCTGGCATGTACAGAAGTTGTCAGTTCCTTGCAGAAGTAAAGGCACCTAGTACTGGTTCACCGCCCAGGAAAGGTGTGCGGTGGTTGAACTGTCACTCTGGGACCCTTCAATGTGCTCACGCCGGGACCCGGAGTATAAACTACTAACACCACCACTTCACTGCAACGTGTGCATGTACGTTTTTTACACGCACATGGTGCAATTGACCTTACGACAGCGGCTACTAAGCCACGCCCCCTGATATCAAGGGAGCGAACTCTGTCTATGTCCGTCAAACAAACAAGGAAGCAATGGCGTCGTTTCCGTCGATGCTATTGTCTATCTCAGATTATTATACGACCTCTTAGTGGGCATCACAATTATTAATATACTGTACAGTAATGTAAAGTAGCTCGACTACCGTAAATTGGTCGTGTTAGGTGATACAACATGGCGGCGACCATGCAAAAAAGTTTATTGGAGGCTCTGGATGCGATTCGAACACATGAAATTGAAACGACAACTCGTTTTTTGTCATGGTCTTCGCCTAAAGGATTTGGAAATCTTGGTAATGGTTTTAATATTGCTCTAACTTCGAGTTTATAGACGAAAGTCAACAAAGGAGAAACACATTTTTGGTGTCTATCTTGAAAACAAATTATGAAAATTTTATAGTTGAAGCATAAAAAAGTGGTCTTATTTGTCATATTATCTATCATTCATGATCAACGCAGTTCCTCTTGTCTATCGTAAAATATTATTCTTGAAATGTTGAACTTTAGCTGTTTATCCAGATTTTTTCTTATTATCTATCGTAAAATATGTTGTTGTTTTTTAAATTTATGATAGGGCCAAAAAAAAAATAGGTTCGTTTCCGGTCTCCTTCCCAAAAAAAAGAGGGTAGGTAGGTAGGCATTTTTTTTTTTTTTTTTTTTTTTTTTTGGGGGGGGGGGGAAGTGATCTAGAATAGAAGGCGGCTGACTTTTATTCAAAAATAACCATATTAACTGCGTATGAGACAATCTTAAAAGGTACTAAAGCATAAAATGTAAATACAAGTCCATTCATTTATTAAGAACTGTATAATGTGTATTAATTATAATGTATAGATATACATTTTCTAGAATATAAATGCATGTATTGTTGAACATGTTTGTCTGTATGACAGATGTCGAAAAAGAGTGCCTCAGATTTGTCAATTTTTCATATTTACCAATTTCACATTTGTGCTATAATGCTATTCTTATATTTGATAGAATATTAAAATTCTAAAACTCTCCTGAAAACTTTGGGAGAAGTGACTTCTCCCTTCAGTCAATTTAGGGAGAAGTGGGGAGACTTTAAGGAGAAGTGATACTTTCGTAACACCTGATACAAAAACTATGCCATAACACACACCTCAGTTTATATTCACATTCAAACTGATTGCTATAACTATATAAAATGTTCATAAAAAATGTATCATTTTTGGCTCAGCAAAAGTGTATGTGTCAATGTCACATAGTTTATCTCCAAATAGCATCTAAAAATGAAACAAAAACCAAGACAGCTAAGGATTTGAAACAATCAAAATGACTAATAAATGACCTGTCAATATAGTAGGGGGACGAATCTTATTTTGGTACGTTCGGGATAGGGTACGAATGTCACATTCAGCTATGCTGTTATTTACTTGTCTCTGGCTAAATAATATGCTGACATTTAAGAACCAAATGACATTTAAATCACTGTCCTTGATGAAAACTTTACCAATACATAATGGGAGGTTGAGAAATTAACTCGGAAAATTGTTCTGACAAAATGGCGATCTCGCCGATATTTTTGACATCGTAAACAGGAGAAAAATACTGTAAGTATTAAAACTCTACATAAAGCAAAAAAAATAATATGTTTTTGTGTTTACAAATCAATTTTTTATCATGAACATTTCACGAAAACCAATTAAATATTTGGTGATACGTCATGTTTTTGATTTTCTTAGCGCCACCTTGCCGATGTCCCGAGATGGCTATGACCGTCTGCTTCAAAAACATCAATGTTTAAAATGTCTGGCATTGTTTGTTCAATACATATAACAATTACTTTTTAACTTCATCAATGCTTGACACGATTTTTCATAATTATGTCGCCTTTTCTATCTCATTTTAATGAACGTATATCATATTATCAGGTTCTTCTCAATGTACATTCTGATTGGTTAACTTTCAATAGCTCCGCCTACCGGCGATGTTTTGGTAATTGGATGACACGGCCCAATTATCGGATTAGGGGATTACCCTATGGCTAATTGCGATGTTTTGACTAATGGGACAGTGGCCAAATACTCGCTGATTGACAGATTTACAATGTGTTAAAATTTCGGCGAGGTCAATGTCGCTTTGATGACACAAATGGGCGATTTATTTGTTTTATTTATCATCAAAGGCAGCTCTGTCAATGAAAAGGGCACAGCGGGGCGTTTGAAAAGGCAGCAGGGCGCCATAAAAGGGCAGCGGGGCGCCCCGCCACGCTAATTATGCATAGCTGGAGCACTGTGACCAAAGATAAGAAAATTAACGGAAAGAAAGTACCGAAAAGTACTAAATATGCGCGCAGTTAACTTTTACACCAATAAAAAGTATAGGGTCGGCGCGGAAATAAGAGGGTCGGTCGGGCGACCGGAAACAGACCTATTTTTTTTTTTGGCCTAGACAATAAGAATTATTTATATTTTTCTTATTTGTCCTATAATTACATGAAAACACAAGTAGTAAGTTTCTTACAGTCAATCATGGTTTTTGCTTTACTGTAATTATGTATAATTTGTTTTCGTATTGTCTATCATAAAATATATTTATTAAATTTATGATAGATGGTTAGAAAAATATTTCATGATAGATAATAATGAAAATAATTCCTGATAGACAGTAAGAAAAAAATTCATGATAGACAATAAGAAATATTTTAATTTAAACATATGTATTAAAATTTATGATAGACAGAAAAATATTTCATGATAGACAATAATAAAAATTATAATTCATGATAGACCGTAAGAAATTTTTTTCATGATAGACAATAAGAAATATTAAAAAAAAAAATCTTATTGTCTATCATAAAATATGATAATATTTATGATAGACAGTTAGAAAATTATTACATGAAAGGCAAAAATAAAAACAATTCTTAATAGACAGTAAGAAATATTTTTCATGATAGACAATAAGAAATATATATTTCATGATAGACAATAAGAATATTTTTTCTTATTTATCATTTACATAAAAAATATTGTCTATCATAAAACATGGTTTTCTTAATTGTCTTTCCTAAACATATATATTTTATTTATTTTCTAACATAAAATGAATCTTTCATACTGGGATTAATATTATCAATAAAAAAAATAGAAATGAACATTACTGTTCATTTAACTTTAACCATTGTTTATCTGCCATCATATGGCTTCAAGATAAGTTTAATGAATTTTATTATAATAATAAGGTAATAAGTGATACTGGTTATGAAAGTTTATCTTAAAAGCAGGGGAGAGTTCAGGAATAGACGTTAGAGAGGGCATACCTAAGGGGCGTACTCCGCTCCCCAAGAAAGGGCATACCTAAGGGGCGTACTCCGCTCCCCAAGAAAGGGCATACCTAAAGGGGCGTACTCCGCTCCCCAAGAGAGGACATACCTAAGGGGCGTACCCCTCCCCCCAAGGGTCCGCTAGACGTAAGCAATTTGTGAAGACATCAGAAAGACATACAAGTGAACATAACACATCGGTGGCCTTCAAGTAGTGGTGATATTGACTTCATGGCATATCTTGCACATGTTCAAGGATTGCGTTCTGCTACAAGACTGGAGAAAATAACTTTTTTCTCAGTTTTATGGCATGTATGCTTTTCTTGTTTTCAACAAATATCACACGGATGATGGATACATTTTCACCAGTATTGGAAATTGTTGGAAGACGTGGAAACTGTTGTTTATATACGGATGAAGAAACATCAAGAGGACATAATTAAAGAAAGTTGCGCTGTTTGAATTTGTTGTTTTTATGAGTTCACATCGCCTGCACATGATGGCATTTAAAAGGTGTAGTTTATTAATTTCCACTCCTTTGAGATAGAATGCAAACTTTGAAGACTTTAGTGATGGGGCATGTGCCGGGTGTGCCATCCCCCCTCCCACGGAAGCGTTTGTGTTAACTGTTGGTCATTGCAATTGCTCATTGATCTGTGATAGACTGCAGACTGTGAGCAGAAATTATTGATTGGCAATTGAAGCCAATTCTATTTCTTTCTCACTTACACTTGTTTGATCAATGTACTTTTCGTTATATTATCAAAGAACATATTTGATGCAAAAATTAAAATATATCAATTGATTTTGTTAATATGTACCTTCAAATGTCCATAAAAGAAATGGTATATGATAGGGTTATTTTTGTATGACATACATAAATATCAATTAAAATATTTCTTTGATAGACACTAACAACTTCGTATTAAAAGGTACATATTATTGAGATGCGGACAACAGTTTCATAAACGTGATACTTTTAAGCCTAAAATCTGTTTGCTCAATAGCCTATTTCGTCAAGCTAAATAATCTGTGATAGACAACAGTTTCAACGTATTTATAAACGTTGCATTAAAATAGTTCATGATAGACTCCTAAAAAAGTATGGAATATACTATAATATAGTAATATTGCCATTCCTTTTATAACATAAAAGTAAAAAAATTATCACGACAAAGATGAACGACATTAATAATTCTGATGGCCTCAAGCAGGTCCGATCATAATTTAGGATAGACAACTGGGCCGACCCGTCGTTTCGCCTACCGATATTCCTGACGGTTTGAGGCCAAATTATCATAAATGTGACATTTCACTGCGAAAACAACAGTAGGCAAAGGAATTTGTTACTGGCTGCTACATCGGAAAGCTCGATATAATTTTAGAAGACGACGATATCTAACATTTACGGGCTGAAATCTATCCAAGTCAGAGAAATCGGATAGCCGCCATGTTGTCAACATTGACATCGATACAAAGGAAAAGCGTGTGTGTGACGCATACTGTAAATGCAAAGGGTAAGTTTAACTTTTAATAACGCCGGTTATTCTTACAGGATTGTTGAAACAAAGACTAAATCATCACACAATATGAGTATATCATGAATGGCCCGAATGGGGAACCCGGAAGTGACATAAAATGACAGTTACATGCCAGCTATATATAACCTTATATTTTATAGTATGAGCAGATATCTGTTGTTTTTTTTATGTTAATGCATAACAAGTTTCAGTTCTCAGCGACTATAAATAATAGTGTAATAGTTGACAAGTGACAATTGTGGGTGATACCTATCTGTAACTTTTGCATTGCTTAAACATTCATATGCTTTGATTCTTGTTCTTACAGAAATTTCACACACTGGTAAACCTGGGAGGAAAAGTGCCCCCGGTGTGGGGCTTAAACTCACAACCACCAGAATACTAGCACGGCGCTCTAACCAACTAAGCTGACCGGGCAGCTGGTTGTAACCAATGCTGCCACCATTAAAGTATTCTGATTGATGGATATAAGGAAGTCCCGTTGTTATTGTCTTCAACAAGCCTACCGCCACAGCCTGGCACAGGGGACCTAGAATAAGACCAGAAACCGCCCCCCCCCCATGATATTTGCCAGTCCGGGCAATGTCAACCGCAAGAGAAAACCAGTGATGGTAAGTTTTACAAATAATCGGTAGGACCTGTTTTAAAGCTTTTTATAACATTTAGTTTTACTTTGCTGTACAAAAGTTATGGACTATTTGTCCAGAAAAAAGACAACAACCACAAAACATACAGTTAGCTATTTTCTTGTCAATATTTCATTATTATATACATGTAGAAAGCAAACATCAAATGCAGTAGCATTTACAGCCAGAATTAAAATATTTAACAAGACGTAACTGATTTATTTTAATAGTGGCATCTTTTATTTATTTCAGGAAAGTGGTCATTTGAAGAGAGTCCTTGAAGTTGTTCAGCATGTTGTGTTGTTGGATTCTTGGAAGGATGTACCTATGGTGTTAGCTTCAGTCCTGTAATATAACACCAGTTGTTTCATATTTAATATCAGATTAATACATTGTTGTGTTGAAAACATTACTTAAACTTTGACATTTCTTTGGTGCTTATACATGATATTGTAGGTGTACATCTCTTTATTGCAATGGCAAATATATTTTAAAATATATGCATAAGCAGAAGTTATTTTTCTCTATTAAAGCTGCACTTTCACAGATCAATCGCTTTGACAACTTACAAAAGATCTGATTGCATTTATCATATTTTGGCTCAAAGAGGTTTGCTTTGTGGTTATATATAAGGACTTGATTGAAAGAATGACAAAATTAGCCCCATTCTCAAACAAAAAAGTGTCAAAACAGAAATCTGTGAGAGTGCAACTTTAAGAATGGGATAAACTTTCATTAAAGATAATAGATTTACGTAATTGGCACCAAATATAAGAATAACATCGAAATCATGTACATGTTTGACTTGTTCATTATTCATAATAAGAGACTACAGTGAGTCTTTACAGCACATGCTTGGCAGAATCAAGTGAACTCAATAATTGATTTAAATGATTTATATGAAAATAAGAAATCTATGAAAATGTGTCGAAATGACTGCTACAATAGCCATTGTTTACATGAAATAAATTGATTTATACAGCAAATAAAACCTTAACGATTCAGACCGTTCTGTTCTTGTTTTTTTGGGGTGGTTCAGATATAAATCTGATTTTTGGATGAGGTCTTGCTGATGTGGGCCGGTCCCGGTGTTAGTCTAAAATAATAGACGTGTTATACGGGATTCTTCCAATCCCTAACGTCTAAACGGGAATGTGCAAAAAACGGGGGTGTTTTAAAAATATTGAAATTGTTTTAAGTGAAGTATTTTATGGTTGAAATTGATCATAAAGAGTTATATTCATATTTTGCCATGTAAGTGAAATGTTATTTTGCACTAAACAAGCATTTAATCCATTAAAACAAGTTGTTTACCTTTCCAATAAAACGAAAGTTGACTGACACAGATAACAATTATGCGAAGGGGAACGACTCGATACAATCGTAATAACTCGGCCTCCTCCGACAAAGCTTCGAGATAGACCTCGTTATACAATCGTAACAACTCGGCCATGGCCGAAATGTTCCGAGCGATTTAAAACTGTGCCCTGAAGCCTTGCAGGTGCCCTTCATGTATATATCGTTATGTTTTGACAGAATGAAATGAAGAAAAGCCGTCAAATTCATAATTATAAGTTGGATAAAAAAATAATTGTGTACGGAACTAATATAAAATAACATTATCTGGTAATATTTCTTGTCTTTATGATATTTTATAGACGCTATATGCTTTAACCCGGAATCCTGATCGGAACAACTACCCACTTTTGATACTAAACAATTTGTACGTGAAGGATTTGCCATATCAAAAATCTAAAAAAAAATCCGTCAACGTACAATTATTTGGACTAGTCCCGGTGTAAGCTTGTCAAATACACCAAACAGTACAGTAGCTGCTTGAGGGTCAGGGTTTACTTGACTGGGTTTCCCGTCGACAAAGTGCTGATATTAAAATAAGAAATCTATGAAATTGTGTCGAAATGACAGCTACAATAGCCATTGTTTACATAATAACCATACGAGTAGATGAGATTCGGAAGCATGCGCTGGTTCGGACAAAAATTTAGTTTTACAATATTTCCTAATTTACTTTGAAGACGAAGCAGTTTATAAGCTTATATTAAGGTATCAACTAAAAAAGCTTGGAATGAAATCAATCGTGTCCATGTTGAACCTTATCTTAAATGGCCATTTCTGCCGATTTGACAACACAAGCGAAAGCATAAATGTACGATGTTTAAAGTTTAAAAATAGTTACACTACCAGTAATTTAGGTCACGGACAACTTCAGTATTAAACAAATTTAAAGCGGATTGATTTGCCCCCCCCCCTTATAAGCAACTAATTAGTTATTTCAGAAACATACTTTTTTACAGACGTATAGATGTTTCGCCTTTGAACGATCTTTCAAAATTTCGAAGTTCAACTGTTGGTGATGTTTTCCACAGAGTCTGATCCAGCGATTGCATTTTTCTCGCTTGTTTCGGAAATTGAACGAATTCCACGCCGGTCTGGCTACCTTGTATCCGAATTACAAGTGTCATTACAACACCTTTTTACCATAATATTTAAAAAGACGAGGAAATGTCAATGCATGTATATGACGGACTCTGGTCAGTTTGACGGACAAAATGGCGGATAACAACACGGCTTATCAGCGCTGTATTCTGATTGGCTGATAGGACCTGTCAATCAAATCCTGTCGTAAGGTCACCTTCAATTCGTGTTTCGCAAGCAAAGTAAAACACTCGCAGTAAACCTTTCTTCTGATTTTTAATTCAGGTAATACTTTTATGAAAAATTATGTAAATTGATAAAGGAAAAAAATACTTATATTTAAGTTATGTTTGTACAAACAGTAACATGCGGACACATATCTGAACAGAAATTCGACTAAAATAATCGCCAAAGTGGTACAGCCTTTTTTTCTGAAAATTCATGTAATAAACAATAACAATTTAAAGAACTTATTAATACTTTTAATGCAGGCTCCACCAAAAATCTGGTTGGCGATTGAATTACAGGAGCGGTCGCACAACTTTTTTTTTTTACATTTTCAAAAAAATAGGAGCGGTAAATCCGAAATATCAATTTTGTGTGGCCTAAGGCATTTTCAGAAAATTAAAAGCAGTTGTACTTTCGATTTCACCTTTCAAAACAATTCAGTCACTGACAGGTTTTGACAAATTTCTATCGTTTTGGAAGAAAAGGTAACTTAAATTCAAAGTTTTCAATGTTGTAAGTAAACAGATTAATCTGCTTTTCAATAACACGATAATTTATACATAAATTCTTCGGCAACATTTGGATTCATTTTGAACTTGTTTCAATATGCACATTCCGCCATTATGGATATGGATACATCTAAATGTACCATAGGGGTTGATCTGAAAGTACATATGTGGAATATTAGGAGTTCTCTACATTTAAAAAAGAAAGTACATACTTATATTGTCAAAAGATTGTTAAAGAGTTAAAAATTGCAAATAATGTTATAGATTAGCATTTAATAAAGATCAGGTTTGCTTGAGTTTTTCATATAAATGAAAAAAGCTGCTGCGTGATTAGTTGATTGACATTATCACGTGATGCTACCAATGTATTCAACAGGGGTTTAAATTAACGGGGGGGGGGGTCTGCAATTTCGGTATCAAAGAGTAAAATATTTATAATAAAACTATTTTTAGATGCATAAGCGGTAAAACTGATTTTTGGTTCCAAAACATAGGCGAGTCCCTTTACCTAGCGGCTAAATTTGAACATGTGTTGTAATATATTCAAAAGGTTTACTCCTTTCAGAAAAATGGCGACATTTGTAAATGAAGATGACATCAAACCTGCCATTAAACCTGATCCTGAATCTGATGATTCATCTGACGAAAAAGAAATCCCGGAAGTCGAAGACGAACTTGAAGTGGATTTATCTGTGTTTGGCGGAGCTGTAGGTCTAGCCGACGTGACTCTTGTGGTCGAGGGTCGACCTATCCCTGTCGTCAAGGCGGTACTCTCACTCGCGTCGCCCGTTTTCCGGATCATTTTCCAGTCTAACTTTAAGGAGAAGAACCAAGTAGAAATACGTCTTTATGGAAAAAAGTTTGATAGCTTTGTAACGTTCCTGCGATGTATCTACCCTGATGTAGAGGAAGAAGTTACAGGTTTGTCATTTGGAAATGTTTATGTTAAAATGTTCATTGTCTCATTGCTCATAATATGAGTCGGTATATATATATATATATATATATATATATATATATATATCTACTACAGATATTAAGGTGACCATATATATATTAATCTAGGCATTATGGGGACCGCTGGATTAAGGCGACAAAAATTGGTCTCCTTAATATTTTCAGTCCAGATTTGATGTATCAAATGTCAATAAAAATGTCCATTGATAGTAAGTTGATAAGCTTGAATGTTTATTTACGAGATCATTTCATTGTTTTAAATCTTATAATCTTTTATTATCAAAAAAAATATCCTTAAACTTTTGTGCGTGTATATTTGTGTATCCATAAAAATAGCTATTAAGGCGACCAGGGAAAAAAATCATAATTTTGGTCAAAAATAGCTATATACTAAGCATTTTTTATTTGTTTTACTTTATTTAAAGCCTATTGTATATTATCCCGAAGTTTCATTCCATAAAAAACAGAAATAAGGAAATTCGATATTTCGTGTACCATCAGCATCCAAATTTTCAAGTATACAGAAATTTAACTTTCCGGAATATAACGGAAATTTTCGGGTATCTCCGTGGTACCATCTCCGTGCAATTATGCAGTATGGCGTTCATCTCTTACGGAAAGAGAATGGTAACTTGGTAAGTGTTTAAAATACATATTCAACGTTTTTTTTTCGTTTATTTTTATGACTTTTGTACAGTAGTATAAATCGTCCACCCTTTGGATGAAAAGCAAATGATTTATCCGGATTTTGTTCATCCGAAACTAAATCACTAGTATCAACATCCGGTGTAATTTTTGCTTGTATTTTGGAGAAACTCGATTGATTTCTAGCAAACTTGGTTTACCACTACATCGTCGCTTATTATTATTTGGTATGTTCCAATCTAAAAAGGGATTTGCTCCCTTAACATCTCAGATTTTAATAAATAAAAGACGAAATGATACAAATGCCTTACATTTTGTTTGTCAATGTCATGTCATTTGTCATTCTCATCACCTTTGCATAGCAGAACAGAACGAACACTATCACCAATTCGTATTGTGGCTTTTTGCATGTGTCTTAAATTTTCATATTTGATAATAAATGCAACAATAAAATATTTCCCTTATTCTGCCACAGTTATGCACCAGTCAATTGTAACCATGGCCCCCAGGCAGGTCTTGTTTATACCAGGGATAGCAGGGGAAATGGGCCATGTTTTTACGTTCCAGGTGGACCGGCAGTGCTGAGTGAATGCAGTGTTATTGTTTTTGCGCTGAAAACAGGGAATGGGCCTAACCTAGGATGCCCCCAGGGGCATTTGACGGGGATCTGGTCATTTCGTAACCTTACCATTTCGTAACTGCTGAATCTTGGTTATTTTGTAACCATTTTGTTAGTCAATTCGTAACCATCAATAAATCAATTGCTCATATGGTAACCACCATTTAACAAGGTGATAAATAGTACACTTAGCACCTCGTTAAGTGTATTGTTCGAACCTGGATGTATATGGCACAGCAACCAAGACACCAATTGGGAGACATTACTCAAATTCTCACTAGTAACAAGCCAATAATTTATGTTACTCAATAGTTATTAGATATATATCATGGTAAATTAGAAATGATTTGTTATACTACCAAAATATGTTAATTATTTTCTTACATTTTGCTTACTTATAAACAATAATTTAAGACTGATCGCGATGTATTTTTGAGTAAAATTACGTTTACATAAATGATCATTCTTGACCTATTTCATTGACTATATTTGTTTGAATTGTTTAAAACGAAAAAAAAATTTGTTCTGTTCTTTTCTCAATTGATCCATATTCTGCATACTTTATATCCGAAACCGACAAAAAACAGCCTAAAATTATTAGTTATGGTACAGTGGAAACTCACTAAACCGGATCTCCACAAAACCGGAATCCTCGGGATACTGGAATTTTATCAGAGTCCCGGTTTTCCCCTTCTATTTTCAATGTAAAAAAAT
This sequence comes from Mya arenaria, assembly GCF_026914265.1. Taxonomy (NCBI): domain Eukaryota; kingdom Metazoa; phylum Mollusca; class Bivalvia; order Myida; family Myidae; genus Mya; species Mya arenaria. Next base: position 45,540,630 of record NC_069132.1, read on the forward strand.
CCCTACAAAACCTGAACCCCGGAATTCCGGATACCGGACAAAAAATCGAGAAAATTTGTTAGTTGTCAACGTAATTTTACCTTACAAAACCAGACGTTTTGTTCAAACATGTCAAAATAATTCTGTGTATTAGGAATTCGCGAATCACGTGTCATTTTGTTTTGACAGCCGGTACGTCGTTAAATATTACACCTGTGATGTTGTGTTAACACGATAATCGATAATGATGATTGCGCTGTGGATTGACTGTCACGCGATAATCAAACGATAATCAAACTTGTGAAAAGAAAATTGATTAAAACATTTATTTGTTTGTTGCAGAAAATAAAGAACTAGAAACGGTTTTTTAGTGATCATTTTGAAGTGTTGTTTTTATCTAAAGACTTCTATGATTGAATCAAATTAGAGCGGTGCTTTAATTAAACTATCAAACATACTAAACAAGCATTAAATTACGAGAGTTGTTTTATTTCAAGACTTGGAAAAAAGATGGTTATAAAAACGCAGAAATGTTTAATTATGCTTATCACTTTTGCAAGTGCTTTAATCATGTCTCAACCACCGTCTAAACGTCGGAGAATTGAACTGGATAACTTAACAAGTGAAGTAAACTGTACTGAGCTTTTGAACAAACCTACATACTTATAAATCAAAATTGATATTTTAGGGTCTACACTGAATAAACCCAAAATGTTAGTTTTGATTTGCTAAATTCGAACAGTATTTAGTCTATCCACACAAAATTTACAGGATCATCAGATAACAAATTTTCTAAAAATTCTCTGTTTGCCAAATAGGGAAGACAGGTTAAAGTGGGGTTAAAAGGTTGCTATCTGTGACCAAAAAAATACTGTTCAAAATTGTGAGTATTCATTTATCTTTCATTCAGTAAAGAGCATGCAATGGCATAGTGGTTGGATTAGATAATCTGACAGCGGTGCTGGACGTCAGGAGTTCAAATATTGTTGTGAGTTCAATGTTCCAAAAGAATACCTTTGGAATACACAATTATCTATAAAAATGGCAGAGCAAATTGCCCATATTGTAGTAATGTCTTAGATCCAGCTTGGATAACTTGGACACAGTAAGCGGTTCACACCAAGGGAAATTCTCAGATTAAACAGCGCTTATGAACTTGAACATTACATTTTTCATTGAGACAAAGAAAAAACATTATTGCTGATCTTCTGAAAACAAATCTTGGATTTATACTAATCACCACCAAAAATTTAATTTTAATCACACAATGTAAACAACTGCGCCACAGATCTATCTTATCTGTATGTTTAGAGTTTTTAAAATTTAGCAGTTAAATATAGATTAGCATACTGGTAGGTCTGGTTGGTCTGTTGCTTTAGATGCTAAGTAAACATAATGTCAGTGATTTCATCACTATTTCTATTAAAATATCAGTTTTCTTCTTCAGAGCTTCTCACATTTGCACCATTTTTTACCATTTGAATCATAAAAAGATAACAAACAAACACGGATGGAACATTTGAAAATACAATTCAGTTGGTTTCTATTTTCATGCTAATTTTTGCTTAAAATTATTCTGCTTGAATGTGATTTATGTTGCTTAATAAATTTGAACTTAACTCTTTGTGAATATTTAAGGAATGTAAGGGGTCAGATTTCAGATTGCTCATTATTTCTGGAACACTAAATACTTTATTTGATTGTGTACACTGCACTTTCTTGTTAAGCATTCATCCAAATCATTTGGGTAAATATTGGCAGAAAAACTGCTTTTAGATTTATACTGGTCATCAAAACCGGCACTGACAAAACATAAGATGTGTTTAATTAATGTGCGGGAAAGAGGTTTAAAGGTGTCCGCCCACAACGAAATGCTTGCGGGTCACAGTACCCCTTCAAGTAGTTCTTGAAAAAAAATGATTCTCTCAGGTAGCGTTTGATTATTTGTACATTGTATCCTTGTATATATTCTCAAGTGTACACATGATTTATATAAGGTTTGTACAATTTTAGTTTTATTTAAATTTTAAAATTTTGACATTTTTTTTAAGATTTGCCTGCCCTTGTCTAAACACTTAAATTCTTGGTCTTTGGACTATTGTCTGCAACTTCAAAACACACTTTTTGGAACAGGACACATTTTTCTGATATTTTATCCAGTTTGACTGCAATATAAGTTGTATTTATCAATCAAGTAAAAAATGACATTTATTTTTCCATAATTACCTGGTAGTTATTTGTTAATTTGTTTTAATTCATGGATAGGTTTATTGCAAGTGTCATGGAAAGCTGGAACTTTTCAGTACACAACATGCAAACAGAGAATGAACTGTGTGTGCCGGCTTTGTGAACAAAAACGCAAGGCGGCTATGGTAAGTTGTGTCAAGATATATCCTGCCATGAATGTTAGAGAGTTTAAAGCTATTTCTTATTTTCCTGTGTAACTATATTGATGTTAGATTAAATTTACGCCGCAGTGTTACTGAGTAACAATTTGAAATTGGGCCAAAATCATCAAGCTAGAGCTTTGCATAATCTTTTTCAAACTTCTGCGAGATTTCTGCCCTTGACAATATTTGCTCGCAGCCCCCCTTAAAGTTGCACTTCGTTCAGTATTTGAAAGCTTACGGATACACTTTTTTGTTAATTTTAGATCTTAATGTGGCTACTTCTAAGTAAATAGATGCTCAAAGTAACTAGATGCTCTGGGTGTTCACTGGGTGACAAAGGCTACACAGTATTGGTTGTTTCTTTTTTCTGAAAAGATGTTTCTAGTGAATTGCCCTGTTGCAGTGGTTTTGACGCCACAGAACCAGCATAGCTCCATGACAGATATATATGTTTTCGTCATTGATGTCAGTACTGCTGTATTGGAGGCCTCACAATTTCTGAGTGGAAATGTCATCTGATACACTCATAACGGCGTATTTCTAGCATAGCTTTCATAAGTGCATGGCCATTCTCTGTCATTTTCAGATACACTGTGTTTTGTGTGGATAAGAAATGCAGAGTGGTACCACCAATCACCTAAGCCACCATTCCCCTAACAGACAATAGGCTCAAGGGGACAGTTCCTGCAATTTACAGAAAAGCTCTCAATTGTAGCCCTACGAACTTAAGGTAAGCGATAAATCTGGACTTCAAGATATCTCTGTACTCACTGTAAGTTTATACTTCATTTGAACAAAACATAGGGCCGAATTCAGAACAATCACTCTCACTCACACTCAATGAGTTAATCACATAACGGTCGAGATATTTTCGAGTGAAAGGTATATCCGTATTCACAGGTGTGAGTGAGACTCAAGTGTTTTGCGTGAGTGGGACATTTGTGAGTGCTCGGCTAGGCCACATGAACTGCCCTCGAGGATTGGTTGTGAATAGGAATTGAATGAGTGTATGTGAAAAAAGTACATGGCAAGTAGAAAAGATGAAATATATCAAATATTTGGAACAAATAAGGGACATGCTCGTTCCCAGACAATATTTAAGAGACCGGGATAATTCATTGAAGTACATGTTCATTCAATAACGTGGCCATCTATAAACAAAACAAATTCAAAAGGATGCGCCTATCATATATTTGTTTTGTCTCACAATGATCTTGAACCCCCAGCAATGTTGATGTTTGCAATTCATCAATGGCTGCAAAGACAGCTAAAGGTACGTGAAGTTAGCATCATAGCGGCATGAAGTTAGCGGCCTAGCGGCGTGAGGTTGACGGACTAGCGGCCTAAATTTGTTATCTATTTCAAGGTTCAATGGTTTAAATGGAAAATAAGATAAATCAATGTTTTTAGTCGTACATTAGGGGCCTTAAATTGTTTTCTACTTCAGCGCATTTTTATATGAGTTTTCTTCTAAAACAATGCTAAAATAATTGTTTTCCTATGCAAAATACATCACGCTTGAGCGGTCTTGCGGCGTGAACTTGGCGGCCTCGTGGCCTAGCGGCCTAAAAATCCCCAAAACTCATCCAGCAGCCCATGAAAAGGGGGCAATGCTGATATTCGCTAAAGGATGTTGATTTATGAAAAGGACATTTAATTTATCATTGTTTTAGAAAAGAACGCATATAAAATGCTTTGGAATAGGAAACAATTTTAGGCCGCTAGTCACATGAGGCGGCTAGGCCGCCAGGCCGCTAACTTGACGCCGCTAGGCCATTTCATAGCGTGGTAAGGGAATTGATATGTATTTTCCAGCCTACATTCAGCTGGATTATTATTACTATTATTACTATTATTATTATTATTATTATTATTACTATTATCATTTTCATCAGCAGCAGCAGCACCACCAACACCAGCAGCAGCACCACCAACACCAACACCACCATATCATCATCAACATCATCATTATTATTATTATTATCGTCATCTTCATCCATTTTCCCCTACATTTCTTGAGTTGTTTTTCACTCCGAGGTGTTATTTCCCCATAAGAAGTAGATTCATTCGCTAATTCTATCCATCTGCTATTTTTTCAACTTCCATTTTTTCAACTTGCATATATTATTTTCAAACGCCCAAGACCGCTTTATGTAGAATACAAAAGCAAGATTATATATGAATACATATTTAAATTACGTGATACAATGGAAAACGGCTACATATTTAAAACAGCAACAACAATGACAACAAAAAACATGCATTTAAACGTATTTTGCAACAGTTATTTACAACCCAAAACGTTTATTTTTATTAACCAATTGTTTTAAAATGAAAATATCAGTTTTAGAATAACGCTTATTATCATTTGTTTGTTGCCATAACTAACAATAAGGTACTCAAATCTCAAATAAACATATGTTTACAATGTATAATGTAAACATCACCATAGTCAAACAGATAATTCGATATGATCATGTAAACATACGTGTATAATTATATACTGTATTGCTCACTTGATGAAGTGGAGTGTTAGCGAGGCGTGTGAATACGAACAGATCACTTGAGTGTCACTCCCCATATTCCACTCAAGTGATCATTTGAGTGTCCCTTACGGGAATGTGGTTGGAGTGTGAGTGAGAGTGGATGTTCTGAATTCGGCCCTTACAATTTCACCATCAAAATCCAGGTTTAGATCCCAGACCGAACTTTGTCTCCTTCATTAAACTTAATTTCAGATGTTCTATAAGCCACATACATGTTCACTACTTATGACGGATAAGAACTTTCGCAAATTGATTATAAATGCGTTTTCCCAGATTTACACCCTCCTCTTGCAGATACTGCTGATGGTGAAGCTTGGATGCACCGGGCCGGTTTTCCAGCCGTGTGGAATCTCCAGCTGAACTGGGGCCGGGAATTATATTTATAAGACTCCTTAGCAGCATGGTGAGCTTTTGCGTATTTATTTTCAGGCTCATATACCCGGCCAGACTTCTGCGTTTAAGCTTTCCTGTCGTCATTTTTTTAAATAACGTATCTCAAGTCTTTCAATGAAATCACCACTGTGACACCTTTGGAGACTAGATTTAAATTAAGGAACCATTATGTGTAGAAAGCCTTTTGGGTGATTTAAAATCACATTAATAAACAGGATTCTCATGGTTCATGGTTTATAATTGGCCTTGTGGACCTTTCATTCTTTACTTTGGTAACAGCCGCTTAAGTATGTAAGAAGGGGGGGGGTACAGATGTGATAGTAAACAGTGTTTAATAAGGTATATTTGTTTTTATTTTATCACCAGTTTGAAGGTAATGATTTTGTTAAATCAGGGTTAAGTAACAAGTTTAACACAAACACTGTAACATGTTCTTTATTTCAAATAAATCTATAAATTATCTCTGGAGAATTTAGTCTGATCTCCATTTCTCAGAAAATGTAGCTGTCTAAGTGCCTATTCCATCAATGAGTATCACTGTCTTTAAATTGCTGTTGCGGTACAGTTTAAATAGCAAAAGTTTTATGGCCCTGCTTGTTTGCAACTCCTCATTCATTTTTGTACAGCGAGAAAAGTAAGGGAATTCTAGAGATTTACTAGAATTATGGATTGTTTTTCATGAGTTACACAGTACATAAGGAGGAATAAGTGTGTACACAACTCCTCATTTTATTCCTGTTTATTATTTATATATGTAACATAGATGTGTACAAGACTTAGAAACATGACATAAAAGAGCTCACTTTGATAAATTTTCTCAAAAAAAGATATCTTTACTGTTAAAGTAAGAACTTTTACTGCATAGTAAGTAATGTCTTCTGCTCATCTTTATGACATCATTACATGGAATGGAAACTTCCCAAGATACATTTCCACATGGCGCAGCTCATTTATATATATTGCTGATGGATTGTTTAGAAAGGGACAGTTTTAATTGGACAAAATGTTTTAATCGCCATTTTACAGAGTGCCAGCCAGTCATTGCTGTTCTTGCATTGCTGAGGAGGACAGTCCTGCCAACATAACAGTTTGTTCAATAACAGGTAAAAAACTGGTCTCACTTTACATTTTCAACCACTGCCAGATAATATAATCTTATATAATGATAACTCCTTCTTCACAACTGGTGTTAAATATACAATGATTAAACAAACAATAAAATGAAAATTATGCTCTTTAAACTCAGAACCATTATTGACTGTCAGATGCTACTGGTAAATGAACTGGTCTTGATGTCCTTTTCTTGAGATAATAACCATTTGCATATTACCCCGGTACTACTATTGTACATTCAATAGAAAATCGTCCTGTTTGTATTGTTAAATGGCTTTATAATGTTCCCCACTTCCTGATTCTTGAAAATTACGTGAACAAATGACAATCCTACTACCATTTAAAGTTTGATTAAATTTCGTACAAATGTGTTTGTTTTAATTTGCCTTCTGCTTAAAGTAAGGGTATATATACTGGGCAAGAAATGCTGAATTTCATCGTGAATGACAGTGATTATCCATAGTTTGAATTTGGTTCGGACATGTTTGACGGGAATTCAAAGACATTTTTTTGTCATCATTTTCGCATACATTGGTTCATTCTAAGATAAAAAATATAACCTTTTTCAAAATGTTTAATCTGTGAAAGTGCAGCTTTAATAGACCTGTGAAACTAAACTCTCAATCAAACTTTGGTAAAAGATCAAATGCGGGGCTCCGTGTGTGGCATAAACTGTGTTAATTTTTATTTAATATGATGAAGAGCTAGTTAAGTTATCTTTGTTAAAAGTCTTTATTTGAAGCAAAATATGTTTCAATACCCTGTATGAATTTTCTTCACTGGATATTGATTTATAAAAAACATTGCTCCAGGGTGCGGAGCTATTTTTTGCTATATGTCTATATGGAAAAATCTTCTCCTCAGAAGTCAACTTTGTTCCCCAATGTGCAAGGCACAATCGGTGAAAATAATTTCAATAAAAGTCACTGATTATTATTATTGTTATTATTATTAATAAACTTTTACTATTTCAGGAGACAAACAGAAACACAGAGGTGCTATACATTCTGATGGAAAAACAAAAGCATCTCCCATCATTTTGGCGTGGCTCAGATCAAGAGGAGAATTTTAAGAAAGGTAATAACTGAGCGACTAAGAACATGCAAGTTGCACTGGTTAGAGTGTAAGACCCATCTCCCTTCATAAGAATTGATAATCATCACTGTATTAAATCAAGAAATTGAAACGGAAGTGTCTTGTCTTTTGCAGTGTTTTTGAAATATAATATAATTTAAAAAAAAACTAAATTATTATTTAATATGATTGTGAATGTGTGATGTTTTCTTCTGATCATTCACTCTCAAAAACCAGATACTAAAAACATATTTGTAGATTTTTTTGTTTTATTTGTAAATATAGTTTTAAGGTTGTATTTTAGGCAAAGCCTTTTATTCTGCTCAATACAAACTTAAATATTGTAAGAGTTATGGCCCTTTGTAATTTTTTAAACAAATACATTTTTTTATGTTTTTGTAAGCCCATTATTAAGGGACTTTTAATATTTTCACCAGCTGCATTATAAAGTCAGACCAAAAGTGTTCAGTATGTGTCCAAACAATAACTAAGTTAGAATCCTTTCTCAAATCAAGTGAGCGATATAGGGCCATCTCTGTGTTTGTCTGACTAAAAAACAATAATCAATCTTTGAGTTAAATTGACAAATATTGTTGTAGAATGTTTTGTGAAAACATACAATTGGATTACTTTTGTGTCAATAGGATTAAGGTTTCTGCACATAAAAATTATTTAGAATTGCATTTGGGTCCGTCGGTTCACGTTCAATATTACTTGCATTATAAGTGGAAGCAGTGACTTAAAATTAATTACCAAACAGTTTCTGCTCAATTGCTTTGAGTTAACATACGAGTTATGAAACTTGGAATAATAGTTCTTGGTGGCATAAATGAAAGACCTTGTTTTGTCACATTGACTTGTTATCAAGCACTAACTTCCTCTAAATTCTCTTCAGGTGATGGTTGGGCACACACAAGAAGACATAGATCACAGGTGTCTAGCCATATGAGTAGATAGGAGTGTCACACTCTGCCAAACTTACTTCAGATAGGAGTGTCACACTCTGCCAAACTTACTTCATCAGACGAGCAGAAAGCTTCTCAAGATCCCGCACTGCACACTAAGACATAGTCTTTGACTACAACAAGGTGATGAAAGTACAGAGGTCCAATTGAAATCAATTCTGTGCTGCTGTCATTTCTTCATTCTGGAAGTCGATGGACATGATTTATTATGGCATCAAGTGTGTAGTTTGCCGACTATCAGCAGTCTTGTTCACCAGCTGTGCAACTTGAGCTGGTAGCTTTATTGCTTGAAGCCACTGCATAAGAGGGGGAAGGTGCAGGCTCATCAAAAAGTCTCAAAAGTTGAAACTAGGAAAAGAAGTTTATCAAGAGTGTGAATCTATTTTGAAAACAATCGTTACAATGATTTGGTTTCCTTTGAAACTTCATACATACTATGAATTGAGATGCTTAAATAAAAAACCGCTATTCAAATATCAGGAAACTGCCTTTTTCATACTAAAGGGTAAATGATGTCGCCATTTCCTGTATGTATTTAAATAAGATATCTCTCCACAATTAATATTTTTAGGGAATTTTTCTCAACTGAATGAGATTAAATTGTACAGCGTTATATGAGCTTAATATGTTTTCTCATTCTTTAAAATTGGTGAAAAATTGTCAGAAGATCATTAGACCAGTATCCATTACTGCAATCATACAATCAAATATACAGGGACAAGCCCACTGGGCATATAATTAAACCCTGTTTAGGGGCACGAGGCAAACAGAGTTACTTTCAAACGTTAAAGCTGCACTCTCACACTTTGGATGTTTTGACAACTTTTTTCATTTTATGTCTTGGATTGGAACCATCCAATTTTTGCGAAAAATTAAATCCCAGATTTTTCTATTTAAGTTAAAACATTGATATTTTTTATGCACTTTTCTTAAACCGTTAGTAACATTAATTTTCGAACGGAAATATGAAATCTGCGATCTGATCTTTTGTCAGCAATCTTTTATCATTGGTTTGCAGATAATTACGCAAAAACTTGCTCATTCGAAGACAAAAAAATTTGTGGAAACGGTATATCTGTGAGAGTGCAGCTCTAAATGTTTAATTTCTTGATTTTACTACTGTATTAGAAATTACAGGGATTGGGGTATATTTTTAGTGTTTTTATTGCTTGTTTTTGATTCATACAGTCATACTTTATTCTTCAGGGCACAACTTACAAATAGACAAAACTGGACAATGGTCATATCAAAAGGTCAAAGATAATGCAAGTTGAACAATCATATTGTTCATGGCTTGTATTTTTGGTATATTTTGTTGCATATGCTATAGAAAAGTTGAATGTTAAAAAATTCATAGTTGAAATGATGGCTTTGAATGATATTGTCAGATGAGAAACGGCACTATTAAGAATTAGGTATAATGGTACTTTATTTATTTTAATCAATTTTAGATATTATGAAAATTATTATCTTATTTAGTACATGAGACCTTTTAAACAGTTATTGACAATATAACAATGTGTATATGAAGCTTTAGATCAAAACTTAAAGCTGCACTCTTACAGATTGTCAGTTTAGACACAAAATTGTCTCAAAATCGGCTGATTTGGTTATCATTCCTTTAATTCAGTCATATTAGATAATTCACAATAGAACCAATCAAAAATGTTTGGTAAAACTGCCGAAAAAGTAATTTACATTAAATTGTTTGTAATGCTTTTAGTCATTGTTCGTAATGCTTTTAGTCATAAAACATCATTTTTTTAACATAAATATGATGAACTGCAATCTGATCTTTTTTCAGCAGTCTTATATCACTTAAAATTGGGTCTAGACATTTCTGCAAAAAATACTCCATTTATTGACAAACAATAAAAGAGTACCGGTAGTCAAAACGATCAATCGGTGAGATTGCAGCTTTAAATACACCTTTTAAGACCGCCGTAAAATTCCAATGGTTTGCCTAAATCTTTAAAGCTAGCATACTGTTTAATTGACAACCATACTTATTGTTTAAAATATGTCATGATATCTTTGTACAATGTGTTTATATAATTCATTAAAGAAGTCAAAACAAATTTGTTTACCTTGTAATTTGTTATCTGTTATTTAAATGACTCGGACAAAAATGGGAACGTCAGTGCTAGTTCTTTTACTATTAACATCCCATGAAGTTTCTATTGGTGTAGCAGCAAGGAGGTGTTACATTAATTATGCATCATTTAAACCAAATTATACATTCATATGCACATCATACAGGCGTGTAGCCGCCTATACGTGAATACGCGGCTGAATCCACATGATTCTGACAAAAAAAATCAACCAAAGTTGCAGTATGCGAACTTGACTACATGAATCTAAAACTGGTTATTTTCCAGTACTAAATAATGCACTAGATTGCACCATGGTTTTCAAAATTTTCTGAGGGGGCACGCCCCTGAACCCCCCAGCACATGAATTCACATGAATAGAGGGGTAGCTACGCCCCTGACATAATTGAAACCACAGTGTGGCTAAACAACACTTGTATGTTTATCATACGCAGTGATCTCCCATGGAAATGCAATCGTCAAAGAATCTGAAGGGGCTGTTTATATGGACTAGATTTGAAATACACCAAGTGTTTAAAAAAGTTGATTTCAGTCACGAAGAGAATCAACCATACCCCACACTTGTTGGAGTAAGATGAAATGTCCACTTTCCGCGAGAAAGAAAGTACATTGAAAATGGTCATTTGATTCAATTGACTTTATCTTTTTATAAATATGTTGCAATACGTTATTTGTTATAATTGTTTACCCATGTTGAATTTTATTTTGCAAATTTATAAGAGATTTAAATATTAAGAAACTCAGCCGCTAAAGAGCATATGATTATGACATACTTTTTTTTAAATCTTTCGAACATGAGTTTTTGAGTGAATATAAGCGAAGCGTTAAGTGTTTTGAAAATGCATCTTTTACTTGGATTTTATAGATTGTTATTACGAAATAAAGTATGGCGAATCAAACGAAGTGTTAAAGCCAAGCTATTGATGGCTGAAACCCTTCAATAAATGTTGATATGTGCTAAAACATAGTCTTTGAAGTCCAAAATTTTGACATGCGTTACTAACCCGATTCAACAAAAGGCTGTTGCACAATCAGTTGATTGACATAATCACGTGATAAACCAATAACTTCCATTAAGGTTAAAATATTCAACACCTTAGTATGAGTCCCTGTGGGCGAGTGGATAAGCGATCCGTTTTTTATTCTATGTGTTATCTGCACCCCCATGTGCTTGCTCCCAACTTGAACAAGATTAATTTTTAATACTTTAATCGGTTTTTTAAAAATGCAATTGAAGTATAAAAGAAAATCAACCTGGTTACTATTATTTCTGCAATTTCAGTACCAAGGAGTAAAATAAATATACATGTAAGTGTTTTTAGATGCATTACGAGGAAAACTATGTTTGGTGCCAAAACATGAGAGAGTCTCTTTAAACGGAAAAGTTTTGGCAGTTACTCAGTCAGTCAGATGATGATAAATATAATGCATAGCATCATCGCTCTGGAGTACGAGAACGTTGTATACAGAGTATGTTTTTACTGAACATGCGTCTGTTTATTTTGATGCCATAAAAGGTTTAAACTGTTTAAAGGAACTATAACATTATGAAACAACAAATCTGATTACAGATATCAGTGGCAGATCCAGGAATTGACTTAAGAAGGGGTACGTGAAACTCATGGGCTTAATCTTTCCACATCCGCCCCTCCCTCAGAACAGAAATTGAATGGCTTAAAATGTTGGACCGGGGTGGGGGTTAGACTCCCCTAATTTATAGTCCGAAATAGTGCATTTTTATCTTAATATTGTATTTTTTCCCGATATTGACTGAGAACGTATTATAAACGGACGATTCAAAGGGGTGGGGGACGGCGCGCGCGCTGGGACCGACCCCCCCCCCCCCCTGAATCTGCAATTGAGTACATGCATTAAAACCGTCTCCGTAGCCTATTGGTTAAGGCGTTCTATACCCTTCATTCAATTGACTTAATACTTCACACAATTGTTCAGGACCATCAGCCAATGAGGTTACATAACTCCATAATACAAGTTATGGCCCCTGATTGACTTAGGTTAAAGTTTTAGGCAAGTAAAATTTAAGGGGAAGTTGGAATTTAATAAAAAAAACTTCCATGGGTCACAATGAACCCAATGAACAATGTTCTTTAATCATGAGCTAACTGTTCAAGCGTTAACAGACACATTCCTGTGCAGACAAAACTTTTATTGTTTTTACAAGCACAGAACTTGTATTTAGAATTTACAGTTTCTATATAATTCAACTGAAAGTTCTATTTAACCATAATATATCAAATATTAAGTCACCATTCACTAGCGGATTGAGAATGGGGCGCAATCGGCGTGCGCTGCCTTTAAAATCGTCCAAGTTTACTTTTTGTGTCAATATATGAGAAGAAAATAAATACGCACATAATGCATCATTTCCGACTACAAATTGTTAAAAATTTCTTGATTGAGTAACCCTCAATCCTCCTGCAAACGCCCCTTAGTAACGCCCCCTTCTAACGACAATTCCTGGATCCGCCCCTGGCCATTACATTTTTTGTTGATCAAACGGTACATATACCAAGTGACTGAAGCTGAATTTCATTTAATGAATGAGATGGTCTGTAAAAGATTTCTGATGAATATCCTATGAAATTTGCAGTCCTCCCGTTTCGACCGGTCAATGTTTGTGGATTTATTACACACAATTATATAAAAATACTATTACAAAGTTGTCTCTTAAGGTTACGGGAGCCTTCACTGTCAAAAGTAAGATATATATAATTTGTCCCCCTAATGCCATAAAATATGGATGGTCCCCTTAATGCCTCAAAAATAATATTATATATACACTGGTCTCCATAAACCCTTCGACATATATACCGGTCCCCTTAAAACCTGCAACATACTTACAAATTATTAAGGAGACCGCAAATTACGTATATTTTTTGTTAATTAATTTAAGAAGCCTAAATCTTGTACACATAATAAATGATCATTTCAATACTAAATTTTCAACAAAAAAGCAAAATAAAGTATAAAACAAAAAATATACAAATTGTCTCCTTAATGCCGTAAAATACATACGGTCTCCTTAATGCCCTAAGTAGATATATATATATATGTGTGTGTGTGTGTGTGTGTGTGTGTGTGTGCGTGCGTGCGTGCGTGCGTGCGTGTGTGCGTGCGTGTGCTTCTCGAACTGCCTCATTGTGGAAACTCCTTATCTATCTTGTTTTCAGTTGAGAACGTGTACGATATCGTTTACCTGGCAAACGAGTACCAAGTGTCCCGTTTACTTCGATCGTCTGAGAAAGTGTTGCTGCTCGAAACGGAAATGTTTGAAGATATCAAAAAAGAAGATTGCTGTTTGGAGATTTATCGCCATCTTGCTATTGCAGACGCGTGCCAATTAGAACGACTCAAATTTTTCTGTGTCAGCATCGCCTCAGATGTTTGTCAGGCTGATAGAGATGCAGCGGTCGAGATACATCCGGTATCGAGTGACGTTCAGAGATGCATTGAAAAGCAAGTGATAAGAAAACAAGAAATTTACCTTGCTGATTATGATGCCTTAGTCTGAAACACGATTCAATATGTAATTTTCTTAAACAAAAATTACAAATAATCGAACAGGCCCCAACATCCTTTGGACCTTCAATACAAAACGTACCGACATTTGGAGGATTTGGATCGATCCAACAAACACCAAATAATCCAGCAGTTTTCCAAGGTTCTGTTAGTGTGTCAAATGCAAATGGCACAACACCGGACGCGGACGTTCAGGAATGGAAAATACATTTAAGGCATTTGAGATGGGTTTACAAACACACCCCAACTGATGGCAAATTGAAGAGAAAGGCCATCTATTGGATAAGGCAAGATAAAAAGGCGCCTGGTTGGAACGATTCATGCGAAGACGAGTTTTCTCTACTCCCAGAAGTTGTCAAACATGATATAAAGGGGAGATATATCATGAAGTACTGACTGAAACGTTTTATTCACTTGTCAAATAAACCGTGTTGTAGGTTGCATTGTACTAATTTTGATATATCGATGCAATAGTTATAACAAACATGAACAATAAATACAGAAAATGTAGATATTTCAATCATGCAAGTACTGAAAATAGGTTATAGTTACTGGACACGGGGTCCGAGTAATTGAAATTTTACACGAGCGCTTTGGCCCTAGTCTTTTATTTCATTGTGTACATTGTTTTCAAGGACAAGATTCAATAACTTAGGTGCGGTGTAAATGAATAGCTTTGTTAAATAGCCGCACGCTATTTAGTTATTGAACGTTTAAGTTATGCCTATTTGTTACCGTTTTAGACAAAAACCAAAGTAAACACTCTCAAACAAGGAACATTATTAATTTACTGAAGTGCATATCACGACATGTACCTTTTAACATGTTCTGTTGATTTCACTGGGTTCATAATTTCCGTCTGGTTGACATTCGGTCTAAATAATATTTTTACTTTCATTATTTGCTGCTGTTTTCCTTTTTCCAGACGAAAAGTTGTCATTTATTTTCGTTTTGTTTTGCTTTAGTTCCTTTCATTGCAATTAGTATACGAATAGGAACATAGAATTTTGGAAATATTTCAAAATTTTGCAAAACTTAAGGTACACGTAACTGGATACTTGAAGTAATCGCTCGTCGTAGACACCTAAGTTAAGCATGCATCTATCGACACAGATTATTTAAATGGCAAGGTATAACATAAGAATTGTAGTTTGCGTAAATATTGGCACGTCGAAAAAATAACTCAGTTGGTAGTGCATCTAGTTAGTACTCCGCAAATCAGTGGTTTGACACAAAACAACGGCACATTTTTTGTACATGTCAAATGTTAATATTAATAAGTATATCAATCTCATATTTATAAAATCACTTTTTTTGTCAGTTTGTTTGTTGCTTCATATTTACAGTTTGTGTTTTGAAAAAAAAACATTCGTTGTTTTGTATGTATTGAATGGTTTACATTTCTGTCTTTTAAATGGGAGATGTATAACGTGTAATAATTTCACTTGACTCAGATTTTCTACGTTGCACTATGTTGGCACTGTATGTATGTGAAGGTATATTCTATGATGTTAACTTTCACCTTTCAAATGTCACGTTGTCTTTAATCATGTCCTTTCTTACCTGTAAAAGCGTCTAAAAACCCTCACATGCTCCTCTTGCTTTGTCATTTGTAAATGTTTATTTGTGTGATTTGTTTTTCTCACGCGCCATGTGGCTTATTGAACCTGTATTCAAAATAAACTATATTCTATTAAATATATTGTCATCGACTTGCAAATGGTATTCACGCTCAGCACGTATATACGCGAATCAAGTACGTAAATTTTTAACTTATTTTTCCGACAGTTTTTGTTTTCTTTGAAATCATATCAAAATGATAAAACTACAAGATTCTAATACATTTATCTAAAACTACCATTGTTCGTGTAAATAATAAGGGTTTGTAAACAAGTTCATGAACATCGAAGTTTCAATACTTCTTTCTCAACAAATCTCTGATTATCCATTTATCTAAAGGGCGTCCACAGTATAAGAGCTGATTTGAAGGACTTAATTTTTAAAACATGTTTCAAAAGTGTTTCATTATTAAGCAAACACAATACATATATACTGTGCAACATTAAGGATTTACATATGCAAATTTAACGAAAGAAGATTTTCTAAAAATGTATCTCAAGAAGCATTTGCATATTTTCGAAAAATTCTTTTTATAAAATAAATATGTTTTTGTGTTTAAACGTTCAAGATTAAAGTTAACCCACTCAATAATGACTTGTCGTTTTGTAGGGATTGCCTTGTGCATTCAAGAAGTAAATTTATTTCACTATCATATTTAATATCCGTTTTAATTTGCATCAGTATCAGCAGCACACATAAATACAGTGTTTGAAAGGGTAGTCTGGAGCATTGTCACACAGAAAAATTATTTATATATTGTCAAAAGACTTTTCCGAAAAGCGCAAATGGTTTCTGACCTAAAGTCGGGTTTTAAGCTTCTTCCGAAAATATCTTTAACTCCTTATTATGCCAAAACAGTTTGCAAAGGTAGTTTTACTTTGACTGTTTTACCTCAAACCTTAATTAAACATGACCTTGTGACCTTCCACAGCCACTTTTGCACTGTGGAAGCCCATTAAATTATACTTGAAGGCTAACTCATTCAAGCATGATTGCATTGTACAAAATTAGAATGATATGTACGATAGCATAGTGAGCGTGATTGATGTGAGAATCAACAAGTTTAAAGTGAGATTTCGCAACTTTAAAACTCAACTGCAACTTCGACATGTACGTTAGTATTACCCGCACATTGTACAATTACACATTCAAGTCGGGGTTTTAAATCAAAGAGAATTACTCATAAAACATTTCTTCTGACTCTAAATTCAGGTAATACTATACCGCATGAGAAGTTATGTAAATTGATAAACGAAATGAAACTTAAATTTCGTTGATGTTCATGTACAATTGTTATTCTTAATCCATCCTCCATGATTTTACAATGTATATCACAAGTTAAACTAAGCGCCCTCTGGATGGTTATTTTAAGAATAGTATAATGGGTTTCAAGAGACTATCTCTCACATATTTCAGGTTTACATTAAAGTTGTGTATGTATAAACAATAACAGTAACAGGCGGACACAATTAAACAGAAATTCGTAAATAAAAGTCTAAAAATATCTAGTCGCCAAAATGGGAGAGTATTGTCTGAAATTAAATATATTATATACATGTATGTTATATACCATAAACAAAGAACTCCTTATTCAAACTTTTAACGACGGCTTACCACTGATTCAGATGGGTTCACTGAATGATCGACATCTGGCACCGAGTCCGTTGAGCTGCTATAGAGAGGGCATGGTCATATCTGATCTTTGAACTCAAGTCTGACCTTGACATTGAAGTTGCTGAAACATTTGCTGAGCACACATCCAGTATGTGTTGAACATTGGTGCGAAATTATTTCAAAATCCTTCCGTGTGTTAAATGATATTCTCATCTCAGAGCATAATGCAGGCTCTCAAGTGACCAATAACAAAAAAGTAGGGATAAAAGTAAGATTTTATTTGAAAAAGTAAAGTACAATAGGGATATTCAGGGCAAAACGTAGGGATAGTAGGGATGAAAAAGGGAGTATTAAACCTACACATCATATGTAGTTATCTTTGCTTAGAAACCAGTGCTTTAAGAGAGATTCAGCCACAGGATGAGGAGATAAGCCTGAAATAGATGTCTCTGAATTGTCAACACGCACCACTCATTATCATCATAGAACCCCTATTGCGGCACTGGAGACCTACTGCATCAAACTAATCTTACAAAAATACTAGAAATTGATTATTATTTAAATCAAAATTAAGATTATTTCAATCAATGCATTTGGTAAACACTTTTCTATTATTTCTCGAACTATTTTTACAAAAAAAGAAGGGAAGTAGGTTGTTGTTGTTTTTTCAAAAAAGTAGGGAAAAGTAAAAGCCTAACAAAAAGGTAGGGAAAAGTAGGAAAGGATGGCCCGCTTGAAAGCCTGACAATGCCAAAAATGTAACCTATAAAATGCATTTGCACATGACTTGTTGTCTGTAACTGTATTAACATCATACACTTGTATTCATGTCAAGCCATTGGTCATTTGGAGCAATTCAAAAATAACAAGACATGTTTGTCAAACATAATGCACCCCTGAGCGCCATGTTGTCAGGAATATTTGAACAATTGAATGAAATATGCATGGACCGAAATGGCAGCTGAATTGTCATTTCCTTTGAGGCAATTTTAAGATTATGACCATTCAAAGTGTGAGGATAGTGGGTACAGATTTAAATCATGTTCAGATGATGACTGATATTTGCATATACACACTTCTCGCATTAATGGTCACTGTGACCTTGACATCTGACCCCTAAAATCAAAAGGAGTCATCTGTTGGTCAGGCTCAACCTCCGTGTTAAGTTTAATGCCCATAGTTCCAGGAATTGTCAAGTTATCACTCGGACAAGCTTTTTCTACCGTCCAACCGACATGTGCAAAGCAATATACCTCCTCAAGTTCGAAAGGCATAATAATGTAAGAGGGAAAACTGTTGAAGTAATGTTAACTGCTTCTTAGGTGAGTGAAAAAATAGTATACAAGTAATGTGCATCGATTGCTTGAAGCATAGTTAATAAACAATAACTGTATTGTTTAACCTTTAAAGGTAATGATCATTTTGCCGCGTCAGGTTCATAATATACTCACCCAAATAAGAAAGGATACCATATAATTATTTCAATTATTTCTATAAAAATAAGTAAATATTCTTAAAAGTTAAAACAAATTAAGTGGTTATAGTTCGTATATGTAAATCATAGGGATTAGCTAATTTCATTGAAGCATTTAAGTAAACGAACTAGCTTTAGATTTTTACGTGCTGCACGGGGTACGAGGTACATGGTACATGTTGATTTTACGTGAATATTGATTTGTTTAAGGGTTGAAGTACAGTTGAAGTAAAACACATTAATTGTCCGGTTTCTTTCGTAACAAGTATGCCACGTTTGTCTATTGATGGACGTTATCGGGCTATTGGTATGCTACAGTCAGGTGCACGTCATGGTGGCGACGCTGCACGTTTTGGTGTGTCGCGTGTGACAATATCTCGTCTGGCAGGTTGTTATCGAACACTTTGCACAGTTAATGATCGCCATAGATCTGGCAGGCCGCGAGTAACGACCCCTGCGCAAGACCGCTATATGAGGACGTCACATCTACGTAACATATTTTTGCCGGCAACGACCATCGCAGCTATAACACCTGGACGTATCAATGCCAGGTTATGTGCTCAAACGGTGAGATATAGGCTTGCCGAACATGGACTTAGGGCTTGACGCCCACATACAGCCGAACGTAGACGTAAACGTCGGGATTGTGTACACCAACAGCACCGTTGGACTAAACAACAGTGGAACACCGTGTTATTTAGCGACGAATCTCGAACCCATTTAGTGGAAGTGCAAGGTAGGCTAACAGGACAGCGATATTGAAATAAGATATTGGAGCCAGTTGTTGCACCATTCATCAACGTCAATCCGAACGTCACTTTGTTCCAACAGGACAACGCAAGGTGCCACACCGCTCGAGTTTCAACCACCTACTTTCAGGAGGAGAGAAATATCCAAGTTCTTCCATGGCTTGCATTCTCACCTGACCTGTCTCCAATCGAGCATTTATGGGACGTCTTGAAACGCCGTGTTCGACGGCGTAATCCTCAAAACGCTAATGAGCTTACACGTTTTTTGCACGGAGTGTGGGGAGCGATACCACAGGAGACGATTAAAACCACTATTCGCTCAATGCGACGTCGCTGTATTGCAGTTAGAGACACACATGGCGGACATACCAGATACTGAGGCCTAAAAAAGTACATTTGGTTCGGGTTACCCGACCCTATATTGATACATTTATAAAAGAGCATTCTTTGTATAGAACGAAGATTAAACCATTCCTATTCTGATCCAGTCTGATAGCCTTATTGTAAGTTAGATGTGAATTTAATACAGGTACGAGTTATCGTATGAAAGTTGGAACATCTATCAAAAATATGGCTAGTTTAGTCCAAATTTAGTGCATTAAAATGTAATAGTGATCGATGACTTGGAAATAAGAAGGTTGGTAGTTGCCCGCTGAGTTTTGCTCTCAATAAATCCACTAGTCTTACAGTATTTTCGATATGTGCAGAACAGTGTGAAGTTTTTAGTATAATTCCATTTTGTTTTCAGATTTGTATTGCATTGAAGCATAGTTTATGTTTGCTCTTAAGACTGCATTTTCACAGATTGAACGTTTTGACAAAAAGAAAATTTGTCTTGAAATGAACCAATCTTTGCGTAATTATACGGAAACCAGTGTTTTTAAACTGGTGAGAAATATCAGTTCGCAGTTTTTAATATTTACGTTCGAAAATGTATACGTATGGCTAAAATCGTTACTAACGCTTCAAGCTATGTGAGCATTTGAGATGGGTTTACAAACACACCCCGACTGATGACAAATTGAAGAGAAAGGCCATCTATTGGATAAGGGAAGATCAAAAGGCGCTTGGTTGGAACGATGCATGCGAAGACGAGTTTTTTTCGGGCAGAATTATCATGAAGTACTGACTAAACGTTTTATTCACTTGTCAAATAAATCATGTTGTAGGTTTCATTGTACTCATTTGGATATATCGACTCAATAGTTATCACAAACATGAACAATTAATACAGAAAAATGTAAATAGTTCTGATATGCAAGTACTGAAAATAGTAATAGTTACTGCATCCACAGTCTGAATAATTTAGATTGTACACGAGCGCTTTGGCCATAGTGTTATATTTCATTTTGTATATGATTTTTAAGGACAACGTTCAATAACTAACGTATGGTGTAAATGAATAGCTTTGTTAAATAGCCGCACGCTATATTAGTTATTGAACGTTTAAGCTCTGCCTATTTGTTACCGTTCCGATGTAGTCGAAAACAAAGGAATAACTCTCAAACAAGGTTCAATATCAATTACGTACTGGCCTGGGTCGCGGAGCGACACACCGCTTCATCAAGGTGAATCTTCATGGCAAGTTTGTTTTGAAAATCCTGTATAGCATGGTTAAGATACAACCCGGACAATGATCATTTCAACCTTAGACCTCTTACCTTGACCTCTGAGGTAAAGACTTGTACACGACACGTCACCTCATAGTAAGCATTCATGGCAAGTTTAAAAAAAAATCATGTAATGCAAGGTCAAGATACAGACCGGACAAAGATCATTTTAACCATGAGATACATACCTGGGTCTTGTGCGCGACACGACATCTCATCATGGTGATCCTTCAAGGCAAGTTGAAAATCCTATAATGCATCGTTAAGATACAGTCCGGGCAATGATCATTTCAACCTTTGGCATCTAACCTTGACCGTTTCGGTCAAATCCTGGGTCTTATGCGCGACACCTTACCTAAACATGGTGAACTTTCATGGCAAGTTCTTTGAAAATCCTATAATGCATAGTCAATATATACCCCAGATTAGTTCAACATTTTACCTCTGACCTCGAAATTGACCTTTGACGAACAGACCTACGTCTTAAGTGTGACATGCTGCCAAACTCTGGTGAACCTTCATGGCGAGTTGTTTGTAATTCCAATAATGCATGGTCAAGATGTAGCATGAACAAGCATAATTTTAACCTTTGACCTCTAACCTTGATTTTGAACTTTGAGATACAGACCTCGGTCTTGTGCGCGACACGCACCTCATCATGGTAAACCTTCATGGCAAGTCTACTGACACCTTTGAAAATCCTACAATGCATGGTCAAATTACAGTCCGGGCAAGGCTCATTTCATCCTTTGGCCTCTTACCTTGATATTCGAGGTACAGACCTGGGTGTTACTAGACAGACACATATGTTACCTTGGCATATAGGTCAAAATTTGATATCATAAAGGCAAATTGATTACCTGAAAAAACACAGAACGTTTGAACACAATCAAACTCGTTTTGCAGTTATCCTTACTGTCGCGTGTAGTATTGTTATTAAAAATTACGGCATGACTATAAATAGTAACCAGGCATTATACAATGCTATTACAAGTACCATTATCGCGACTAGGTGTACATTGACTTTCCAGCTAAATGGTAGTCCGTTAAGAAGATATTTTAAGAATCATTTGTCAATGAATCCTTGAATAAAAACAAGTGCGGGTGCTGGACACACGTATCTCACGTGGATTGACAATCAGCTACTTTATAACGATTAAAATATCCAAACGAATGAAAATAATGGCTGCACCTGTACGTACAGCTTAGCCTACTCCAAACAGGAAATATATTTGTTTCCGATTTTACTGCGAAGAAATGGATAAGGTCGATCGGCTTATTTTCATTTTAATGTCATTTTCAAATTTTTTACTGTCGCCTTTTTGTTCGAGTCCATGTCAACCACAAGCTCCATAAAATCATAACAGGAAATCGTTTTTTACTCACAAGAAACTATCGAAAATAAATATTCAAAAAAATAATAAACGTGCGCTGGCAACGGTCGGGAAAATGAAACGAACATGGTTTTTACGCCTAAGCAGGAATTGTTTATTCTTTTATCATAACAACAAGGCGTAATACATTTCCCCCAGAATAACTAAGTACTGGTGTTGGACACCTACATGACTTTCACGTGGTTGGACACCCTGTAAGAATGGAATCCGGATGACTTTGATGGTCTCGAACATATCCCCAATCCTAGTGAGAAACTCTGGCAACCAGATATCATGCTCAAAAACAAGTTGATTACGGCTTGGTGTTCTTCTCTTAATTTTAGTCAGAAACTATTTTCTTTGCAACATCATATTTATCACATATCATGTGATTGTTTTTATGTACTGTAGGGTTAACCAGGATCCCTGGAGAATACCCAATTGCCCGGCTTGTTGACCACAAACCAAACACATTCGCACCCAAACCAGGAATTCGACGCGGGTCAGTTGAGGAGTTGAGTGCGGTAACCACTGCGCCAATTGGACAACTAGACAACTTGTCATGTTTCTTTTAACAATAGAGAGCAGAGAAGAAAACATTTTTAACTTGCCACTTTGTTTCGATTTACTTTACATATTCACAAGTTAATGCTTGACATAAAACATCAATCTTTTAAAATAAAATAAAATGTTTTCATAGCTTTCGCATTACAATTGCTGACCGGTGAAGCATGAAGTACACGCGATTGTACATATTTATAAAATAGTGCTTCTGGCGTGAACTGAATATTCTTCCGTTGACATTGACCATCGTTGGCTATGACAACGAAATCTATTAGAAACTAGGAAATAGTATCATTGTATGTGCATATGCGGACAGATATAACGGCCATTACAGCTGTTCAAGCAATTAATAATACTGTTTAGAAAATATGGAAGGAAATGTAATAGTTCTCATGAACTATTAATATACATAGAAAGAACATCTATTTTAACCAGCGCTTCTCATTTCTGACTGTCAAGAGGGTTTGGCCAGGCTCTTCAAGAAACAGCAGCATGGGAGGAATAGATTGAATGATTTTTATAAAACCTTAAGGATATCATGATTGATATAAGTGCACATCCTGCAAGATTTTCATGTCTGTTTCTGGTCGTTTCTCTGTTGAAGTTAATTATAATTAGCAAAAACTACTCTACATTCAATATATTGGATAAGTTTGTGTTGTATCGATATATTGACAAATATTTTAAAATAGCATTAACATTATTGCTTTTGTATGTACATTGTATACTTGCGAGTATATATCTACACAACAAACATATCTGTTTGGCCGATAGCGTGCACAAATAAATTATTTCAGCAAGCATGTTTGTTAAGTCTCAAAATAAATATATATATAATTGCAAGTATACATTATTCATACATGGCAGTTATGCAAATGCTGTATTAAAAATGTGTTAATCTATTGATACAACGCAATACCATTCAATAAATTCAATATTGGAAATTAAATAAAGTTTGCTTAGCCTGATTACTGTGCTCGCTGTAACTGAATTGATTCTCTCTATCGCATACTCAACCTAAGCATTATTTTATCGTCAATCAATTGGATTGCTCCAGTCAATGTTAACCCCTGGTCATACTGACTGTAACAGAACGACAACGCAGAAGTTTCTGTAGTTTAAATAACAGTTTTAAAATTTGTTTATAAACCGACACTTGTCTTAGAGTTGTTGATAATGTCCTGTTTTGTCTCCAGTTGGTTTGTGGCTACCGAACATGATTTATTTAGCAACAACAACAACAACAACAACAACAACAACAACAACAACTACATCAACAACAACAACCTTTAATGCAATGGCGATATTAATCGCAACAGCAAAAAGCACGCAATTGAGTATACATGTGAGGGTATCAGATATAATTGTCAGTATATATATGCATCAGATATAATTATCAGTATATATATTATAATATTGAAAATCTAGGTGGGGACAATGTTATTACATTTATATGACATTATAAAGATTCAAATTAATAAAATCAATAATGGTCTAAAAATGCGATGTTTCGATCTTATTCAAATGGACCGACACAACAAATACAGGCTAAGTAACGTTTAGAAGGTGCAATTGCCAGATTTATGTTGTTGTGATGGGGGGGATTTAAGTATCAGGCTGATAACGTTATTGATGCAATATGGATGATAGATCCTTCGGAAGCAAAAAAACCCATCCAAACCATGATTAAATCAGTCTCGGTTTGATTAAGACTTTTCGTTGCCAGCAATAGTAAGTGAACCCTGGTAAGGCCCACTTTCTCTTGTCATATTAAATCTTTGCGATTGCATTTGATGAATCATTCGAAATCATAGCAATAATTAGGCATTGATTAAATGATACATTGGCTGTTTTCATAGCATTGCTGATCACTTCTGTAATCAGTGGTCTGCACAGTTCATACCGCCTCAATTTGCAAAACAACTTAACTATTCCGCCTAATTAAAATTATGTACATGACTGTTGGCCTTTATTTTATTTAGGCTTTCTTCTTCTCTTATAGAACGGTAATGTGGTAATACCCACAGCCTTACAATGTGATGACAACCAGCTTTCTTATCGTAAAGACTGTATCAAAACAAACAGAGACAACTGTAAGCTGGGTTTTCAGCTAAAAACATATCTCCATGTATAGTAAAATCACGCGGTTTAGGCCCAACGACCAAACAATGCAAATGTTGCGTAAGATAATGTTCACTTTCAAAGGATAACCAGGCGATAGGCAAATATTTCGGTCATGTTGTTGGACAACCAGCTTCACGCTGGGTAGGTGCAATTAATATAATAAAATTGCTGTATGATTTGTTTTCAGGTAAAAAAGGTGAAATAATCATTTGAAATTACGTTAATAGTTTTTATAAGTTAATTATTGATTTCATTAACAATATGAGTAATCATTTGAATTAGCAGAGGATATATTATATAAATAGATGATCGGAATATGTAAATGTTTATAAAAGACGGAAAACATTTAAAACAAATAAATAGTTCGAAAGGTAAAGACCGTTTAGAAGATTGTTTCATATTATAGTATGTTGAAACTTATCAGTTGAGTTATCATCAAATTATAGATTGTAGAAATGAAATGGTTACACTATCTACTTTTTGACCTCCAACGGTAACCTTTCAGTTAAGTCAATATTTAATACAATGTGTGTATCGTTTGTATAGAGTGCAGTTATAGTATAATACCACCTTTGTTCCAATATTCGTACAGTATTGTCCGTTGGAGTTGTATTTTCAGGTAATATAGATATTTCTACTTGTGTCTCTGAATGTGGTATGGAGGTTGGTGACATCCACCCTAGAAAAATGGCTAGTTTAGCGTAAATGGATCCATTTAAATCAGGGGAGTACACGTATTCCGAATTTTGGAGCTTGATATGCAAAACGGCGGCGAAACCATGAGGAAATAGGATTTTTGGAATCTTGTTTTCGCCTGGTAAGTGGTATAAAGTACATATTTTAAAAATATCATGACGCTCATTCGGCTCTACAATTACAATGACTCACTCGGCTTTTTATTTCATGCGTTTAGGTTACGGAATAATAAAAGTTATCGAAGGAAAACCTTCGGCCAGTCTGTTGTTTACAAATGTGGGAAGCTAGATTTTGACCTTGGTTTAACCACCTAAATGTGTGCTGAAAATAGTTCAACCACCTTTTGGCATCTGCACTGAAAGACACCTTTATATATGAAAACAAACTGTGTGACAAATTAAAGTTGTGACAAACGTTCCATAATATTATGACAAACTTTCAATTATATTATACTATCACGTATTGTATACAAAACAACAATTTATACATGCATGCTCTCCTTTGTCAGTTTGGCTCTAGGAACAAAACAAATTGGTCTGATCAAAAGTGTATAGCTATTCAGGGTTAGACACTAACATTTTTCACAAGGTAGTCCCTCGGACTACTGGATCCCAAATCTGGGTAGTCCAGCAAAAACTCTGGTAGTCCATAAAAATGCTAGCCTGCAACGGATTCCTTCAGTGTTTCGTAAGACTTAGCCTTCTTAGAACATTGTCAGTATAACCCTTTGATTGGTCATGATTTTGTCTCAATCTTAAAATTTCCACATACTTCAAAACAATTTTTGGCCTTTAAATTTAATTTTAAAACCAAAAAAATGCTAAAAACTATGCTAAAATACCTCAGATTAAAAATCTAAAAACCATGCTAAAATACCCCATAATCTGTCACTTTTAGGAAAATGTTGCAATAAATCACTTGACACTAACACACCTCGACTGAGATCGTTGCTAAGTTATGGCACAAATGACAGACATCCTACTGATAAGCAATATTTGATTATTGGCATCCTACTATTCAGTATTCTTTGTTAATCTAAACAACATATCATATCACTTAAAAAAAACATGATGAAATAAATTCCGAAAGTATTATTAATTATTTTTTGTATGGGAGTAAGATAACAATTAACATGACGCTGCCTGTCACTCAAACTAGCGTCCTGATTAGGCAGGGCTTATCAGTTGCCGTTGCTATCCGCCATGACCTCCGATAATCCTCACATATCAACAGTAGTGTAATTACGCTGTTATATATATTTAACACAAATTATGTCTCATAATTGACCTTACGACAGGATTTGATTGACAGGTCCTATCAGCCAATCAGAATGTAGAGCTGATAAGCCGTGTTGCTATCCGCCATTTTGTCCGTCAAACTGACCAGAGTCCGTCATATACATGCGCTGGCAATTCCTCGCCTTTTTAAGTATTATGGTAAAAAGGTATTGTCATGGCACTTGTAATTCGGATACAAGGTAGCCAGGCCGACTAAAGATGGCTTACAATTCGTTCCGTATTCGAAACCAGCGAGTTATTTAGAAAAATGCAAGTGCTGTATCAAACTCTGTGGAAGACCTCATCAACAGCTGAACTTGGAAATTTTGAAAGATCGTTCAAAGGCGAAACATCTATACGTCTGTACAAAAGTATTTTTTTGAACAAAACTACTTATTTCAATCCGCTCAAAATTTATTTAATACTGAAATTGTCCGTGCATGACCTAAATAAGTGTTTCTATTTTTAAACTATAAACATCGTACATTTATGCTTTGGCTTGTGATGTCAAATCGGCATTAATGGCCATTTAATATCAGGTTCAACATGGACACGATTGATTTCATTCAAGATAGAGGTATTTTTGTTGATACCGTTATGTAGTTTTTATAAACTGCTTTGCTTTCAAAGTAAATCAGGAAATATCGTACAACTAAATTTTTGTCCGAACCATCGCATGCTTCCGAATCTCATATACTCGTATAGTTCCTATGTAAACAATGGCTTTTGTAGCTGTCATTCCGACACATTTCATAGATTTCTTATTTTCATATCAGCACTTTGTCGACGGGAAATCCAATCAAGAAAACACTGACCCTCAAGATGCTACTGTATTTGACCAGCTCACACCAGCTAGGCCTCCTCCAAAACTCAGATAAATATTTGAGCCACCAAAACAAAACGAGAACAGATCGGTCTGAATCGTTAAGGTATTATTTTCTGTATAAAACAAATTATTTCACTGTACATTTAAATCAATTATTATGTTCATTAGAACTAGATTCTGCCAAACATGTGCTGTAAAGACTTAGACTTATTATGAATAAAGAACAAGTCAAACATGTACGTATTTTCATTGTTATTCTTATATTTTGGACCATTTACGTAAATCTACAATATTTAATGATAGGTCATCCAATGTTCAGAATCCGGATCACATGCACACTCGATTAACAGTATTCTTAAGGTTGCACTCTCACAGAATTCTAGTTTGACACTTTTTGTCTCAGAATCGGCTTATTTTGGCATTCTTTAAATTAAGACCTAATATATAAATCACAAAGCAAACTTCTCCGAGCCAAAACATGATAAATGCAATCGAATCCTGTGTAAGTTGTCAAAGTGATCAATCTGTGAAAGTGCAGCTTTAACAGTGAAAAATAACTTCTGCTAATGCTATATATTTTAAAATATATTTGCCATTGCAATAAAGAGATATTCACCTACAATATCTTACATAAACACCAAAGAAATATCAAAGTTTAAGTAATGTTTGCAAAACAACAATGTATTTAATAAATCTGATATTAAATATGCAACAACTGGTGTTATACTCCAGAACTGAAGCTAACATCATAGAGGTACATCCTTCCAAGAATCCATCAAAACAACATGCTGAACAACTTCAAGAACTCTCTTCAAAAGACCACACTTTCCTGAAATAAATAAAAGATGCCAATATTAAAATAAATCAGTTACATGTATTGTTAAATATTTTAATACTAGCTGTAAATGCTACTGCCTTTGATGTTTGCTTTCTACATGTATATCATAATGAAATATTGACAAGATACTAGCTAATGTTTTGTGGTTGTTGTTTTTCTCTGGACAAATAGTCCATTACTTTTGTACAGCAAAGTAAAACTAAATGTTATAAAAAGCTTTAAAATAGGTCATACCGAATATTTGTAAAACTTGTCATCACTGGTTTTCTCTTGCGGTTGACATTGCCTGGACTGGCAAATATCATGTGTGTGTGTGGGGGGGGCGGTTTCCGGTCTTATGCTAGGTCCCCTGTGGCGGTAGGCTTGTTGAAGACAATAATAAGGGGTCTTCCTTATCTCCATCAATCAGAATACTTTAATGGTGTCAACGGTAAATAGCAGGAGACCCTCCACCAGCCTTAACCGGTAAATGGGGGGAGGGTAGTGTGTGTGGGTTAGAACCAGCTGACCGGTCAGCTTAGTTGGTTAGCGCGCCGGGCTAGTGTTCTGGTGGTTGTGAGTTCGAGCCCCACACCGGGGGCACTTTTCCTCCCAGGTCTACTTTTACAGCCAGAGTGTGTGAACATGTTCCACAATTTCTGTAAGAACAAAAATCAAAGCATGTGAATGTTTGAGCAATGCAAAAGTTACGATTGGTATCACCCACGATTGTCACTTGTCAACTATTACATTATTATTCATAAGGGGGAGTGTTCAATCGCTTAGAACTGAAACTTTTTATGCAGAACCCCAATAAACCATTTCTACTCATACTATAGAATACAAGGTTTTACTGTATAGCTGGCATGTAACTGTAATTTAATGTCACTTCCGGGTTCCCCATTCGGGCCATTTATGATTTACTCATATTGTGCGATGATTTAATCTTTGTTTCAACAATACTGTAAGAATGGCCGGTGTTATTAAAAGTTAAACTTACCCTTGTTTGCATTTACAGTATGCGTCACACACACGCTTTTCCTTTGTATCGATGTCAATGTTGACAACATGGCGGCTATCCGATTTTCTCTGACTTGGATAGATTTCACCCCGTAAATGTTAGATATCGTCATTTTCTAAAGATATATCGAGCCTTCCGATGTAGCAGCCAGTTACAAATTCCTTTGACTTCTATTTTTTCGCATTGTAATGTCGCATTTATGATAATTTGTCAGGAATATCGGAAAGCGAAACGACGCGTGACGCCATTTCTTCCTCGTTTGTTTGACGGACATAGACAGAGTTCGCTCCCTTGATATCAGGGGGCGTGGCTTAGAAGCCGCTGTCGTAAGGTCAATTGAGAGATAGTAAAGACAGTTTAAGAAATCCGAAATAATGACATTTTCCCTTTATGCTGCTAAAATTATAATTGATAATAAGGGACTGTTTAGTAGACTAATTCAATTCTCAAAATGTCTTAATGTAAACGTACATAATATACGTATATTTCCGTTTTAATAGCATAAGAAATATCATTATGAGAATTAGTGTACAATATTGATGATATCTTGCGATTTAGTTTGATTTTGAAATTTGTCTCCTTATTGTGCGAAAAGTTTTAAAACCGAGGCATATACATTTGCATTTAAGTTTGTTTGACATATTAGTGAAAAAGACACCTCAATTTATGTGAGTTACATTTTTTATTAAATTTAATTAAATATCTGATATATAGCTTAAGGTCACAAAAAGTATATACGTATAGATAAAACAAAATCAAAATTTTAAAATGACGCAAATCAAAGTAAAAACCTTTGCATGTATAATGACTATGGTCGTTTCAAAATTTCTATGCTGATTGTTAGAAGAGTTTTGCATTTCATTTAAAACGGAAATTTATTCATTGAGAGAAACAATAAGGTAGTTATATAAATAATGATAATAATGCATTACACTTGTGTAAAACAGGTGATTCTGAATCGAAAAAGGAAGAAAAACAGCGAAATCCATTGAGTTTTGACAATGGATCTATACAAACATCTTTTTTGTTGATTTTCGGATAGGAAATTAATACATGTTTTGTTTCCCTTTATTTGAGTTTTAAAATAGAGACTGTCATTGTACTGTAACAAAATTCCGATGTTATTTAGAAATAAATTATTTTAAAGTCTAGATATTTTCTACCTGAATTATACATTGCATACAATTAATAATAATTGTCTTATTTAATGTTATACTTGGTTTTATTGCTATGTTTTACCATGTTCCATGCATTTTTTATCTGATTGTCATTTATAACTTTTGTATTATTATCGTCTGCTTCTGGGTATTTGTCGGAGGTCCTTTATTTAGAGGTCATGTGACACTGTAGGTGTAGCCTTATCGCTATCGGCGTGGTGTTATTGGCACTAGCTTCAATGTATAAAATGTTACATTTTGGCGCGAAAATTAAAGCACACAACTCTGTCATCGTCTGCACTTACACTGCATTATACCTGTTTTGGCAGTATGATTAATTTATCAGCTGTTTTTCTAAAACCCAGTTTTAAAGATTTCATAAGCCAGACATAATGTTCCTTCTGTTTGGTTTAAATAAACACCGACATTTGGCAATACCCTAAACCATAATAATCATGACGTATTTTCAGAAAACTAAAAATAGTAACAACCGTCAAGTGTTTATCTGCATCGTTTCTTTCATTGTTTTTGACTGAAAATGCAAGGGATTTAGAAAATCTGCCACTTGGACCCAAATCTACCTTGCTGACATTTAAGCAGAGGTGCACATGTCTGACGATTAAAACACACCATAGAGTGTGAAAATCGTTTTTCCCTTTCTTAATAAAGACATTCTACTGACTGGTTTAAACATTAATCGAAAGGCTATACGAAATGCGCGCGAAATTCGGTTAACAGTCCATGTTGTCCGGAACTGCTCGGCCATCTCCGGCAAGCTTTACAATGAGTGTTTACCGGTGATAATCGGCTTCTTGACATTACGTTTTACGCAAGTTTAAGCGTAATAAAGATTTTATGCTCAATTAACTGATGTGATATTTACTTTCTTCTAGTAGTCCGAAGGACTATTGACTTAAAATGTCTTGTAGTCCGACCATAAATCTGGTAGTTTCGGACTACCGGACTACTGTTAGTGTCGAACCCTGCTATTGATATTAACTTTGCCCTCTATAACTCTTCTGTTGGTATGTGCTGATATCAATGATCGGTAGAAAGAATATATGGTCTTAATCGTTAGAAAGAATGAAAAAATGCCCGATAGGTTATGATTACAATTTGGAACTATGCAGATCATCAACTGATGAAAATGTGTGCCCCTCTGAATATCGCATTTAAGACGTTTCGCGCTTTTGTTTGGTGTGAAACTGAAACGGCAACTCTAAATTTCTTGGTTTGCCTGGTACAAGGCTTGTCCGTTTTCCGTTTTCTAGAGCGGTTTAAACTCAGAGATGATATCTTTTTGTATCTCGGCATAACGTTGGCCCTATCAATAGAAGCATGACGTTAATTCGAGTGTTAACAGTAAACAATATTTGCAATTTATTACTGGGTCTTCTGATGTGACCATTATAAATTAGCAAATATAAAAATAACTATCCACTGTAATGGTAAGAGGTTGTAATATTTTTATCAGTTGGTTGTAAGTACTAATAATGTGAGAAAAAGAAAATTAGACAGTAAATAAAAGACAAATAAATCGCTTTAAAAATATTTTTATAGAAAGTA
Source organism: Mya arenaria (assembly GCF_026914265.1). Lineage (NCBI taxonomy): Eukaryota > Metazoa > Mollusca > Bivalvia > Myida > Myidae > Mya > Mya arenaria. The sequence goes on from NC_069132.1 coordinate 45,573,229, forward strand.
TTCAACACGTGATAGTTTAATATAATCGAACGTTTGTCATAATATTATGGAACGTTTGTCACAACTTTAATGCAATTATTCGAAGACCAAAAAGAACAACAATTGTATTCATTCCGTACTAATCTAACTTACAATCACAAAAAAACATTTTATGTATCATTTGAGCATTTCTAAATATTGGGTCAGGTCTAAATTTGAACCTCTTGAATCACACGATATAAATTATAATTGTAGTGACATTGACATGGCAGAATATTGAAAATGTAAATAACACAGAACATTTCTGAAAAAAAATATACACTGTGAATAGAATTGTGGGAAAATATAATTGAAGCAGTAGCAAACAAATCTGCAAATGTGACACTGGTCATTATATTAAGTGCAGGTGTAACCGTGTTGGATTAAAGATGTTTCCGTTTCAAGACCTCGCCTTGACCACGAACCTATGGTTTATACATGTAGGTCCGTGCCTTGAAAAAGAATAACATGACAGCCTCGATAGCTTCAATGCATGTAAGAAACAGACCACTTTATCACTAATTGATCAAAGAAAATAATTGTGATAATGCACCAGTCAAGTGTAACCACGCCCCCCCCCCCCCCAGGCCTTGGGAATAGCGGGGACTTTGACTTTCGGTCCAGCTAAGCCTGGGCAAAATCCTCGCCCTGCGGGGACGTACTGCTCCTGAAACCCCTGCCAAATGCCCACGCACTCAAGGGACTTGAGGTAAGGCCCATTCCACGCTGTATTTGGCTGGAAGACAAAACCACCGCATTCACCCGGCACTGCGGGGCCACCTGGAAGGTAAAAACACAGCCCATTTTCCCGGTATTCCCCTGGACCTGAGAGGGGGAGGCGTGGCTACAATTGAATGGTGCATAAGAACAAAGAATTTAGAAACTTAAAACAGTCATTATACTTATAAAAGGTTGTATTTTCTGGTTTTACTGATGTTATTATAATATCCCGGAACAACCTATTTTCGACCACAACCTATTTTCGACCGCCTCCTGAAAATGGGTAAAACACTTCTATTTTGAGTCACTTCCGGTAAAAATAAGCTCCAATTGTTAACCACAACAGTAAAACTGTCAGAAAACTTCATTTGAAAAAGAATGGGAATGGTTGTGTTAAAAAAACTTAAGTTATACTTGAAACAACACCAATTTGTCATTTTAAATTAATGCCAAATTAGACCCTTCGTTTAAAATTATTTTACTTGTAAAATACTTCTTTAAAATCGTGTTGTTTTTGTTTGCCATATCTTACATATCTACCAAAGCCTAAAACATATGCCCTATTGTTTTCTTAGTATAGTGCACAACATTAAAAGCGCATCAAAATATGGCATGTTGCTTATTCTAAAATTAATGAAATTTATCTACAGGTAACTATATTGAATTGCATTTGGGCGCTCAGTTACCATAAAAATTAAATATTGCAGCCTAGGCAGGTCATATGAGGCTAATTGGACCAGTGATAATAGGGTTCATGATGGGTTAGACTGTTTCTAAAACATTTACAAGTCCTACTTTTTTATCTGTTGATAACACTTGAGTATATGAATACTAAGAAATGCATTTTAGAATTAAAAACAAAATAACTCACGAGAACATGTTCAATGGTTGTAAGTCGTGTGTTCGGCGTGTATTTGAATAGAAGTTTTGCACTCAAAATCAGATTTAGTTATTATTTACCACTAAATTTTGAGTACAAAACAATGAATTATTAAAAACACAAATGGATAATTATTGCCTTCGACGCTGTGAAACTGCTGTTGTTTACTGAATACTATATCCATTGACTATGACACTGATTTTAAACGTGTATTTTACATTACGAAAACTGATTTAGTAAACTGAAAATTAATACCGGAAATGAATAACAACGGTGCGTCCTGCAAAATATGCCCGACAAAAAAGACTGTCAACAAATATCAGCTGTTTTGCGGTTACCCGGACCTGATTTTGTCCTGACACGAGGAAAGTTTGCTCGCGAAGAATGTAAAGCATAGAAATACCTTCAAAAAAAGACGAAGTCGACGTTGCAGGTTTAAATTTTAAGTAAAAGAAATTCAGAAAATAGGGAAAATTGAGAAGTATACAAAAACAAAATCCGCGCTGCAAAATAATATGTGCGGGCGCAAAAAAAGTTTTTTTTAGTTTTTTTCCTTTTTCGATTTTTAGGTGCGGCAAATCCGACGAACTAATGATCAATTTGTTGTGGCCTTACCAGGCGGAAACAGGTTCCAAAAATCCTATTTCGTCATGGTTACGCCGCCATCTTGCATATCAAGCTCCAAAACCTCACTTAAACCCTTGCAGATTCGGAATACGTGTACCCCCCTGTAAATGTAGTTTTGCATGTTGACTTGGAAGTATGGTCATGACTCGGGTCTGGTCGACATTCGGTCTCCTTAATAATTATTTTGACAAGTCATTGTCTGCTTCTTTTTATTACAGTTCATTCCTCCGAACGAAGTGATGTTCAATAGCAAATATCAACCATTTCAGAAATTGAACCATCATTTTGACGAGATATACATGTATTTTCTTCGTTTCATTTGAAAGATTTTGTAATTTGAAATATTCAGGGATTTCTTTTAAATACATTTCGTTCATGTTTCGATGCTTGACTATAAGTATATGTCAATTACGGCAATTTAAATATGTTCAAGTATATTTATATTGATTGAATATTTTCTTATAATTAAACGACTGGTGTTATAGTATATTTTATTTCTTTCTTTTGCATTGAATAGTATTAAATAGAACACGGGTTACAATAATTCATAAGAATGACCAATATTCGTCGAACAATATATACTTTACTTAAGGTAGGAAACTTGTTAAAAAGAACTTTGCACTAGATTTGTATCACTTTTTTCGCGAGTGTAAAGAAAAAATAAGCAATCCTTGTTTTTGTTTATTTATTTCCTTAAATGTACCTGTTTTCTTTTTAAATTGCTTGTTCTGTTCATTTGAGGGCTAACATAAAAATATTGCGAGACATCGAACCTGCAAAATAAGTCTTTTTGCTCAAATATATATATTTAACAAAGTTTAAATGAAAAAGGCAATACTAATAGTACGGAGTTTTCGGTTTTGAAAGACAGAGTAGTTCAAACGATCACCAAGATCCGTTCAGTTACATACATTGAAATATTTTCTTTAAGTATGCTTACTTGTAAAGGAAAACACCATTTTATGTAAAAAGCGAGTGCAGTTTTTCGAAAAAAATAAATTGATAATTGATATTTTTCATAAATGCATGATTTAGCAAGTTGTTAAAGCATTATGTTTCAAAATTCATGTTATATTGATTATAAATACGAGTTCCACTTATAGTCGGGTATATGCTCACAAGAAACATAAACTCGATGAGCTTTTTTCCGACATGAATAACAAAAATACATAACATATCAAAACATAACAAAGAGCTAGTGACCTGGAAATAAAAGCATACATTTTTCAATAGGTACAATATTGGAACAAGTATTTACAAAAGCCGTTCCTAAATAAATTAATCCATAAAATTACAAGAAGTTTGATGGATTAAAGCACTAGATACAATGATGACATGAACTGGTTTTCCCGGCTGTACGGTCAATCCACACGCACACGGTGCCTCTAGTTAACATACCACCGTGAAATGGTTAGTTCCTTCAAGAGTAAAAATTTAGGATAATCGTATTCTTTTAAAACAGCAACATTGTAAGTAGCATTATGTTCATGGAAATTACAGCATGAAACAGTGATGTATAGATGGTAAAAATGTTATATTCAATTTAGTTTGCTAGAAAAAAATCTTTGAAAGTATAACTAAGAGGAGGAATTTAATTTAAATACTACTATAATTTGCTGATATTATCAGAAACAATACCGTACAAAGGCATGTTTGCTTCCATGATTGGGCCAATCTCTACCATATAAGTCTCTGCCCGGCCACTGTCTTGACAACATCAGCACCTACCACTGTGTAAGAATGTTCACACAACAATTAACAGAATAACCGTTTTTTTACACAACTAAAGCCTAAAAATGTGTCAACAACATAGTGTGGTCTTCACTCTTTACTTGAACAACGACCTGTCTTCAAGCGAATCAGACTGGTCTCTGACAGTGAGGGATGACTGAATACCCATGTATAATGAAACAAACTCTTAAACTAAGAAAAAAACGTTTTTATCCAATGATCATCACCAATTGTTTTGCTAACATGTTCGATCTTTCAAATTGTTTCATTCAATAAATGGCGGCGTATTAATTTGGTCATGTATTCATGCCCTATTGAATCTAAAATGCATTACCTGTTATTATTTGGAACATTGATGCATAAATAAAAGTTTTTGATAAATTTTAATAAAATGTTTGCAATAAAAAACGAGTGGATAACAAATTATAAAACAAATATCTCAGAACTTTTTCTACCTAACCGGAAATAAAAAAGAAATTGACAGCTACGTAATCAGCTTTAATTTTGCGTGTAGGGCGCTCACGGGGATCGACCTAGAAATCACTCTTTTAAAAAAATATGGGTATTTAGAAATAAAAAAAACTAATAAAAACTAATAAAACTCCATATTGGCATAAAAGAAATAGAAATCATGTGATTCGCCACTCGTTGAAAAAATGTTTTCTATGACACTCGTGAAATAAAATACAAGCTCACACTGAAATCAACAAATATCCTGTATAAGTTGTAAGAGCTGTTTGGATTTTAATAGTTTGATCTGTGAATAAAGTATGGATTGGAAACAAAATATAGCTATCGACCATTTGATATCTCAGAATATCCTTGAAGTAACGTGAATATTGTGTTCCTATCTTATCAATCAATTTCTTATTGTCCGTAAGGGGTGTATTTCATTCCATAGGCTTACTTATAGCTCTGAATGTGGTATGGAGGTTAAGGACATACACTCTAGAAAGAAATTGCTAGTCTTGTCAAAATTGGGTTTGTGCATGTTGACTTGTAAAAAAGGTAGGTAGGGATTGCTCACATGTGTTACGGTATTTTCAGAAAATACACTGCAGTGTGATTCATTAAAGATATATTTCTATTTTTTAACTTGTTATAGTGTTGTTAAAATAAAAATAAGTTTTAAAACCACATTTATTTATACATAGTAAACGTATTAGAATTATTTTGAACTCGTTTCAATATAGATTGTACGCCATTTCTTTCCCTTTCTCGATTCAGGTACTGGTACATGTCAATCGATAGTTCATTTGTGGAATATATCAGGATTTTTTTTTAAATAAGTAAGTACATATCATGTCAACAGAAGGTTTAAGCTTATTAAATGAAAAACATATTTGTATTGTATTGTATTACAATTCATGTTTGCTCTTAACTAGCTGCTATATTTTAACACGAATTGTAAAATATATAAATGGTTTACTCCTTTCAGAAAAATGGCGACATTTGTTAATGAAGTTGACATCAATTATGCTATCGAATCTGATCCTGAAGTTGACATTAAACTTCCTGATTCCATTGATACATCTGACAATGATTCCATTGATACATCTGACAAAGAAGACTTTCCGGAAGTCGAAGACGAACTGGAAGTAGATGTATCTATATTTGGCGAGATTGAAGGTCTAGCCGACGTGACTCTAGTGGTTGAGGACCGACGTATCCCCGTTGTCAAGGCGGTACTTTCACTCGCATCGCCTGTTTTCCGGGCCATGTTCCAGTCTGACTTTAAGGAGAAGAACCAAGAAGAGATACGTCTTGATGGCAAAAAGCTCGATATTTTTGTGACGTTCCTGCGATGTATCTACCCTGATCTAGAGGAAGAAGTTACAGGTTTGTCATTTGGAAATGTATATGTTATAATGTTCATTGTCTGTAAATATGAGTCGGTAGTATGTGCAAATCATGCACATTCTAATTTTATATTGATACCATTATTGGACAAAAATGTTGTTATATAGTTCATATTTATATATATATAAAATGTGTGTGTGTGTGTGTGTGTGTGTGTGTGTGTGTGCGTGTGCATGTGTGTGTTGTGATTGTCTGGTTGGAACTGCTTCATTATCGAAATTTCCTGTCTTATCTTGTTTTCAGTAGAGAACGTGTACGATATCATTTACCTTGCAAACGAGTACCAAGTGTCCCGTTTACTTCGATCGTCTGAGAAAGTATTATTGGTCGAAATGGAAAAATTTGAAGATATCGAAAAAGAAAATTGCTGTTTAGAGGTTTACCACCATCTTGCTATTGCAGACACGTGCCAATTAGAACGACTCAAAGCTTTCTGTGTTAGCATCGCCTCAGATGCTTGTCAGGCTGATAGAGATGCAGCAGTAGAAGTCCATCCGGTATCGAGTGATATTCAGAGATGCATTGAAAAGCGAGTGATAAGAAAACAAGAAATTTACCTTGCTGATTATGATGCCTTACTTGGTAGTCTGAATCATGATTCCATATGTGATATTCTTAAACAAAAATTACAAATAGTCGAAAAGGCCCCAGCATCCTTTGGAACTCCAATACAAAACGTACAGACACATGGAGGATTTACATTTACCCAAGTGCAACAAAAACAAAATAAATCATCAGTTTTACGAGGTTCTCCTGTAAGTGTGTCAAATGCAAAAGGCACAACACGAGAAGCAGACGTTCAGGATTTATGGAAAATGCATTTAAGGAATTTGAGATGGGTTTACAAACATACCCCAACTGATGACAAATTAAAGAGACAGGCCATCTATTGGATAAGGCAAGCTCAACAATGGTTCCGTTGGAACATTGCATGCGCAGAGGAGTTTTCTCTACTCCCAGAAATTGCCAAGCATGACATAAAGGGGAGATATATCATGAAGTACTGACTGATGGCTTTATTCACTAGTCAAATAAACCATGTTGTAGGTTTCGCTGTACTAATTTGTGCGGTGTAAATGAATAGCTTTTTTAAATAGCCGCACGCTATATAGTTATTGAATGTTTAAGCTGGGCCTATTTGTTACCGTTCCGATTTAGACGAAAACAAAGTAAACACTCTCAAACATGGAGCAATATCAATTTACTGAAGTGCATGTCATTATATATGCAAAAAGCTACAGAAACATGCTCAGTAGCAAAAAGTTTAAACATAAACCCGGTTTAGTGGCAATGGACAACGCCAATATAACATGTACCATTAAACGTGTTCTGTTGATTTCATTGGATAATCATAACTTCCATCTGATTGACATTCGGTCTCAATAAATATCTTAACTTTCATTATTTGCTGCTGTTTTCCTTTTCCTGACGAAGAGTTGTTAATTATTTTCGTTTTGTTTTGTTGTAGTCCCTTTTATTCCAATTCATTTTAGAATGTTGGAAAATAGAACACTAGAAGTAATCGCTCGTCGTTAAAATCGCAAACAGTTCAGTTAAGCATGCTTCTTTCGATGCCGATTATTTAAACAATTATTATTTAACAATTCTTTCTCAACAAATCTCTGAGTTAACAATTATCTTAGGCGCCTTCCACAGTACCAAAGTCGACTCGAAGGAACAAAACATGTTTCAAAAGTGTTTGGAGAAGAACTTTTTAAGATATATTTATCTTTCGTTCTAATCCTTTTTTAGATTGTACATGTGTTTTCTGTTTGTCTTTATGTTATGTGTGTATACGCTGATGAATAAAATATGTTTAAACTAAAAGTGTTTGTTTTTTATATAGAATTTAATTATTAAGCACACATAATACATATATCCTGTGCAACATGTGAAGGTGTATTAAGGAGTTACGCAAATTTTACAAAAGAAGATTTTATCGCATTTTTCGAAAAAAAAAATCAATATCTTTTTGTGTCAAAACATTCAAGATTCAAGTTTACCCTCTCAACAATGACTAGCAGCTTTGTAATGATTGCTTCTTTTTAATTTGCGGAGTCGGACAGTACTTTCATTTCACTATCCTTATTAAAATATCCGTTTTATTTGCATCAGAGGAATTTTGCACTGTGGAAGGTCATTAAATTACATTTGAGAGCTAACTCATTCAAGTATGATTTCATTGTACAAATCTAGAATGATATGTACGATATCATAGTGAGCGTGATTGATATGAGAATCAACAAGTTAAAAATGAGATTTCGCAACTTTAAAACAACTTTAAAGCAGCACTCTCACATTGAACGTTTTGACAATTTTTTTATTATTTGTCTTGGAACGAGCCGATTTTTGCGAAAATCCATGGAAACCAGTTATAAAAGACTGTTGACAAACAATTAGATCGCAGATTTTTATATTTATGTTAAAAAATGATGTTTTATGCATTTTTCTTAAACCGTTAGTAACGGTTTAAGCCATAAAACATTAATTTTCGAACGGAAATATGAAAATCTACGATCTGATTTTTTGTCAGCTATCTTATAATATTTTGTTTGCAGATATTTTATGCAAAAACTTGCTCTTTCCAAGACAAAAAATAAATAAGTTGTAAAAATGGTATATCTGTGAGAGTGCAGCTTTAAAACTCAACTTCAACTTCTACTGTACGTTATTATTACACGCACATGGTACAAATACACATTCAAGTCGTGTTTCTCAACCAAAGAGAATTACTCATAAAACATTTATTCTGACACTAAATTCAGGTAATACTTTACGGTATGAAAAGTATGTAAATTGAAAAAAGAAATGCTACTTAAATTTTGTTGATGTACATGCACATTTGTTATTCTATATGCATCCTCCATGATCTTACACTGTATGTCACAAGTTAAACTAAACGTCCTCTACATGGTTATTTTAAAAATAGCGAAATGGGTTTTAAGAGACTATCTCTCACATATTTCAGGTCTACACTGAAGTTATGTTTGTACAAACAGTAACAGCAGGACAATTATTTGAGCATATTAATTCGTAAATAAAAGACTTAAAATATCCAGTAGCCAAAATGGGAGAGTATTGTTTGAAATCATTTATACATGTAATATACAATAACCAAAGAACTCCTTATTCAAAATTTTAATGACGGCTTACCACTGATACAGGTTGGTTCACTGAATGATCGACATCTGGCACCGAGTCCGTTTAGCTGCTATAGAGCGGGCATGGTCATATCTGATCTTTGAACTCAAGTCTGACCTTTACATTAAATTTGCGTGGTTGAAACATTTGCTGAGCACACATCCAGTATGTGTTAAACATTGGTACCAAATTATTACAAAATCCTTCGGTGGGTTTAATGATATTCTCATAATGCAGGCTGTTGATCAATCTCAATGCCTTGTTGTATTTTTGTAGAGGGTCATGCAATGACGCTTCCTGTAAAGTTTCAGTGAATTTGGCCTGGTAGTTTCAGAGGAGATGTTTTATAAAGCAAAACAGGAAGTTGGCCAGATTGTTGTTGATCAATCGCGACCGCTTGTTGTATTTTTGTAGAAGGTTACCCAAGGAAGCTTCCTGTAAAGTTTCATTGAATTTGGACTGGTAGTTTTAGAGATGTTTTTCTAAAGCAAAACAGGAAGTTGGCCATTTTGTTGTTGTTGTAGTTGATCAATTATGACCCCTTGTTGTATTTTTGTAGAGGGTCACCCAAGGAAGCTTCTTGTAAATTTTCAGTGAATTTGGAGTTGTAGTTTCAGAAGAGATGTTTTAAAGCAGTTGTTGATGGACAGACGGACGGACGGACAGACGACGGACAAAGACCGATCACAAAAAATAGTAATTATGGCTTCTCATTAAAACAAGAGATGTATGTCAAACAGCATGCCCTTCGTTTATACGGTCACTGTGACCTTGACCTTTGATCCTATGACCCTAAAATCAATAGGGGTATTCTACTAGTCAGGCTCAACCTCCAAGTCAAGTTTGAGGGCCATGGGTGCAATCATTGTTGAGTTATTACTCGAACCTCGCATTAATGGTCACTGTGACCTTGACATTTGACCCCTAAAAAGGGGTCATCTTATTGTCAGGCTCAACCTCCATGTTAAGTTTGATGCTCATAGTTCCAGGAATTGTCAAGTTACCACTCGGACAAGCTTTGGTCTACCGTCCAACCGACATGTGCAAAGCAATATACCCCCTCTTCTTCGAAAGGCATAATAATGTAAGAGGTAAAACTGTTGAAGTAATGTTAACTGCTTCTTGAATGAAAAAAATATTCTACAATTAATGTGCCTCAGTTGCTTGGAGCATATTTAGTAAACAAAAACTGCATTGTTTAACCTTTAAAGGTAATGATCATTTGGTCGTGTCAGGTACAAAATATATACAAACACAGAATGAAAAATATTTTTAATACCAGGAGATAATTCAATGAGATTTACATCACCATAGGCACAAACAAGTATTAAAGACATATCATGATTAACAACAACGCATACAAGAAGCACAATTTTGAGAAATATAGACCAAAGATGAAAGGCCTATGGAATGCCACGGAAACATCGGGGCAATCTCGTCAACAGGGATTTTGTAAAATAGATTTTAGAATTGAGAGTTGAAAAATGTATTTCAATACACATCTTCAATTGTTAGTTTGGGCAATGTTTTTTTGATTTTGCATAATTTTCTGATCCAACCATATTTGTCTTTCATAGGCTTGTAGAAAAGATAACCCCAACATGTTTAGCACTTCACTCATGACACTACCAGCAATGATGATAACATATGTTTATGCATTTCAACTTTCTTTGCCAAGCACATTGGGTAATGAAAATGATCATTCAAAACATGGGAGTGTTACAAATGACACAGATTCCAAATATTCCTTGTAGCCAACAGTTTTTCTTTTTCTTATTTAAGGGCCAATAATTTGGCCCCCTTTCCCGATGCCAAAATATGTTATACTAATTGACCACCAAAACAGTGTTTCTTACAAGAACAAACCTATCTTACTTTTGTCATCTATTTGTAGTAGAATTCACATCATTTTTTGGAGAAAAAAAATGAAATAACAAGGGCAAATCCTTTTCAAAAATTAGATCGGATAAGATATTTTTTAAGTATTGTTGGGAAATAAAGGGCCCTAACTCCTAAATGATTAAAGCGATTTCCATGGCTATCGAACTTGATCAAGGTATTATGGTCACAAACATGTGTTAAAAGTTTGGTGAGGATTGGACAAACAGTTTTCAAGAATTAGATCGGAAACAATCTTCGGGACGTATTTTTCAAGTCTTTTTTTGCAAATAAAGGGCCGTAACTCCTAAATGACAAAAGCGATTTCCATGGCTATCGAACTTGATCAAGATATTATGGTAACAATCATGTATGTAAAGTTTGGTGAGGATTGGACACATACTTTTCAAGAATTAGATTGGAAACATATATTTTTGAAGTATTTTTGGCAAAAAAGGGCCGTAACTCCTAAATGACTAAAGCGATTTCCATGATTATCGAACTTGATCAAGATATTATGGTCACAAACATGTGTTTAAAGTTTGGTGAGGATTGGACAAACGGTTTTCAAGAATTAGATCGGAAACAATCTTCGGGACATACGTACGTACAGACAGACAGACGTACGTACGGACAAGGGCAACCCTATATGCCGCCACTTTGTGGGGGCATAATAAAGGCCAAGACCCCTTGCCCAAATTGTGACTAAAAACTGGCCAACTTAACAATCGTACATACAACGATAAATGGCACTATGCATGTTGTTTCTATTCTTACGCTAAAACTTTATTATTTCAGTTCATTGTAACAAATTCTGCACTATATTTTACCCAGTATTAGCCAGTGAAAGCATGCATACAAGTTTACTGCAGTTATATATATATCTGCATTGCATAATAAAAAAGTAACATCAATCATATTACAATAATCGTTGAAGACAAAAGCTATGGGAAATGACATTTTCCCTTTTCTATAATACCGCACCATTTTATAGATATTTTTTAATAATTACATAAATTTACCGGATGAAATAATAAAACAAACACAAACTTATGACACCAAATAATGAAAAATAAAAACTACAGTATTTTAACAATTCCTAACAAAACAGAACAATGAACACATGAAAGAAAATAATGAGTGAGTTTCACTAAGTGTTTTACAAACATCTAGTTGTTCAGAAACAGGACACGATTTTGATAAAAGCGTATTTGATATTATACAAACACCTGCTATAATAAAGGGAATGCATTAAAGCTATTAATCATGTACAACTGGCCCCAACTTCTCCAAAAAAATGAGCTTAATAATGAATGCTTACAGAAGGAAACGTCATTCATTCATTTAACTAAAATATTTGCTTTAACTTGATTTAACAGAACAAGAATAGTTTAACATTGATCGTCTTTCAAATAAGTTCCTTTAAGGGAGTCAAAACTCTTAAAAGGGAGAACCTTAAAACAATTTATACCAACATAAAATTTGAGTGCTGAGCTTGACCCTGTATTTAGGGATTATCTGAGAAATTGAAGCTTGTTTTAAATTCAACAAGAGCCCCAGAAGCGAATAAGAATGCTCATCTGATGATTATTACAGTAAAACAAGGGACATAACTCAACAAGGGTGAATACTTTAGAGTCAGAGTTATTAGCCATGATTTGTTGGGTAAAAATTGAGAATTATATATAGTTGAAACCAGTTGGCTCGAACTCCCAGGGACCAGCAGATACACCAAGCCTCTGAAATTCGAGCCAAGCTGGAATGCATCTTTAGTATAAGGTAATGGGTCTTAAACGTCAGACCGAGTAAAGGAAATCAAGCAAAGGGAGTTCAAGCCAACAGGGTCCGACTGTATATATATATAAATATATATATATGTACCAAACTTCCCAATTATAGTTTACAAATAACATACAAAATTCTGCTAGCAACTTAGATCAACTCAAACCCCAGAAACATTTTTCAATAACTGAACAAAACTGAGTTAAATTTAATGCATAATATAAATCATTTATGATACAAATTAAAGTATTCTATACTAATGAATCACTTTTCAAAGTTTGTCATCAAAATTTACACAATGATACACATGCTTTAGCACTTTGGTCTCATGATTTTGGAGCAAGCAACAATACAACAAAATAAACCTATTCAATAGGTGTAACTCATGATCATACACAAATATACATTGCTAGTTATGGCAAAAATTGATTCATTAAAAATTATGTAACAAATTGAAATAAATGCTAGTAGATCAAAGAAATTGAAGACAAAAAATAAAACCACAACCCAATGAAGTATGTTTTGTCCATACAATTTTTTTTTGAATAATACTCATTTTTATTCCAAATTTTAACAAGAGCGATGTGGAGCAAACCAAAACGCTCGTTATTTGTTTTTCTGTCTAGAAAGAGGCATTTTACTACATATCTTAAACATTTAAAGCCTGATTTACATATGTGCCTATTGTCTCTTGTACATGTACAAAGCTTCATTTAATTATCATGAAAAATTTTGTTAGCGTTATTGGCCAGATGAAGGTTATGCCAACCAACAAGCAAAGGCTATGACAATATTCGACTCTGTTCTTAGAATAACAGACAAGCTTAAAAGACCAATTCATGATCCATAGTCTTTTTCTATATAAAGAAATTAATTATTCTAAACAGAAACAATTGATATGATTTATGACTTAAAATTAAACTTAAACAGCACAAATCTAAGCAGACAATTTGATACCCAAGGCCTGGTGCCATATTACATCAACATCTTAGATTACTGTGAGCTTTAAGATTAAAGTGAAATATGGCTGTTTTGATTCAACTATAAGATTAATTGGTCAATGAAAACTCCCAGATTTTGCTCCTTAGACTAAAATTGATATAAGGTGACTTTTGAATACCAGCCCAGCACTTAAAAGTGTGTTTTATATACAGGCACAATAAATGCATCACTCATCTAATGCAAACTGACAATGTTGCAAAAAATAAACATCTTAAATGAAAAAGATGTCAAAATATAAGATAAAATATACGCTACTGAAGATTTCCAGACTAGCGTAACGTCCCGCAGCGGAATTTTTTTCCCGCTATTTTTTTCCCGATCAGCAAAATGGGTAACACCCATACACTAGAATTGTCCCATGACCACCTCAAAACATTACGGCCCAACACAAGATGTAGTGTCAAAGTTACCAATCTGCCTCGCCTGTCCCACGTTGAAAAATGTGATCCTTACCGTCCAGGTTCATAATGCCATCTTTCAAGAGAAACTTCCACTTTCCCTTATTTCTGCTTATCTGCAATTGCAAGAAACCACATTAAGCTATGTTATTAACTTTCACTTGCAACAATACATTACAAGGGCAAAGTAAGCAAAATTAAAGTAATTTGATTGGTTAATACATATGAAGTTTTTATTGGATCAAATTGAATATTAGACCATCAATCAAAGATTTGCTCATCTGTATACAAACAGACATGAGGACGATTCTGTTGAATAAGCCAGAATTTTATATGAAAAAAGTAATCCTAAATGATCATATCATGACCTTCATACCACAATATTTCCACAAATAAAAACAGCTAGAAATGTGTCCAATGAACACAGATGCCCAATATGCCCTATTTTTCAAAAGAGCAAGGGCCATTTTGTCCATTCTCCATAAATGTTCACCAAAATTATGAGTTCCACAACTTTAACAAACATATTACCTCCCAGAAATAAAAAAAGTTCAAAAATGCCAATTTTTGCTTATTCAAGGGCCATAACTCTAAGATATACTTGGTGCAGCACAAAACAAAACCCGTGGCCCCAATTTCTCATAACTTGTGAAGCCCTTATAAATAGGATTAAGCTAAGCTCACTATTTTTGTTTTTCTATAATTCACATCATATTTACTTTTAATAGGAATAATCGAAATGATATTACTTCCTAAGGTTCCACGATGCTAGATAATATCTTATTGAGAGACCCCCCACCTTTTGTGGGGCCATAGAAATAATAACAAGCATGAGCTTAATCAGCTTCTGGGCTTTGATTACTGTTGAATAATTTCCCACCTTTTCAAACTGACAGACAACCACATTGTCTGTGTCAAACAGTTCACTGGGATCCTCCTCGCTTACATCATCATCTGAGTTAAGTGGCTCCTGAAGATTTTAAAAATGAGAACATTTTCATGGAGCTTTATGAAAAAAAAAAAATTGAATTTTATTTTTGAACAATAAGCTGCTTTGATTTCATTGTCATTAGATTTGAAGAAATCATAATTAGTTTTGGAGTCTTTGAAATTACTTGGAGAATCGTTTTGAAGTATATACTCCCTAGAAATGAGTTAAAGCTTCCAAAGTTGCTACGTTTGAAGAACAAAAATTTCCATAACCACTCAGAAAACTTGGTGACATTTTTAGGCAGTCCAGCAGTAACATGAATTATTACAATATAAACTTGTTAAGCTGGCAAGGTATAGTTGCCAATTGTTTAATTTGTAATGTAATAGTAGAAAAATAATGGAACTAATTGCTGTAATTGAGAGGCGTAAACTTCCAAATCTTCCAAAAGTGATGATATGAAAGTTTACACTTCCAGTTTCATATTCTAAGTAAAAGCCCTGACCTAGCAATTAAAGAAAATAGATACTACCTATTGGCTTGTTTTAAGCATTAAATTGTAAGCAATGCTCATATAAATGATATATACATAATTGTTCTAGGCAATGCTGACAAACCTCTTCTTCCCCATCCTCCTCCCCATCTTCTTTTTCATCATCATCGTCGTTGTTGTCATCATCATCGTCGTCAAAATCATTGTCCTCTGATGAGCTTGTATCATGGTTCCCATCCAATTGTGGAACCTTTGGTACACGTGATCGCTTTGTTCTTTTTCTTGAGTTTAACAATCTACCAGCTGATGCTGGAGAGCATTCAAGCTCCAATTCTATTTCTTCACCTTTATGAAGTACATTGTCACTTAAACTATCAATAATTTCATCACCTTTCAGCTGAGCACACAAGTCAATGTCAATATCATCACATTGTTCCATAGTATGTGGAGAAGATTGTACATTTGATAATTCTGTGCTTGGCTCATCATGAGCACCATCAAACTGTGGAAGAGCTTGACCCTGCAATGAGAGAACATGTTATGATCATTTTTAGGGAAGCAATGGGATAATTCTTCAGAACAACGTTCAAGATAACAACATTTTAAGTCAAGAGTTATGGGACTTGCTACAAATGTTCAAATTTTCACAAGTAATATATATGTATGTATATGAGTTTTATATAATTGTCTGGAACAGATATACAGTCATCAAAATTAGACTTTTGGATCAACAAGCCCGAATTATTATACTATTGCTTGGCATCAAATTTTTGAACAAGCCCTGCTATATAAAATTCAAAATTTGAGCAAGCCCGAAAGACATTTTACCAGTGCAGGGTCTTGCGGGCTTGTGCTAATTTCGACCACTGGATATAAGTTATTGCCAATTAAGGTTTTTGCATGATTAGTTGAACTTGTTCATATTGTCACTTGTAATATGTGTACAGAGTTTCATGTAATTATCTTGAATTATTACTTAGTGATGGCCAAGTTCAATAGGATAATTTAAAACTTCCAAGGGGCAAAACTTGCCAGCAAATAAAGCCAGAGACACTTGTCTTGCTACACATGTAAACATTGTCACTAGCATCATTTACTTACAGCTTCATGTGAAATTTATTTATAACTTCATTATAACATCATGTTGATATCAAGAACATTTATTAAGTTAAGGACAACATTTCCTTTTCCAACTATCAAGGGGAATAACTTACAAATGATTAAAGCTGAGTGTTATTGGACTTGCTGTACATGTGCATATTGTCACCGCTAACATGTGTACAAAGTCACATGGGAAGATCTTGAAAAAGTTATGGCCCAGGTTTAAGTTTTTGCACTTCACTTCAGCATATGTATGCCAACACCAAGGCTATCATAATAGACCAAGGCCTAAATAAAAAAGGTTTGGTTAGGGTTAAATCCTTTTTAACAAGAGATGTTTGTCAAACATTATGCCCCCCCTGAGCGCCATGTTGTCAGGATTATATGGACAATTGAATGAAATATGCATGGACCAAAATGACAGCTGATTTGTTGCTGTTTTAAGATTATGACCATTAAAGTGTGAGGATAAAGTGTGTTATGACCGTCATGACCTTTGACTCTATGAACTCAAAATCCAGAGTCATTAGCTGGTCACCAGAAACCTAAATGTCAAGTTTGAGGGCCATGGGTGCAGGCATTGTCAAGTTATCAAAAGACAAGTTTTTTTTTGTTCAAGGTCACTGTGACCTTGACCTTTGACCCGATGACCCCTTAAATCATAAGGGGTCATCTACAAGTCAGATGCAACTCCAAGTCAAGTTTGAAGGCCATGGGTTCAGGCATTGTTGAGTTATCACTCGGACAACCTTTTACCATTCAAGATCACTGTGACCTTGACCTTTGGCTCTATGAATCCTAAAATCAATAAGGGTGATCTACTGGTCAGGCTTAACATCCATGTCAAGTTTAATGATCATAGGTTCAGGCATTGTCGAGATATCATTGGGGGAAGATTTGTTAACTTTTTTGCATTAAAGGTTACTGTGACATTGACCTTGCCCTGATGACCCCCAAAGTCGATAGGGGTCATCTACTTGGCAGGTCCAACCTTCATGTCAAGTTTGATGTCCATAGGTCCAAGAACTGTTGAGTTTGCTTTCAAGGTCACTGTGACCTTGACCTTTGACCCTTAAAATCAATAGGGGTCATCTACTGGTCAGGCCCAACCTCCAAGTCAAGTTTGAGGGCCATGGGTGCAGGCATTGTTGAGTCATCACTTGGACAACCTTTTATCATTCAAGGTCACTGTGACCTTGACCTTTGGCCCAATGACCCCTAAAATTAATAGGGACAATCTTCTGGCCAGGCTCAACCTCCAAATCAAGTTTGAGGGCCATGGGTGCAGCCAGTGTCAAGTTATCACTCGGACAACCTTTTACCATTCCAGGTCACTGTGACAATGACCTTTGGCCCAATGACCCCTTAAATCAATAGGGACCATCTTCTGGCCAGGCCCAACCTCCAAGTCAAGTTTGAGGGCCATGGGTGCAGGCATTGTCGAGTTATCACTCGGACAACCTTTTACCATTCAAGGTCACTGTGACCTTGACCTTTGGCCAGATGACCCCCCAAAACAATAGGGGTCATCTCCTGGTCAGGCCAATTCTCCAAGTCAAGTTTGAGGGCCATGGGTGCAGGCATTGTTGAGTTATCACTAAAACAACCTTTTACCATTCAAGGTCACTGTGACCTTGACCTTTGACCCATTGAGTCCAAAAAACAATAGGGGTCAGCTACTGGTCAGGCCCAACCTCCAAATCAAGTTTGAGGGCCATGGGTGCAGCCATTGTCAAGTTATCACTCGGATAACCTTTTACCATTCCAGGTCACTGTGACCTTGACCTTTGGCCTAATGACCCCTTAAATCAATAGGGACCATCTTCTGGCCAGGCCCAACCTCCAAGTCAAGTTTGAGGGCCATGGGTGCAGGCATTGTCGAGTTATCACTCGGACAACCTTTTACCATTCCAGGTCACTGTAACCTTGACCTTTGGCCAGATGACCCCCAAAAACCATAGGGGTCATCTCCTGGTCAGGCCAATTCTCCAAGTCAAGTTTGAGGGCCATGGGTGCAGGCATTGTTGAGTTATCAATCGGAGAACCTTTTACCATTCAAGGTCACTGTGACCTTGACCTTTGGGCTGATGACCCCCAAAAACAATAGGGGTCATCTACTGGTCAGGCCCAACCTCCATGTCAAGTTTGAGGGCCATGGGTGCTGGCATTGTTGAGTTATCACTCGGACAAGCTTTAAAATTATTTTACCATTAAAGGTCACTGTGACCTTGACCTTTGACCCGATGACCCCCCAAAATCAATAGGGGTCATCTACTGGTCAGGCCCAACCTTCATGTGAAGTTTGATGACCATACGTCCAGGAATTGTTGAGTTATCACTCGGACAAGCTTTGGTCTACCGACGGACCGACCGACCGACATACCGACATGCCTGTGCAAAGCAATATACCCCTCTTCTTCAAAGGGGGGCATAAAAATAGGTAGGTTAGGTAGGCTTTTTTTTATTGGGCTTGATATAAGAATGTTGTTTTCATCATTGGAGAATGGTGTTAAAGTTATCTTCTGTATAAAGCATTCAATGTTTTAAACTACATATGGGAAAGGAAAAAAAACATTATTTTTTTATTATATTTTGTTTTGTTTCTAAAATATATTTTTTTCAAACCGACTATAAAAATGGTAGGGTAGTAGCCTATTTTGTAGGTAGAGTTTGGTACCCAAACCAAATGTTCCTTTCTTTTAGGCCCAACAGACAAGATAAATCGACTCATATATCTTGTGGTTAATCACTTGATTATAACAAGATTATTTCTGTTTCAAAGGTATACACCATACATTTTTACCAATAACCTACCTGTAATTTGACCCAGGTATAGGACATTTTTACCAATAACCTACCTGTAATTTGACCCAGGTATAGGACATTTTTATCAATAACCTACCTGTAATTTGACCCAGGTATAGGACATTTTTACCAATAACCTACCTGTATTGGGGACAGGTTCTAGACACTTAAAAAATAATAACCTAAATGTATTTATGACAAGATTAGGACAATCAAACTAATAACCTTCATGTACATGGGGAAGGTTCAGGACAGTTACCTGTATTTATGACAGGTTCAGGACAGTTACCTGTATTTATGACAGGTTCAGGATAGTCACTGTGTTTATGACAGGTTCAGGATAGTTACCTGCTTTTATGACAGGTTCAGGATAGTCACTGTGTTTATGACAGGTTCAGGATAGTTACCTGTATTTATGACAGGTTCAGGATAGTCACTGTGTTTATGACAGGTTCAGGATAGTTACCTGCTTTTATGACAGGTTCAGGATAGTCACTGTGTTTATGACAGGTTCAGGATAGTTACCTGCTTTTATGACAGGTTCAGGATAGTCACTGTATTTATGACAAGTTCAGGACAGTTACCTGCTTTTATGACAGGTTCAGGATAGTCATTGTATTTATGACAGGTTCAGGATAGTCACTGTATTTATGACAGGTTCGGGATAGTCACTGTATTTATGACAGGTTCAGGATAGTCACTGTATTTATGACAGGTTCAGGATAGTTACCTGTATTTATGACAGGTTCAGGATAGTCACTGTATTTATGACAGGTTCAGGATAGTCACTGTGTTTATGACAGGTTCAGGATAGTTACCTGCTTTTATGACAGGTTCAGGATAGTCACTGTATTTATGACAGGTTCAGGATAGTCACTGTGTTTATGACAGGTTCAGGATAGTTACCTGTATTTATGACAGGTTCAGGATAGTCACTGTATTTATGACAGGTTCAGGATAGTCACTGTATTTATGACAGGTTCAGGATAGTTACCTGTATTTATGACAGGTTCAGGATAGTTACCTGTATTTATGACAGGTTCAGGATAGTTACCTGTATTTATGACAGGTTCAGGATAGTCACTGTGTTTATGACAGGTTCAGGATAGTCACTGTATTTATGACAGGTTCAGGATAGTTACCTGTATTTATGACAGGTTCAGGATAGTCACTGTATTTATGACAGGTTCAGGATAGTCACTGTATTTATGACAGGTTCAGGATAGTCACTGTATTTATGACAGGTTCAGGATAGTCACTGTATTTATGACAGGTTCAGGATAGTTACCTGTATTTATGACAGGTTCAGGATAGTCACTGTATTTATGACAGGTTCAGGATAGTCACTGTATTTATGACAAGTTCAGGACAGTTACCTGCTTTTATGACAGGTTCAGGATAGTCACTGTATTTATGACAGGTTCAGGATAGTCACTGTATTTATGACAGGTTCAGGATAGTCACTGTATTTATGACACGTTCAGGATAGTCACTGTGTTTATGACAGGTTCAGGATAGTTACCTGCTTTTATGACAGGTTCAGGACAATTAAACTAATAACCTTTATGTACTTGGTGCAGGTTCAGGACAGTTACCTGTATTTGCGAAAAGCTCGAGACAGTTAAACCAATAACATGCATGTATTTGGGGCAGGTTCAGGACAGTTACCTGTATTTGCGAGAGGCTTGAGACAGTTAAACCAATAACATGCCTGTATTTGGGGCAGGTTCAGGACAGTTACCTGTATTTGCGAAAAGCTCGAGACAGTTAAACCAATAACATGCATGTATTTGGGGCAGGTTCAGGACAGTTACCTGTATTTGCGAGAGGCTTGAGACAGTTAAACCAACAACATGCCTGTATTTGGGGCAGGTTCAGGACAGTTACCTGTATTTGCGAAAAGCTCGAGACAGTTAAACCAATAACATGCATGTATTTGGGGCAGGTTCAGGACAGTTACCTGTATTTGCGAGAGGCTTGAGACAGTTAAACCAATAACATGCATGTATTTGGGGCAGGTTCAGGACAGTTACCTGTATTTGCGAGAGGCTCGAGACAGTCAAACCAATAACATGCATGTATTTGGGGCAGGTTCAGGACAGTTACCTGTATTTGCAAGAGGCTCGAGACAGTTAAACCAATAATATGCATGTATTTGGGCAGGTTGAGTACAATAAAACTGATAACCAGTTACCGACTTATGATTTAGTCAGGTTTAGGACATTTTTACAAATAATCTACCGGTATCTGGGGCAAATTTAACTATTCAGGATATCTTTAAAATAACCTACCTGTATTTGAGTAACCTGACCGGGCTGTCCCTGTATGATGGTCTGTTGAGGCAAATTTACCATCTGGCCTTGAGAGACCCCAGTGGGAAGGGTCAAGATGTACTGGCCATTTGCTGAAATAATGAAAATACTTCGCTAATTTTATACAAATGAATAAAAAAATAAACACATCCCTGATATTTTTTTCATAAAATGATGCCCTCTAAATTTTAAATTACACTCATCCATTAGTACATGTGTCAAGATTTGAGTAGTAGATGTTCAATGTAAAAATAAAAAGTAACTACATGTACATGTTTTGATCCTTATGAATCTAAAAAAATTGTCAGCATGTAAATTTCTATAAAAACCGTCACCTGTATCTCTAATGCTTAATCTGTATAGAAGTTAAATAACATTGATGCCTTTTTGCTGTATGCTATAACTAGTACATGTATCCAGTGGTCGAAATTAGCACAAGCCCGTAAGTCCTGTACTGGTAAAATGCTTTCTGGGCTTGTCCAATTTCTGAATTTTATATAGCAGGGCTTGTTCAAGAATGTAATGCCAAGCAGTAGTACATGTTTTCGGGCTTGTTCATCCAAACTAATAATTTCGATGTCTCTGTCACAATTCCTGTTTGTACCGGAGACATACCAGTTTGCTGCATCTGGTAGTGTGTTCCTTGGATGTTGACTAGAGTTTGCACCTGGTGACTAGGAAACATGCCTCCCTGGGCATTGAATGCCACACTGGCTGCATTGCTCTGAAATAAAGTCACATTTTAAACTGATTGTTACATGTTTAATTCAATGTCACATACCACAGGTACCCAATTTCACTCCACACTTAATCATGAACTGTTGGACAAATTGACTGGCAAAATATTCTCCCAACAAGCTAATTACTTTGATTTGGCTTCATTGATTATATCAGCATATCAATATCAAGTAAGCTTAGTTGGTAGTGATCCTCAATGTGGAGAGCAAAGAATAAAGTTGTGTTGTACGTTCTACTCTCACCAAACCACAAACTTTTGTCAATTTCATTTACTTCATGAACAAAAATCATGAAAACGTAACTTTTTCAATTAATTATCCCACTGAATATGTGTTGTGTCAACAGAATGTGTAACTTGGGTGCTGACAATGGTCTTTATAGGCAATCATAGGCCTGATTGATTGTGAGTTATGAATTATAAATATTTTTTTTTTAATTTGATACTTTTTAAAATTCACTGAACTTGATTTGGTAAACATATGTAACCTCAGTCAAAAATACAATCATCGTTTCTGTGATTGGCCAATCATATTCCAGAAAACTAGAAATGTGTCCATAGGACACGGATGCCCCCACTTCGATTTTTTGTCACAGAAAATAAGCCATAATGATTATTCAGGATAATCTGAGGGCCCTAACTCCTAAATGATTAAAGCGATTTCCATGGCTATCGAACTTGATCAAGATATTATGGTCACAAACATGTGTTAAAAGTTTGGTGAGGATTGGACAAACGGTTTTCAAGAATTAGATCGGAAACAATCTTCGGGACGTATTTTTCAAGTCTTTTTTTGCAAATAAAGGGCCGTAACTCCTAAATGACAAAAGCGATTTCCATGGCTATCGAACTTGATCAAGATATTATGGTCACAATCATGTATGTAAAGTTTGGTGAGGATTGGACACATACTTTTCAAGAATTAGATTGGAAACATATATTTTTGAAGTATTTTTGGCAAAAAAGGGCCGTAACTCCTAAATGACTAAAGCGATTTCCATGACTATCGAACTTGATCAAGATATTATGGTCACAAACATGTGTTTAAAGTTTGGTGAGGATTGGACAAACGGTTTTCAAGAATTAGATCGGAAACAATCTTCGGGAATTTTTGGCAAAAAAGGGCCGTAACTCCTAAATGACTAAAGCGATTTCCATGACTATCGAACTTGATCAAGATATTATGGTCACAAACATGTGTTTAAAGTTTGGTGAGGATTGGACAAACGGTTTTCAAGAATTAGATCGGAAACAATCTTCGGGACGTACGTACGTACGTACGTACGTACGGACAAGGGCAACCCTATATGCCGCCACTTTGTGGGGGCATAAAAAAACAGAAATAAATGGAGACCTTGGTGAATGACTATTAAGGCTTTCCATTGACTGCCAAGTAAATAGAATTCTATACAATGTAACACAGATGCAGGAGGAAAAACATGTTTCTATGCAAGCTTTCCTGCAAAAATGACATGTATCGAAAAAAACAAAACGAAAAAGGATGTAAATATTCTCAATTGCTGACAAATTATTTAAATCTGCCATGATCTGAGAAAATAGTTGAGGGCATCCTATCGCAGTAGTAAAAGATAATTGTTCATTGTTAATACTCCGACAATTAAAATCTAAACAATGGCCAGATTTACCCAGAAACAGTAAAGCTTTAAAATTATCGTATTTCAAGCTAACTACGTGTGGAAGTAGACAGTCGGTTCAATTTGAATAAGTATGTTTTGTAGGTATAGACATCATGTTAACAAAATTAATTTTTGAACAAATTATTTGTTAAGAATCATGCATTTTGGCAAGTAAAAATTTAATATACTCATTGATAATGTGAGATACAATAGCCATCTTATCTGTTACTCTGAAACACTATGAAACAGTCACACAACATCACAGGAAAAAAACATGACACAAACAAAAACAAATAAACTATTTATAAGTGAAATGGAAAGTAGCTTACAATTTGCTGTCCATCAGTGAGCTGTACAGGAACTGGTATTTGCTGCTGAATGGTGGTCGGATTAACTATAAACATAAAAGCATAATTGTTAAGTAATATATAGGAGAAATTAACCCCATAACAAGGAATTTTAAAAAACAAATGTTTGGTAAGAGCATTCACTATCCGGTTTGTTTGCCTGATATTTAAAAAATACCACAAGAGTCAAAACAAACAAATTCAGGGTAATCATTTACCATTATTCTGAGTTTCCTGCAAAGCATCCTTGGCATAATCATATAGGTTTTGATACCCTGGGCAAATTAAGGAAACTTCGTAAATCTTGAATAGTCATAAGCATTTTCCAACCAATGAAACAGCCGATAACAAAAAGGAAATAAATCTCCTTTCTGAAGTTATCGGCATATTTAAAATTATCCTGCCTAAAACAATATGTAAGCCGTGATCTCATTGAATTATTTCGAATCGGCATTACTTCTGTAACTTCTCTGCAAATTTCCGCACCACATGAGGAGTGTCTCATGCGACATCAAGCCGCTGGATTTCACCTTATAAATTATTCAGGAGTACGAGATTTTTACAGCTGATTTGCCCAGGGTATCATATAGGTTATGATACGCTGGGGTGCCGAGGATGTCTGCAAAGTTACAATGTACCATGGGTTATCACCCAGTCATTTAGAGCCTTATCTAAAGACTGCTATTAGCTACAAATGCACTATCATGAGCAGGTTAGTCTACTGCAGTTAAACAGTTGGCCTACACCTACATTTACCTCTGATCTGTGCCTGCTGTGGGGCCATAAGCTGATATGGAATGTTTCCGCCTGGCTGTGTGGCCACTTGGGGCTCCGGGTCGGCCGGTTCCAACGCCCGAGAGGCAGCTAGCTTGCTTTCCCATAACTGCCACACACATTTCATGAAAGATTACATTAATATTTAAAATGATTTTTTTCATGAAAAGAGAACAAATATGTAATTGTCTATAAATACATTCTATTGTTTTCTTTGTTATAATTATCATGCTCGTACAATGGGCATGTAAGGCTTTGAATTTTGTTTGTGGTTTTTTTCCAAAGAGATTTTCAAAACAGGCTTTTTAAGTATTATAAGCCACTACTTCAGTGATAAATGCACATACTTGTTTTTTAAATGAATATCAGAGTGATTTATCTGATTTTATTGTGCTTAAATAGTAATAAGGCTTACATGTTTGAGCTCGTGTAAAACTTGTTCATCAACTCCTTCATCAAGAAATGCCTCCCGGACATTTGATATCACATCTTCAACCACAGACATATAAACCTTCCTCTGAAACAGACGGGGACATTGATATCACATCTTCAACCACAGACATATAAACCTTCCTCTGAAACAGAGAGAGACATTGATATCACATCTTCAACCACAGACATATAAACCTTCCTCTGAAACAGAGAGAGACATTGATATCACATCTTCAACCACAGACATATAAACCTTCCTCTGAAACAGACGGGGACATTGATATCACATCTTCAGCCACAGACATATAAACCTTCCTCTGAAACAGAGAGAGACATTGATATCACATCTTCAACCACAGACATATAAACCTTCCTCTGAAACAGAGAGAGACATTGATATCACATCTTCAACCACAGACATATAAACCTTCCTCTGAAACAGAGAGAGACATTGATATCACATCTTCAACCACAGACATATAAACATAAAAACCTTCCCCTAAAACAGAGGGGGACATTGATATCACATCTTAAGCCACAGACATATAAACCTTCCTCTCAATCAGAGAGGGACATTAATATCACATCTTCAACCACTCACATAATATAAACCTTCCTCTGAAACAGAAAGGGACATTTGATATCACATCTTCAACCACAGACATATATATAAACCTTCCTCTGAAATAAACATTTAAACAGAAAATCATCATTTTTTGTATAGCCTAGAACAAGCTTATCCAATGGGTAATCAATTTAACAAAATGTGATCATATTTCTTCAAGATCTTATTGAAAACATTTAACCAAATAAACATCACCATAACTGATTAGGAGTATTTCAAACTCTGATGTTGCTCATTCAAGTGTACTGGCTATTAAAAGGAGAACCAGTACATTGAATTACATTTACAAGCCTGTATTTGTTTTTTCATTCAATGATGAACATGTAAATAATTTGTAATTACAATTAAATCAATGGTTCTTTTCACTTTTTAAGCAACTTTGATAGAGGATAAATAGCGTTGTTTTGGAAAGAGGGGAATACTTATAATACTAACATGATTCATATGATGTTGAACTTGTGTTAAAACATTTTATTCAACAAACCTATGGACATTTTCATGAATGGCACTATATCGCTACAATTGCTAAATGTTTTGAGATCAATGCTCCTTCCAAAAAAATAAAAATAACCTAGGCAATGGGGCTGAATTTTGGCACAAAAAAGGGCCACCCCCCCCCCCCCCACTGTAAATGTACTTAATTTTAGATCTATTTCAACAATATATCATTTCAATGCTTCTTGTCATTAGCTTCATACATGTGTATCATGATGATGACCCCATAAGTCTTTAAACTTAAGAAATGAGCATTGAATGCATCTAAATAAACATTCCAATTTTCTCTTGTTCATCATTGAAACAAATATGTTGCAATTAATTTATTTCTATATTGCTGATTACTAGAGAAAATGTTAGTTTTTCTGTTTTGAATCTTAATTTAAGGAATGAATTGCGGGGTTGATGTCATTATCGGGGTATGAACGCAATTGGGTTGGTCAATGTGTGTGGTGTCCGAAGGACTCCACGCGTACTTTGACCAACCCAATTGCGTTCATATCCCCGATAATGACATCAACCCCGCAATTCATTCCTTATATTTACACCAATAGTTCATTATTTCATTCAAGAATTGTTAAAAAAATACTTCATTTCATTTAAGAAAACCTTTCAGTAATCCGTTCTTACCCATTCTGTAAATAGAACGACCCGACTATAACCGGAAACATTTTTTTTCAAATGACATCACAATAACGCGGGAAAAGATCAACCACTTGAAATCACTTTAAAACGTAAAATTGAAACACTTCTGGTACCAATATATTTAAAATATAATAAACTAACACTTTTAAAAATGTTGATCTATATTTTATGGGACCTGCAGACACAATACAGCCAATAACAAGATCAATAGCTTTCATGTATATTGTTATGCAATGAATTACGATCCGAACATATCCGAAGATGTTGCGTTCATCGATTGATGAACGCAATTGCTGAAAGGCAGTTCATTTAAGGAATGGAAGTTGGTGTGTAAATATTTGAACACAATGTAGCATTTCTTGAGGGTGCACCCCCAAACCCCCTACCAACAGTTTAAACCAATAAAGTTTTGATTCCAGGGTTCCCCCTGGATTCTAAAAAGTTGTCGCCACTTTTTCGCGGGGGGGTTAAGGGGGCCGCGATAGGCCCCCTTACGGGTCCAGGGCAGCGCCCTTGTGGGGGCCAAGGGGGCAAAGCCCCCTGAAGCTCATGGGGTTTAAGCATTTTAAGAGCCTTAAATTGCATTTAATTAGCACATTGTCGTGCAAATCATAACATTTTGTTGTACATGAAGCACAAGATATTAATAGCAAATTGTTATTCTGTTGACAAAATTCATTGTATATGGACTAGTATATAAATAAAAAAATATTGCAAAAAATGTGACATAAAAATCAATATGTTGATTTCAGTCTAATGCCTGCATACAATAAAAGAATACAATTGTGAAATTATGAGATAAATTTAGAATAAATGGAAACTCAAAGAAATATACATTGTCAAACTAGGGCCATAACTTTCCTAATAGAAATTTGTCTACCTACTCTTTACTCCAGCCAACATATTAGAAGCCTTATCAAATGGGGTTTAATCCTATTTATTTGATTTCTGTTAATCTTTTTGACACTTTTTGAACTCTTAGAATGCTGCATTTATAGCAATTACATAGCAATTACAAATTGCGACAAAACCGAAAGCAAGTCTATTTTAGCGCGTAAACGTCATTACGAAATTTGCATATCAAGTGACTTTCCGACAACAAAATTCTACGATTTGCATATTTAAAACTAACACGATAATTACGCAACAACAAGGCTGTTGAGCTAAATATTAAAATTGTTTGCTAATAAGAGACATAACAGTTAAAGGATGTCATTGTTTATCCGTGAAAGCAATAAAATTCTGCAATAATTAGCGAGGTGTTGACTGGGCCGTGACTGCTTGCTTTAATTATCGGATTAATTTTTGTTGTCGCACCAGCAGATGCGCTTGATTTATGACAGTGACAGAATCGATTATCATGCAGGCCGCATGGTCACCACTTACGTCATTTTAAGAAAATATTTTAGAAAAAAATCGTTGTCGCCTTAAATTCGCCAAATTTGAAAAGTTGTCGCCACTTTTGCGATTTTGTCGCAAATGGCGACAATGGCGATCGCCAGCGGGAACCCTGGATTCTAAGGGAGGTGTGCAAGTCCATAGGGTACACCCCTCTAACATCAAATCCTCGAACCGCCCTTCTTCCCCTCTCCAAAAAGACGTGTTTTTTCCCCTTTTTCTGAGGAAAAAAATCACAATTTTCCAAAAAAAAAGCAGAAGCCTCGCAAATGGCGATGTAAACAAATGTTTAAATTTAACAACATATTTATTTATTGCAACACTCAGGTCGCACTTGATTAGACAGTTTTCATGCTTCCCCAATGTTACGGATAGGTTAAGATATTACCATATGTGTAATCTTGTAATGAAAACTTCTTAATTGAATACATCAGCACTTGATTATTAGTTCAGACAAGCAAACATATTTTTCTTTCTCAGCCCCAAAAGTAGCTCCCCTGACAAGTAGTTCCAAACATATATATAAGTCTCTCCGAAGATTAACTAGAGTCTGCAGATGTTACTAAAAGGGCTAGACCAGCTGATGATTGGGATGCTCTGGTTAAATAATTGAGATGTTTAAAGCAGACATGGAACTTTGACAATTCCCTATTTTATGTTGAATATATGGATTATTAAGTGTGTGGAGATGTTGAATGTAGTACCGTACTTTTTGTTATACTGATGTACTTGTACCATAATAAAGTGTATTATGTGTATTTCCCCTTTTCAGGAAATATCACGCATTTTTACCATCCACATCTGAAATAATCACACGTTTTTCCCTCCAAAAGAGCTTAGCACAGCTTTTCCTTAATACAAAAAACATGAATTGATATTTAAAGGCAATTTTTGACCGTAAATTGTTGATTGGCCTAGTCACAGTCTACTCTAGGCTAAATCTGAAAACTTTTGGAGATTTTTTTACAATTATCTCAGAAAGTTTTAGTTGTAATTAGCTAAAATTTCATATGAAGGTTAATGTGTCAACATCTGTCAAAGTACAAGTTTAAAATCTTATTAATTTTATGTCCAAATCATTCATTTTATTAACAGTAATTCAAACTTCAATTCATCCTTAAAGGCAACAAATACTAAACACTTTTTACAAGTACTGTTTTTATCAAAGGTAATACCATTCTATGAAAATTTTGGTAAATTTTGACAAGGATTAAATACAAATTGAAAACAATTACCTTCAAAAAATTAATTAGTAATATCCTGCCAAAAGTCAGCCTCACAAAAATACATACATGGAATTATAAACACTCAAGTATGCTATCTTAATGCTGCACACTCACAGATTGAACGTTTTACACTCAAGTATGCTATCTTAACGCTGCACTCTCACAGATTGAACGTTTTACACTCTAGTATGCTATCTTAACGCTGCACTCTCACAGATTGAATGTTTTACACTCAAGTATGCTATCTTAACGCTGCACTCTCACGTTTGAACGTTTTTTGGGGGGTTGGGAGGGGGGGGTTATGTCTTGGAATCAGGATGGGGCACCTTCTTTTTTTCAATATCTCGTTAGATCTTGTTAATGCACCAGTCAATTGTCCGGGGAATAGCGGGGACTTTGACTTTCGGTCCAGCCAACCCCGGGTAAAATCTTCGCCCTGCGGAAACGAACTGATGGTCAAATCCCCACCAAATGCACCCGCACCCCAGGAATCTAGGTAAGGCAAATTCCCCACTATATTTTGCGCGAAGACAAAACCACCGCATTCACCAGACACTGCAGGGACACTTGAAAGGTAAAAACACAGGGGTATGGTTACAATTGACTGGTTCATAACCATCGGGAAGGGCTTTGCTAAAGCGGTGACAACTCCTGTTAAAAGAATGGATATATCTCGGCACAATGGCGTTTTCAGCGGGAAAACAAATTCACATGGTACTGCGGGCCACCTGGAAGGTTAAATCACAGGCCACTTTCCACGCTATCCCTGGTATACCCCTGGACCTGAGGGGGGCTGTACTGACTTGTGTATTAGTGTAATGTGCAAAATGCTGATCTTTCACATTTCTTAGGATAAAGAGGTCTCTTTATGCAAAAATTAAATATGGTGCAAGGAACGATGACAGGCAAAAATGATAAATAAGCATGTCAGACTGAAAGATCTACAATAATATCGAATTATAAAGTCCTCCATTATTTTGTTAATTAAAAATCTTTAATTAACTTATCCAGTCACAACATCAATTAAGTTGTAAATTGTTTTGCAGTTTTGTTTCAGTACTACTGCAGAGTAGAACACTACCACTTCACATTTTCATAAGTCTTCATAGCTTGAATCGGACAACAAATACATGACAATCAGGCATCACAAAAAAATGATTTCATTTTTAAAAAGATAATGGCAATACGCCATTGTCATGATGTTTACATGTTAAAATCGATTATCCAGATGTGTCAACTGTTAACTTGTTTTATTTAGTCGTTTGAAAAAGAAAAAGGACAAAAACTTACTGTAGAATTAGTGTTTGACATGGTTTTCCTAATTCAAGAAAACCACTGACGTGTGCCTGCCAAATCGCACGTTGTGGACTTCGAAGAAGCCAACTCGAACTGAAGTCACAATGGTTTATATAGCCGATATAAACAGGATTAGTTACGAGAGGGATGCTTGTAATGTCCAATTTCCTCAATTAAGTCGAGGCATTGCTAAACAGGTGCTTGAATTGTGTGCGAGTCTTCTCGCACGTGATCGATCATGTGACTCATTGTGAGGGTTTTGGGAACAGTCAACAGTGATACTGAATGAAAACTTCAACGCAGTTATCTCCCCTGTCGTTATTCTCGAAGGAAGTCGCTCTAGTGAGATCCCTGTTAATTTTAGGAACGACCGAAGACACTAAGAGGTATACTACCATAATTACTACGTGTGTAAATTCACTTTTCTGTAATAACGAAAATCTACATTAACTTAAATGTTAATATCATTAAAGTGTCATATAACTAAAACTGTTAATTCATGTTTAACGTACGTTTACTATTGATGCTGTACGTCAAATAGGCTAAACCACCTCAACACTGGTTTTATAACAATTACCTAGCTATAACGTTTATGGGAATAAAAAGAAATATGCATAAGCATCAGCAGATTAAAAGTACCGTTACCCTCCCCCCCCCCAACACACACACACACACACACACACACACACGCACACGCACACGCACACGCATTCGCACACGAACACACACACACACACACACACACACACACACACACACACACACACACACACACCACTCGATCCTGCCCCTCGCATCAGAAAAACATTTCGCCAAAATAAGTGGTTTTTTTTAAATAATACAAGTTGGTTCAAAATATTTTGTTGATGCAGGGATGGGGTGTTGAATTTAATAAAAAATAGTTCATAAATAACATTGAAGACTGTAATTCAGACGTAAAAATGTAGTCATTTCAAAGTTTTAGGATTTACAACATTTCATTTCCATGCAGAAATCTTTAGCTCAGGTACCTAAATTATATGATAATTTAGATTCCCTTTTCGTGACAATGATAGTTTAATTAAATCTAATTGTTAATTGAGGTAGCCTTTTCAGATTTTAACTAAGTTTGTATATATTTAAAATAATGTAATAATATTTAAAATAAAACTAAAGGGACATTTGATTTCTTAAGCATTCAATTATATAAAAGCTGAAGATAGCTAGGGTACATGCTGCATGGTCTCTAAAAATGGCAGGATGAAGCACCCTAATAAACCTCTCTAGCGAAAACCCAATATTTATGATTACCTAGGCTTTACATCATGTAAATATCAGTACTTTCAATGTATGTATAAGAGTATTGACCCACTGTAGTAATCGTTCAGTCAGTAAAACACGTTTCATTCCATTTAACTAAATAAAACATTCAGAAATAAATCAGCTATTTATGTAGAAACGTATAAACACGAAGAAACATACATGAACGTCCAATCAAGAATGCATTTTGCGTGTGTTTGATTTTTGCTCTCACACAAAGAATGACACAGCCTTCGATAACCAATTGTTGTATTATACACGCAGTTACATATATATGTGTTACACACAATGGACATTAAGTTAAATTGTTAGATGCGCGATATTTTCTTCAAAAGAATCACGAATAAACGGCAGCTGAATGAAAACAATAGTTATTATAAATGAAAAACGAATAAAACTGCAGCAAAATTGATAATATTTGGTTCCGTTTGTCACCGGCATTACTCTCTTCTTTGCAAGATAAGTGGCCACTCATTCTCCTGCCAAAATGTGACCAGGAACCTCCGTCCGTCTGGATGAGCGTCAACATCTCCGAACGATTTTCCCCTGTCCAGGAAAATCTTTTGTCCAGCTGATCCGTCGGGCGATACGCTAAAGATATTGTGAGATGAATCGCAGCAAACGACAATCTGACCGGAAGAATTCAAGGTGGATCCACGAGGAAATTTCATCGAAGGGTCAGAAAATCTCAAAACTGCTGCAAGTTTGACGCCGTCCCATTTGCATGCCACGAACTCGTCCCCATCTCCGAAGTATAGCTTCCCTATTCCGTCTGTCATCAAAAGACCGCCTCGGTCTATCTTCTGTCGTCTGAACATAGCCAGGTTATCGCCGTCCTTGGACAAAACAACGATATTCTCTGGTGTTGAAGCTGCGAAAACTTCAGGAGTCAGTGCAACTACTGTTCTTGTCCTGTCCCTCACCACAATGGAGAAGGACCTCTGGAGACGGAGAGGCTGCAGCATCAACGTGCATACAACAGCGATCGAGTGGTCGGTCATCGTAAATGTTATGACGAACTCATTTTCTCTCGAACTTTTGTTGATATCGGATGGCTGAGGATTATTGCTCTTGCGTATGTGTTTGCCCTGCTTTCCAGATTCCTTTTCATCTTTTTCTCGATAAAAACCATATGCCGCATTCTGAGTTTTAAAGTCCCGGTCGTTCGATTGAGACCCTTTTCTTTCCGCAGATTGTTGGTATTCAAAAGACAAAATGCCACGAAGATCTACCTCATTATACGACTCTTTGTCAATGTTGGTTATGAGAAGTTTAGAATTCTTTCTGTCAACGAAAGCTGCCCGACCGTCTTGGAGGAAAATACCAGAAACAATAAGGCGTGGAGAATCTCGCCTCTCTAGGTATCTAAGGGTCTTGCAGAGTTCTGAAATAAACTCTTGACAATGAATCGATAATCAAGCTGCAACTGAAATTATATTCGTTTACAGAATGGTCAAGAGAAATAGGAAAACACTGGGGAGGGTTAAGCTAGTTTATGGGAACCCAACCTAAAATTTGTCTCATCATCCAACAGAAGTGTTGGGGTTACACATTGAAACGGTCGGCGAAGTGGGAATTCCCTAGGGTTTACACATTTAAAGTTTAAACCAGCCCAACTTCAAGCTTATCCAAACATTTATCAATTAACAGAAAATTTATTTGAGCCTAACCGGAACAAACATGTCACAATTTTCTTTCGCATTGCGATATCAAATGACAATTTGAATTACACATATATTCAAAAATAAAATGCCAAAACAAAAACAGTTCTGGAATGTGATACTTGCTACATATGGAATGTTTAAGTTTTCAAAAAGCCAATATATGGATGTCGTTAATTGCCGTTTTGGACTCGGTGTTCTAACAAAAACAACAACACCAACAATCAACAACGCCAACAATTGACAAAATCCTAAGGCGATATATTTTAGATATTTCGTTTCTCGAACCCTTAAATCCTTTTGTTATCTTTTTTTTATAAAAAAAACCCACAAAAACCAAAAGGATTTTAACTTGATAAAAGAACAGTTATCCCTTGGACGGTGTTGTGAGCTAAAACGCTGTAAACCAGTCGGATAAGATATTTTTTAGATGGGCCTCAAATACGGCAACACGAGTTTAAGATTTGTTTAACTATACTGTACGTACAATACATTAAATCGATTGACAAAATGATATTACATACTGATTATTATCACATTGAAAATTCACAAGCTCAGATTGAAAATCGTTGATTTATTTTTTATTTATTTTCTTACTCCTCTCCTTCCATATTTCAATAAAACAAAGCATAAAAATTACAAGAACTGTTGCCTTACTTAAGAGTTTTTGTTGCCCTCAGTTACCAAATGTAGTAAAAATAAAATGTCATTGAAGTGTTTATTTCACAAAACGTTGAAAAAAAGAAATACCTAAAGACATGGTAATCCCTATACTGTCAATAGCATTTTAACTCTTGGAAGAACAAATGCAGTTTCCGTTTGAGATCATTTCAGAAAGGAAAAGGAAGTTACGTCATCATTGGTACAATATGTGTAAGTCACATACAACTAATATTTATATAAAAAAAAAACTACACAATTTAGCCCAGTAGCTGAAAGTTTAAACATAAATCCCGGTTAAAATTGATATATGATTAGTAAAGATGCAGCAATAAAACAGGTAACTGAGAGCCGTACTATATTTAACTTCCAGTCACGCACTTTCATATTTTCAGGAAATAGGTCGTATTTGCGTATGCGCACATTACATTGTGTTTCTAGAATGAAAATCATAAATAATTTTTAGTAACATTAAAATTCCTGTCACATGATCACATGTTTTCAGAAAATAGATATTTGCGTATTCATGCGCATATAACATTTTCTTTTTATAGATCGTAAATCTTTTTACAGATCGTAAACTGATTACTAAAATAAAATTCCGGTCACATGATTACAGATTTTCAGAAAATAGGTGTCTGTGAATGTGCATATTACATTGTTATCTGTATTGTCCAAGGTTAAGCTAGATCTCAAAGTCATTGTAATTGCTGAGCTGATATGGATAAAGGGAAAACAAAACGCATTGCTTTGAATGAAAATGGGGCATTTATTTCATTGGCAAAACATTGAGTGAAATAGAAAAATGTGTTTTACAAATTCCCAAAATAGCATACCTGAGTTGACAAAGTATGCATGAAAATGCTACGTCTGTTTTTTTGTTTATTTTTTGTTTTGTTTTTCTGCAACCATGATCGAACAAACTTTAATTTTAATTAAATTGATACACACTGTTGCTCATTTCATGAATACATCTGTATGTTTCTGTATATATATATATATATATATATTTATATATATATATATATATATATATATATATATATATATATATATATATATATATATATATATATATATATATATATATATATTTATTTATTTTCAAGAAACAGCCTCATTATTCAATAAACTTTTCATAAATATACATAGGCTGATGAAATATAACACAAATCTACATTAACTGTATCGTTAATATCATTAAAGTGCCCTTCCATTAAAACTATTGTACTATTGATGATGTACGTCAATAGGCTAAACCACATCAATACTGGTTTTATAAAACTTACCTAGCTGGTAGGTTTATGCAAGTAAGAAGTTATATGCATAAGCACAAGCAGATTAAGAGTACCGTTACCCTACCCCCCCTCACACACACACACACCTCACACACACACATACACACACTACTCCTGCCCCTTGCATCAGCAAAGCATTTCGCCAAAATACGTTTTTGAAATAATACCACTATTTTCTTGATTGACAGAAAGGGGTGTTGAATTTAAAATTGATTTAAAATTGTAGTCATTTCAAAGTTTTAGGATTTTACAGCATTTGATTTCAATACAAAAATCTTTAGATCATGTACCTTATTTATATGATTATTTGAATTGCCGTTTAGTGACAATGATAGAAAAATTGAATTTAATTGTTAATTGAGGTAGCCTTTTCAGATTTTAACTAAGTTTGTATATATTTAAAATAATGTAATAATATTTTCAATAAAACTAAAGGAACAATTGATTTTCTTAAGCATTCAGTTATATGAAAGCTGAAGATAGCTAGGGTACATGCTGGTCTCTAGAAATGACAGGATGCAGTACCCTTTAAAACATCTTTGGCACAACCCCTATTTTTTATGATTACTAGTAGGCTTTACATCACGTAAATATTAGCACTTATAATGTATTTATAAGAGTATTGACCCACTTAGATACTCGTTCAGTCAGTAAAACACGTTTCATTCCATTTAACTAAAACACACATTCAGAAATAAATCCGCTACGTATGTAGAAACGTATTAAATTATTAACATCTAGGAAACACTTAATACGTCCAATCAAGAATGCATTTTGCGTGTGTTTGATTTTGCTCTCACACAAAAACGACACAGCCTTCGACAACCAATTGTTACATTATACTTGAAGTTACATACATGTTAAACATACATGGACATCATAGTAAGTTAAATTGGTAAATGCGGGATATTTTCTCCAAAGGAATCACGAATAAACAGCAGTTGAATGAAAATAATAGTTATTATAATTGATAAATGTATGCATGAGTTTACTAGTTTTGAGTGTTTTCTTTTAAAAACAAATCACAAATAAAACTGCAGCAGAATTGATAATATTTGGTTCCGTTTGTCACCGGCTTTACTCTCTTCTTTGCAAGATAAGTGGCCACTCATTCTCCTGCCAAAATGTGACCAGGTACCTTCGTCCGTCTGGATGAGCGTCAACATCTCCGAACGATTTTCCCCTGTCCAGGAAAATCTTTTGTCCAGCTGATCCGTCGGGCGATACGCTGAAAATATTGTGAGATGAATCGCAACAAACAACAATCTGACCGGAAGAATTCAATGTGGATCCACGCGGAAATTTCATCGAAGGGTCAGAAAATCTCAAAACTGCTGCAAGTTTGACGCCGTCCCATTTGCATGCCACGAACTCGTCGCCATCTCCGAAGTATAGTTTTCCTTTTCCGTCTGTCATCAAAAGACCGCCTCGGTCTTTCTTCTGTCGTCTGAACATAGCCAGGTTATCGCCGTCCTTGGACAAAACAACGATATTCTCTGGTGTTGATGCTGCGAAAACTTCAGGAGTCAGTGCAACTACTGTTCTTGTCCTGTCCCTCACCACAACGGAGAAGGACCTCTGGAGACGGAGAGGCTGAAGCATCAACGTGCATACAACAGCAATCGAGTGGTCGGTCGTCGTAAATGTTATGACGAACTCATTTTCTCTCGAACCTTTGTTGATATCGGATGGCTGAGGATTATTGCTCTTGCGTGTTTGTTTGCCCTTCTTTCCATATACTTTTTCATCTTTTTCCTGATAAAACCCATATGCTGCAGTCTGTGTTTTGAATTCCGCCCTGTCGTTTGATTGCGACTCTTTTCCTTCCGCAGATTGTTGGTATTCAAAAGGCAAAATGCCACAGAGATCGACTTCATCATACGACTCTTTGTCAATGTTGGTTATGAGAAGTTTAGAATTCTTTCTGTCAACGAAAGCTGCCCGACCGTCTTGGAGGAAAATGCCAGAAACAATAAGGCGTGGAGCATCTTGCCTCTCTAGGTATTTAAGGGTCTTGCAGAGTTCTGAAATATATAATTGACAATCAATATTTATACAACTACAGAAACAAACACAGTAGTCGAAAGTTTAAACATAAACCCTGTTCAATGGCACAGGGTAAACGTCTAAGACATAGAACGCAATTTTTTTTATCAAACCAGAAACATGGAACAATAGCACGAAACTACACAAACACCACAGTACATATATACTATATACAAATAGGGGTGTTTATCAAGCATTGTTAGGTTCCAGTCGATAATCAACTTCAACTCAAATTATATTCTTTTACAGAACGGTCAATAGAATTTAAAAAAAAAAGAACGTAAAACTAGGTAATGGGTACCCAACCTCAAACTTGTTTTGTACTTGAGGTTACCGCATTGGAACTGTCAGCGAAAAAGGAGTTTACGAGGGTTTAAACTAATTTAGGGGAACCCAACCTAAAATTTGTCTCATCATCCAACAGTAGTGTTGGGGTTACCGCCTTGGAACGGTCGGCGAAGTGGGAATTCCCCAGGGTTTACACTAGTTTAACTAGCCCAACTTCAAGCGTATCCAAACATTTATCAATGCATATATAACAGTAGATAAAATTATAAGCTTAACCACACCAAAAATGTCGCAATTTTCTTCCGCATTGC